>NC_091209.1:31184378-31236878 GCF_040958095.1 Procambarus clarkii
TGCTGCGGAGAGTGTTAGTTGCTGCGGAGAGTGTTGCTGAGGAGAGTGTTAGTTGCAGAGGACAGTGTTAGATGCTGAGGAGAGTGTTAGATGCTGAGGAGAGTGTTAGATGCTGAGGAGAGTGTTAGATGCTGAGGAGAGTGTTAGATGCTGAGGAGAGTGTTATTTGCTGAGGAGAGTGTTAGTTGCTGAGGAGAGGGTTAGTTGCTGAGGAGAGGATTAGTTGCAGAGGAGAGGGTTAGTTGCTGAGGAGAGGGCTAGTTGCAGAGGAGAGTGTTAGTTGCAGAGGAGAGTGTTAGTTGCTGAGGAGAGTGTTAGTTGCTGAGGAGAGGATTAGTTGCTGAGGAGAGGGTTAGTTGCTGAGGAGAGGGCTAGTTGCTGAGGAGAGGGTTAGTTGCTGAGGAGAGGGTTAGTTGCTGAGGAGAGTGTTAGTTGCTGAGGAGAGTGTTAGTTGCTGAGGAGAGTGTTAGTGGCTTTGGAGAGTGTTAGTTGCTGAGGAGAGGGTTAGTTGCTGAGGAGAGGGCTAGTTGCTGAGGAGACGGTTAGTTGCTGAGGAGAGGGTTAGTTGCTGAGGAGAGTGTTAGTGGCTTTGGAGAGGGTTAGTTGCTGAGGAGAGGGTTAGTTGCTGAGGAGAGAGTTTGTTGTTGAAGAGAGTGTTAGTTGCTGAGGAGAGTGTTAGTTGCTGAGGAGAGTGTTAGTTGCTGAGGAGAGTGTTAGTTGCTGAGGAGAGTGTTAGTTGCTGAGGAGAGTGTTAGTTGCTGAGGAGAGTGTTAGTTGCTGAGGAGAGTGTTAGTTGCTGAGGAGAGGGTTAGTTGCAGAGGAGAGGGTTAGTTGCTGAGGAGAGGGCTAGTTGCTGAGGAGAGGGTTAGTTGCTGAGGAGAGTGTTAGTTGCTGAGGAGAGTGTTAGTTGCTGAGGAGAGGGTTAGTTGCTGAGGAGAGGGTTAGTTGCAGAGGAGAGAGTTTGTTGTTGAAGAGAGTGTTAGTTGCTGAGGAGAGTGTTAGTTGCTGAGGAGAGTGTTAGTTGGTGAGGAGACGGTTAGTTGCTGAGGAGAGGGTTAGTTGCTGAGGAGAGTGTTAGTGGCTTTGGAGAGGGTTAGTTGCTGAGGAGAGGGTTAGTTGCTGAGGAGAGAGTTTGTTGTTGAAGAGAGTGTTAGTTGCTGAGGAGAGTGTTAGTTGCTGAGGAGAGTGTTAGTTGCTGAGGAGAGTGTTAGTTGCTGAGGAGAGTGTTAGTTGCTGAGGAGAGTGTTAGTTGCTGAGGAGAGTGTTAGTTGCTGAGGAGAGTGTTAGTTGCTGAGGAGAGTGTTAGTTGCTGAGGAGAGTGTTAGTTGCTGAGGAGAGTGTTAGTTGCTGAGGAGAGTGTTAGTTGCTGAGGAGAGGGTTAGTTGCTGAGGAGAGGTCTAGTTGCTGAGGAGAGGGTCGTTGCTGAGGAGAGGGTTAGTTGCTGAGGAGAGGGTTAGTTGCTGAAGAGAGGGTTAGTTGCTGAGAGGGTTAGTTGCTGAGGAGAGTGTTAGTTGCTGAGGAGAGTGTTAGTTGCTGTGGAGAGGGTTAGTTGGTGAGGAGAGTGTTAGTTGCTGAAGAGAGTATTTGTTGCTGAGGAGACGATTAGTTGAGGAGGAGAGTGTTAGTTGCTGAGGAGAGTGTTATTTGCTAAGGAGACGGTTAGTTGGTGAGGAGAGTGTTAGTTGGTGAGGAGAGTGTTAGTTGGTGAGGAGATGGTTAGTTGCTGAGGAGAGGGGTTAGTTGCTGAGGAGAGTGTTAGTTGCTGAGGAGAGTGTTAGTTGCTGAGGAGAGGGTTTGTTGCTGAGGAGAGGGTTAGTTGCTGAAGAGATGGTTAGTTGCTGAGTAGACGGTTAGTTGCTGAGGAGGTTAGTTGCGGAGGAGAGGGTTAGTTGCTGAGGAGAGTGTTAGTTGCTGAGGAGAGTGTTAGTTGCTGAGGAGAGTGTTAGTTGCTGAGGAGAGTGTTAGTAGCTGAGGAGAGTGTTAATTGCTGAGGAGAGGGTTAGGTGCTGAGGAGAGGGTTAGTTGCTGAGGAGAGGGTTAGTTGCTGAGGAGAGTGTTAGTTGCTGAGGAGAGTGTTAGTTGCTGAGGAGAGTGTTAGTTGCTGAGGAGAGTGTTAGTTGCTGAGGAGAGTTTTATTTGCTGAGGAGAGTGTTAGTTGCTGAGGAGAGTGTTAGTTGCTGCTGAGAGTGTTAGTTGCAGAGGACAGTGTTAGATGCTGAGGAGAGTGTTAGATGCTGAGGAGAGTGTTAGATGCTGAGGAGAGTGTTAGATGCTGAGGAGAGTGTTAGATGCTGAGGAGAGTGTTAGTTGCTGAGGAGAGTGTTAGTTGCTGAGGAGAGTGTTAGTTGCTGAGGAGAGGGTTAGTTGCTGAGGAGAGGATTAGTTGCAGAGGAGAGGGTTAGTTGCTGAGGAGAGGGCTAGTTGCAGAGGAGTGTTAGTTGCAGAGGAGAGTGTTAGTTGCTGAGGAGAGTGTTAGTTGCTGAGGAGAGGATTAGTTGCAGAGGAGAGGGTTAGTTGCTGAGGAGAGGGCTAGTTGCTGAGGAGAGGGTTAGTTGCTGAGGAGAGGGTTAGTTGCTGAGGAGAGTGTTAGTTGCTGAGGAGAGTGTTAGTTGCTGAGGAGAGGGTTAGTTGCTGAGGAGAGAGTTTGTTGTTGAAGAGAGTGTTAGTTGCTGAAGAGAGTGTTAGTTGCTGAGGAGAGTGTTAGTTGCTGAGGAGAGTGTTAGTTGCTGAGGAGAGTGTTAGTTGCTGAGGAGAGTGTTAATTGCTGAGGAGAGTGTTAGTTGCTGAGGAGAGGGTTAGGTGCTGAGGAGAGGGTTAGTTGCTGAGGAGAGGGTTAGTTGCTGAGGAGAGTGTTAGTTGCTGAGGAGAGTGTTAGTTGCTGAGGAGAGTGTTAGTTGCTGAGGAGAGTGTTAGTTGCTGAGGAGAGTTTTATTTGCTGAGGAGAGTGTTAGTTGCTGAGGAGAGTGTTAGTTGCTGCGGAGAGTGTTAGTTGCTGCGGAGAGTGTTGCTGAGGAGAGTGTTAGTTGCAGAGGACAGTGTTAGATGCTGAGGAGAGTGTTAGATGCTGAGGAGAGTGTTAGATGCTGAGGAGAGTGTTAGATGCTGAGGAGAGTGTTAGATGCTGAGGAGAGTGTTAGTTGCTGAGGAGAGTGTTAGTTGCTGAGGAGAGTGTTAGTTGCTGAGGAGAGTGTTAGTTGCTGAGGAGAGTGTTAGTTGCTGAGGAGAGTGTTAGTTGCTGAGGAGAGTGTTAGTTGCTGAGGAGAGTGTTAGTTGCTGAGGAGAGTGTTAGTTGCTGAGGAGAGTGTTAGTTGCTGAGGAGAGGATTAGTTGCAGAGGAGAGGGTTAGTTGCTGAGGAGAGGGCTAGTTGCTGAGGAGAGTGTTAGTTGCTGAGGAGAGGGCTAGTTGCTGAGGAGAGTGTTAGTTGCTGAGGAGAGTGTTAGTTGCTGAGGAGAGTGTTAGTTGCTGAGGAGAGTGTTAGTTGCTGAGGAGAGGATTAGTTGCAGAGGAGAGGGTTAGTTGCTGAGGAGAGGGCTAGTTGCTGAGGAGAGGGTTAGTTGCTGAGGAGAGTGTTAGTTGCTGAGGAGAGTGTTAGTTGCTGAGGAGAGGGTTAGTTGCTGAGGAGAGGGTTAGTTGCTGAGGAGAGAGTTTGTTGTTGAAGAGAGTGTTAGTTGCTGAGGAGAGTGTTAGTTGCTGAGGAGAGTGTTAGTTGGTGAGGAGACGGTTAGTTGCTGAGGAGAGGGTTAGTTGCTGAGGAGAGTGTTAGTGGCTTTGGAGAGGGTTAGTTGC
Organism: Procambarus clarkii; assembly: GCF_040958095.1. Classification (NCBI taxonomy): domain Eukaryota; kingdom Metazoa; phylum Arthropoda; class Malacostraca; order Decapoda; family Cambaridae; genus Procambarus; species Procambarus clarkii. The sequence goes on from NC_091209.1 coordinate 31,188,166, forward strand.
TGAGGAGAGGGTTAGTTGCTGAGGAGAGAGTTTGTTGTTGAAGAGAGTGTTAGTTGCTGAGGAGAGTGTTAGTTGCTGAGGAGAGTGTTAGTTGCTGAGGAGAGTGTTAGTTGCTGAGGAGAGTGTTAGTTGCTGAGGAGAGTGTTAGTTGCTGAGGAGAGTGTTAGTTGCTGAGGAGAGGGTTAGTTGCTGAGGAGAGGGTTAGTTGCTGAGGAGAGGGTTAGTTGCTGAGGAGAGGGCTAGTTGCTAAGGAGAGGTCTAGTTGCTGAGGAGAGGGTCGTTGCTGAGGAGAGGGTTAGTTGCTGAGGAGAGGGTTAGTTGCTGAAGAGAGGGTTAGTTGCTGAGGAGAGTGTTAGTTGCTGAGGAGAGGGTTAGTTGCTGAAGAGAGGGTTAGTTGCTGAGGAGAGTGTTAGTTGCTGAAGAGAGTGTTAGTTGCTGAGGAGACAATTATTTGCTGAGGAGAGTGTTAGTTGGTGAGGAGACGGTTAGTTACTGAGGAGGTTAGTTGCTGAGGAGAGTGTTAGTTGGTGAGGAGACGGTTAGTTGCTGAGGAGAGTGTTAGTTGGTGAGGAGACGGTTAGTTGCTGAGGAGGTTAGTTGCTTAGGAGAGTGTTAGTTGCTGAGGAGAGGGTTAGTTGCTGAGGAGAGTGTTAGTTGCTGAGGAGACGGTTAGTTGGTGAGGAGGTTAGTTGCTGAGGAGAGTGTTAGTTGCTGAGGAGAGGGTTAGTTGCTGAGGAGAGTGTTAGTTGCTGAAGAGAGGGTTAGTTGCTGAGGAGAGTGTTAGTTGCTGAGGAGACGGTTAGTTGCTGAGGAGAGTGTTAGTTGGTGAGGAGAGTGTTAGTTGGTGAGGAGAGTGTTAGTTGGTGAGGAGAGTGTTAGTTGGTGAGGAGACGTTTAGTTGCTGAGGAGAGTGTTAGTTGCTGAGGAGAGGGTTAGTTGGTGAGGAGAGTGTTAGTTGGTGAGGAGAGTGTTAGTTGGTGAGGAGAGAGTTAGTTGGTGAGGAGACGGTTAGTTGCAGAGGAGAGGGTTAGTTGCTGAGGAGAGTGTTAGTTGCTGAGGAGAGTGTTAGTGGCTGAGGAGAGGGTTAGTTGCTGAGGAGAGGGTTAGTTGCTGAAGAGAGTGTTAGTTGCTGAGGAGAGTGTTAGTTGCTGAGGAGAGTGTTAGATGCTGAGGAGAGTGTTAGTTGCTGAGGAGAGTGTTAGTTGCTGAGGAGAGTGTTAGTTGCTGAGGAGAGGGTTAGTTGCTGAGGAGAGGGCTAGTTGCTGAGGAGAAGTCTAGTTGCTGAGGAGAGGGTTAGTTGCTGAGGAGAGGGTTTGTTGCTGAGGAGAGGGTTAGTTTCTGAGGAGAGTGTTAGTTGCTAAAGAGAGTGTTAGTTGCTGAGGAGACGATTAGTTGCTGAAGCGAGTGTTAGTTGGTGAGGAGACGGTTAGTTGCTGAGGATGTTAGTTGCTGAGGAGAGTGTTAGTTGCTGAGGAGAGGGTTAGTTGCTGAAGTGAGTGTTAGTTGCTGAGGTGAGTGTTAGTTGGTGAGGTGAGTGTTAGTTGGTGAGGAGAGGGTTAGTTGCTGAGGAGAGTGTTAGTTGCTGAGGAGAGTGTTAGTTGCTGAGGAGAGTGTTAGTTGCTGAGGAGAGTGTTAGTTGCTGAGGAGAGTGTTAGTTGCTGAGGAGAGGGTTAGTTGCTGAAGAGATGGTTAGTTGCTGAGTTGACGGTTAGTTGCTGAGGAGGTTAGTTGCTGAGGAGAGGCTTAGTTGCTGAGGAGAGGGTTAGTTGCTGAGGAGAGTGTTAGTTGCTGAGGACAGTGTTAGTTGCTGAGTGTTAGTTGCTGAGTGTTAGTTGCTGAGTGTTAGTTGCTGAGTGTTAGTTGCTGAGTGTTAGTTGCTGAGTGTTAGTTGCTGAGTGTTAGTTGCTGAGTGTTAGTTGCTGAGTGTTAGTTGCTGAGTGTTAGTTGCTGAGTGTTAGTTGCTGAGGAGAGTGTTAGTTGCTGAGGAGAGTGTTAGTTGCTGAGGAGATTGTTAGTTGCTGAGGAGAGGGTTAGTTGCTGAAGAGATGGTTAGTTGCTGAGTAGACGGTTAGTTGCTGAGGAGAGGGTTAGTTGCTGAGGAGAGGGTTAGTTGCTGAGGAGAGCGTTAGTTGCTGAGGAGAGTGTTAGTTGCTAAGGAGAGTGTTAGTTGCTGAGGAGAGAGTTAGTTGCTGTGGAGACGGCTAGTTGCTGAGGAGACGGTTAGTTGCTGAGGAAAGTGTTAGTTGTTGAGGAGACGGTTAGTTGGTGAGGAGAGTGTTAGTTGGTGAGGTGAGTGTTAGTTGGTGAGGAGAGTGTTAGTTGTTGAGGAGACGGTTAGTTGCTGAGGAGAGGGTTAGTTGCTGAGGAGAGGGTTAGTTGCTGAAGAGAGTGTTAATTGCTGAGGAGAGTGTTAGTTGATGAGGAGAGGGTTTGTTGCTGAAGAGAGGGTTTGTTGCTGAGGAGAGGGTTAGTTGCTGAGGAGAGGGTTAGTTGCTGAGGAGAGGGTTAGTTGCTGAGGAGAGGGTTAGTTGCTGAGGAGAGGGCTAGTTGCTGAGGAGAGGGCTAGTTGCTGAGGAGAGGGTTAGTTGCTGGTGAGAGGGTTAGTTGCTGAGGAGAGGGTTAGTTGCTGAGGAGAGGGTTAGTTGCTGAGGAGAGTGTTAGTTGCTGAGGAGAGGGTTAGTTGCTGAGGAGAGTGTTAGTTGCTGAGGAGAGTGTTAGTTGGTGAGGAGACGGTTAGTTGCTGAGGAGAGTGTTAGTTGCTGAGGAGAGGGTTTGTTGCTGAGGAGAGGGTTAGTTGCTGAAGAGATGGTTAGTTGCTGAGTAGACGGTTAGTTGCTGAGGAGGTTAGTTGCGGAGGAGAGGGTTAGTTGCTGAGGAGAGTGTTAGTTGCTGAGGAGAGTGTTAGTTGCTGAGGAGAGTGTTAGTTGCTGAGGAGAGTGTTAGTTGCTGAGGAGAGTGTTAATTGCTGAGGAGAGTGTTAGTTGCTGAGGAGAGGGTTAGGTGCTAAGGAGAGGGTTAGTTGCTGAGGAGAGGGTTAGTTGCTGAGGAGAGTGTTAGTTGCTGAGGAGAGTGTTAGTTGCTGAGGAGAGTGTTAGTTGCTGAGGAGAGTGTTAGTTGCTGAGGAGAGTTTTATTTGCTGAGGAGAGTGTTAGTTGCTGAGGAGAGTGTTAGTTGCTGCGGAGAGTGTTAGTTGCAGAGGACAGTGTTAGATGCTGAGGAGAGTGTTAGATGCTGAGGAGAGTGTTAGATGCTGAGGAGAGTGTTAGATGCTGAGGAGAGTGTTAGATGCTGAGGAGAGTGTTAGTTGCTGAGGAGAGTGTTAGTTGCTAAGGAGAGTGTTAGTTGCTGAGGAGAGTGTTAGTTGCTAAGGAGAGTGTTAGTTGATGAGGAGAGGGTTAGTTGCTGAGGAGAGGATTAGTTGCAGAGGAGAGGGTTAGTTGCTGAGGAGAGGGCTAGTTGCTGAGGAGAGTGTTAGTTGCAGAGGAGAGTGTTAGTTGCTGAGGAGAGTGTTAGTTGCTGAGGAGAGGATTAGTTGCAGAGGAGAGGGTTAGTTGCTGAGGAGAGGGCTAGTTGCTGAGGAGAGGGTTAGTTGCTGAGGAGAGGGTTAGTTGCTGAGGAGAGGGTTAGTTGCTGAGGAGAGGGTTAGTTGCTGAGGAGAGTGTTAGTTGCTGAGGAGAGGGTTAGTTGCTGAGGAGAGAGTTTGTTGTTGAAGAGAGTGTTAGTTGCTGAAGAGAGTGTTAGTTGCTGAGGAGAGTGTTAGTTGCTGAGGAGAGTGTTAGTTGCTGAGGAGAGTGTTAGTTGCTGAGGAGAGTGTTAGTTGCTGAGGAGAGTGTTAATTGCTGAGGAGAGTGTTAGTTGCTGAGGAGAGGGTTAGGTGCTGAGGAGAGGGTTAGTTGCTGAGGAGAGTGTTAGTTGCTGAGGAGAGTGTTAGTTGCTGAGGAGAGTGTTAGTTGCTGAGGAGAGTGTTAGTTGCTGAGGAGAGTGTTAGTTGCTGAGGAGAGTTTTATTTGCTGAGGAGAGTGTTAGTTGCTGCGGAGAGTGTTAGTTGCTGCGGAGAGTGTTAGTTGCTGCGGAGAGTGTTGCTGAGGAGAGTGTTAGTTGCAGAGGACAGTGTTAGATGCTGAGGAGAGTGTTAGATGCTGAGGAGAGTGTTAGATGCTGAGGAGAGTGTTAGATGCTGAGGAGAGTGTTAGATGCTGAGGAGAGTGTTAGATGCTGAGGAGAGTGTTAGATGCTGAGGAGAGTGTTAGTTGCTGAGGAGAGTGTTAGTTGCTGAGGAGAGTGTTAGTTGCTGAGGAGAGTGTTAGTTGCTGAGGAGAGTGTTAGTTGCTGAGGAGAGTGTTAGTTGCTGAGGAGAGTGTTAGTTGCTGAGGAGAGGATTAGTTGCAGAGGAGAGGGTTAGTTGCTGAGGAGAGGGCTAGTTGCTGAGGAGAGTGTTAGTTGCTGAGGAGAGTGTTAGTTGCTGAGGAGAGGATTAGTTGCAGAGGAGAGGGTTAGTTGCTGAGGAGAGTGTTAGTTGCTGAGGAGAGTGTTAGTTGGTGAGGAGACGGTTAGTTGCTGAGGAGAGGGTTAGTTGCTGAGGAGAGTGTTAGTGGCTTTGGAGAGGGTTAGTTGCTGAGGAGAGGGTTAGTTGCTGAGGAGAGAGTTTGTTGTTGAAGAGAGTGTTAGTTGCTGAGGAGAGTGTTAGTTGCTGAGGAGAGTGTTAGTTGCTGAGGAGAGTGTTAGTTGCTGAGGAGAGTGTTAGTGGCTGAGGAGAGTGTTAGTTGCTGAGGAGAGTGTTAGTTGCTGAGGAGAGTGTTAGTTGCTGAGGAGAGTGTTAGTTGCTGAGGAGAGGGTTAGTTGCTGAGGAGAGGGTTAGTTGCTGAGGAGAGGGTTAGTTGGTGAGGAGAGTGTTAGTTGGTGAGGAGAGTGTTAGTTGGTGAGGAGAGAGTTAGTTGGTGAGGAGACGGTTAGTTGCAGAGGAGAGGGTTAGTTGCTGAGGAGAGTGTTAGTTGCTGAGGAGAGTGTTAGTGGCTGAGGAGAGGGTTAGTTGCTGAGGAGAGGGTTAGTTGCTGAAGAGAGTGTTAGTTGCTGAGGAGAGTGTTAGTTGCTGAGGAGAGTGTTAGATGCTGAGGAGAGTGTTAGTTGCTGAGGAGAGTGTTAGTTGCTGAGGAGAGTGTTAGTTGCTGAGGAGAGGGTTAGTTGCTGAGGAGAGGGCTAGTTGCTGAGGAGAAGTCTAGTTGCTGAGGAGAGGGTTAGTTGCTGAGGAGAGGGTTTGTTGCTGAGGAGAGGGTTAGTTTCTGAGGAGAGTGTTAGTTGCTAAAGAGAGTGTTAGTTGCTGAGGAGACGATTAGTTGCTGAAGCGAGTGTTAGTTGGTGAGGAGACGGTTAGTTGCTGAGGATGTTAGTTGCTGAGGAGAGTGTTAGTTGCTGAGGAGAGGGTTAGTTGCTGAAGTGAGTGTTAGTTGCTGAGGTGAGTGTTAGTTGGTGAGGTGAGTGTTAGTTGGTGAGGAGAGGGTTAGTTGCTGAGGAGAGTGTTAGTTGCTGAGGAGAGTGTTAGTTGCTGAGGAGAGTGTTAGTTGCTGAGGAGAGTGTTAGTTGCTGAGGAGAGTGTTAGTTGCTGAGGAGAGTGTTAGTTGCTGAGGAGAGGGTTAGTTGCTGAAGAGATGGTTAGTTGCTGAGTTGACGGTTAGTTGCTGAGGAGGTTAGTTGCTGAGGAGAGGCTTAGTTGCTGAGGAGAGGGTTAGTTGCTGAGGAGAGTGTTAGTTGCTGAGGAGAGTGTTAGTTGCTGAGTGTTAGTTGCTGAGTGTTAGTTGCTGAGTGTTAGTTGCTGAGTGTTAGTTGCTGAGTGTTAGTTGCTGAGTGTTAGTTGCTGAGTGTTAGTTGCTGAGTGTTAGTTGCTGAGTGTTAGTTGCTGAGGAGAGTGTTAGTTGCTGAGGAGAGTGTTAGTTGCTGAGGAGAGTGTTAGTTGCTGAGGAGATTGTTAGTTGCTGAGGAGAGGGTTAGTTGCTGAAGAGATGGTTAGTTGCTGAGTAGACGGTTAGTTGCTGAGGAGAGGGTTAGTTGCTGAGGAGAGGGTTAGTTGCTGAGGAGAGCGTTAGTTGCTGAGGAGAGTGTTAGTTGCTAAGGAGAGTGTTAGTTGCTGAGGAGAGAGTTAGTTGCTGTGGAGACGGCTAGTTGCTGAGGAGACGGTTAGTTGCTGAGGAAAGTGTTAGTTGTTGAGGAGACGGTTAGTTGGTGAGGAGAGTGTTAGTTGGTGAGGTGAGTGTTAGTTGGTGAGGAGAGTGTTAGTTGTTGAGGAGACGGTTAGTTGCTGAGGAGAGGGTTAGTTGCTGAGGAGAGGGTTAGTTGCTGAAGAGAGTGTTAATTGCTGAGGAGAGTGTTAGTTGATGAGGAGAGGGTTTGTTGCTGAAGAGAGGGTTTGTTGCTGAGGAGAGGGTTAGTTGCTGAGGAGAGGGTTAGTTGCTGAGGAGAGGGTTAGTTGCTGAGGAGAGGGTTAGTTGCTGAGGAGAGGGCTAGTTGCTGAGGAGAGGGCTAGTTGCTGAGGAGAGGGTTAGTTGCTGGTGAGAGGGTTAGTTGCTGAGGAGAGGGTTAGTTGCTGAGGAGAGGGTTAGTTGCTGAGGAGAGTGTTAGTTGCTGAGGAGAGGGTTAGTTGCTGAGGAGAGTGTTAGTTGCTGAGGAGAGTGTTAGTTGGTGAGGAGACGGTTAGTTGCTGAGGAGAGTGTTAGTTGCTGAGGAGAGGGTTTGTTGCTGAGGAGAGGGTTAGTTGCTGAAGAGATGGTTAGTTGCTGAGTAGACGGTTAGTTGCTGAGGAGGTTAGTTGCGGAGGAGAGGGTTAGTTGCTGAGGAGAGTGTTAGTTGCTGAGGAGAGTGTTAGTTGCTGAGGAGAGTGTTAGTTGCTGAGGAGAGTGTTAGTTGCTGAGGAGAGTGTTAATTGCTGAGGAGAGTGTTAGTTGCTGAGGAGAGGGTTAGGTGCTAAGGAGAGGGTTAGTTGCTGAGGAGAGGGTTAGTTGCTGAGGAGAGTGTTAGTTGCTGAGGAGAGTGTTAGTTGCTGAGGAGAGTGTTAGCTTGCTGAGGAGAGTGTTAGTTGCTGAGGAGAGTTTTATTTGCTGAGGAGAGTGTTAGTTGCTGAGGAGAGTGTTAGTTGCTGCGGAGAGTGTTAGTTGCAGAGGACAGTGTTAGATGCTGAGGAGAGTGTTAGATGCTGAGGAGAGTGTTAGATGCTGAGGAGAGTGTTAGATGCTGAGGAGAGTGTTAGATGCTGAGGAGAGTGTTAGTTGCTGAGGAGAGTGTTAGTTGCTAAGGAGAGTGTTAGTTGCTGAGGAGAGTGTTAGTTGCTAAGGAGAGTGTTAGTTGATGAGGAGAGGGTTAGTTGCTGAGGAGAGGATTAGTTGCAGAGGAGAGGGTTAGTTGCTGAGGAGAGGGCTAGTTGCTGAGGAGAGTGTTAGTTGCAGAGGAGAGTGTTAGTTGCTGAGGAGAGTGTTAGTTGCTGAGGAGAGGATTAGTTGCAGAGGAGAGGGTTAGTTGCTGAGGAGAGGGCTAGTTGCTGAGGAGAGGGTTAGTTGCTGAGGAGAGGGTTAGTTGCTGAGGAGAGGGTTAGTTGCTGAGGAGAGGGTTAGTTGCTGAGGAGAGTGTTAGTTGCTGAGGAGAGGGTTAGTTGCTGAGGAGAGAGTTTGTTGTTGAAGAGAGTGTTAGTTGCTGAAGAGAGTGTTAGTTGCTGAGGAGAGTGTTAGTTGCTGAGGAGAGTGTTAGTTGCTGAGGAGAGTGTTAGTTGCTGAGGAGAGTGTTAGTTGCTGAGGAGAGTGTTAATTGCTGAGGAGAGTGTTAGTTGCTGAGGAGAGGGTTAGGTGCTGAGGAGAGGGTTAGTTGCTGAGGAGAGTGTTAGTTGCTGAGGAGAGTGTTAGTTGCTGAGGAGAGTGTTAGTTGCTGAGGAGAGTGTTAGTTGCTGAGGAGAGTGTTAGTTGCTGAGGAGAGTTTTATTTGCTGAGGAGAGTGTTAGTTGCTGCGGAGAGTGTTAGTTGCTGCGGAGAGTGTTAGTTGCTGCGGAGAGTGTTGCTGAGGAGAGTGTTAGTTGCAGAGGACAGTGTTAGATGCTGAGGAGAGTGTTAGATGCTGAGGAGAGTGTTAGATGCTGAGGAGAGTGTTAGATGCTGAGGAGAGTGTTAGATGCTGAGGAGAGTGTTAGATGCTGAGGAGAGTGTTAGATGCTGAGGAGAGTGTTAGTTGCTGAGGAGAGTGTTAGTTGCTGAGGAGAGTGTTAGTTGCTGAGGAGAGTGTTAGTTGCTGAGGAGAGTGTTAGTTGCTGAGGAGAGTGTTAGTTGCTGAGGAGAGTGTTAGTTGCTGAGGAGAGGATTAGTTGCAGAGGAGAGGGTTAGTTGCTGAGGAGAGGGCTAGTTGCTGAGGAGAGTGTTAGTTGCTGAGGAGAGTGTTAGTTGCTGAGGAGAGGATTAGTTGCAGAGGAGAGGGTTAGTTGCTGAGGAGAGTGTTAGTTGCTGAGGAGAGTGTTAGTTGGTGAGGAGACGGTTAGTTGCTGAGGAGAGGGTTAGTTGCTGAGGAGAGTGTTAGTGGCTTTGGAGAGGGTTAGTTGCTGAGGAGAGGGTTAGTTGCTGAGGAGAGAGTTTGTTGTTGAAGAGAGTGTTAGTTGCTGAGGAGAGTGTTAGTTGCTGAGGAGAGTGTTAGTTGCTGAGGAGAGTGTTAGTTGCTGAGGAGAGTGTTAGTGGCTGAGGAGAGTGTTAGTTGCTGAGGAGAGTGTTAGTTGCTGAGGAGAGTGTTAGTTGCTGAGGAGAGGGTTAGTTGCTGAGGAGAGGGTTAGTTGCTGAGGAGAGGGTTAGTTGCTGAGGAGAGGGCTAGTTGCTAAGGAGAGGTCTAGTTGCTGAGGAGAGGGTCGTTGCTGAGGAGAGGGTTAGTTGCTGAGGAGAGGGTTAGTTGCTGAAGAGAGGGTTAGTTGCTGAGGAGAGTGTTAGTTGCTGAGGAGAGGGTTAGTTGCTGAAGAGAGGGTTAGTTGCTGAGGAGAGTGTTAGTTGCTGAAGAGAGTGTTAGTTGCTGAGGAGACGATTATTTGCTGAGGAGAGTGTTAGTTGGTGAGGAGACGGTTAGTTGCTGAGGAGGTTAGTTGCTGAGGAGAGTGTTAGTTGGTGAGGAGACGGTTAGTTGCTGAGGAGAGTGTTAGTTGGTGAGGAGACGGTTAGTTGCTGAGGAGGTTAGTTGCTTAGGAGAGTGTTAGTTGCTGAGGAGAGGGTTAGTTGCTGAGGAGAGTGTTAGTTGCTGAGGAGACGGTTAGTTGGTGAGGAGGTTAGTTGCTGAGGAGAGTGTTAGTTGCTGAGGAGAGGGTTAGTTGCTGAGGAGAGTGTTAGTTGCTGAAGAGAGGGTTAGTTGCTGAGGAGAGTGTTAGTTGCTGAGGAGACGGTTAGTTGCTGAGGAGAGTGTTAGTTGGTGAGGAGAGTGTTAGTTGGTGAGGAGAGTGTTAGTTGGTGAGGAGAGTGTTAGTTGGTGAGGAGACGTTTAGTTGGTGAGGAGAGGGTTAGTTGGTGAGGAGAGTGTTAGTTGGTGAGGAGAGTGTTAGTTGGTGAGGAGAGAGTTAGTTGGTGAGGAGACGGTTAGTTGCAGAGGAGAGGGTTAGTTGCTGAGGAGAGTGTTAGTTGCTGAGGAGAGTGTTAGTGGCTGAGGAGAGGGTTAGTTGCTGAGGAGAGGGTTAGTTGCTGAGGAGAGGGTTAGTTGCTGAAGAGAGTGTTAGTTGCTGAGGAGAGTGTTAGTTGCTGAGGAGAGTGTTAGTTGCTGAGGAGAGTGTTAGTTGCTGAGGAGAGTGTTAGTTGCTGAGGAGAGTGTTAGTTGCTGAGGAGAGGGTTAGTTGCTGAGGAGAGGGCTAGTTGCTGAGGAGAAGTCTAGTTGCTGAGGAGAGGGTTAGTTGCTGAGGAGAGGGTTTGTTGCTGAGGATAGTGTTAGTTGCTGAGGAGAGGGTTAGTTTCTGAGGAGAGTGTTAGTTGCTAAAGAGAGTGTTAGTTGCTGAGGAGACGATTAGTTGCTGAAGCGAGTGTTAGTTGGTGAGGAGACGGTTAGTTGCTGAGGATGTTAGTTGCTGAGGAGAGTGTTAGTTGCTGAGGAGAGGGTTAGTTGCTGAGGTGAGTGTTAGTTGCTGAGGTGAGTGTTAGTTGGTGAGGTGAGTGTTAGTTGGTGAGGAGAGGGTTAGTTGCTGAGGAGAGTGTTAGTTGCTGAGGAGAGTGTTAGTTGCTGAGGAGAGTGTTAGTTGCTGAGGAGAGTGTTAGTTGCTGAGGAGAGTGTTAGTTGCTGAGGAGAGTGTTAGTTGCTGAGGAGAGGGTTAGTTGCTGAAGAGATGGTTAGTTGCTGAGTTGACGGTTAGTTGCTGAGGAGGTTAGTTGCTGAGGAGAGGGTTAGTTGCTGAGGAGAGGGTTAGTTGCTGAGGAGAGTGTTAGTTGCTGAGGAGAGTGTTAGTTGCTGAGGAGAGTGTTAGTTGCTGAGTGTTAGTTGCTGAGGAGAGTGTTAGTTGCTGAGTGTTAGTTGCTGAGTGTTAGTTGCTGAGTGTTAGTTGCTGAGTGTTAGTTGCTGAGTGTTAGTTGCTGAGTGTTAGTTGCTGAGTGTTAGTTGCTGAGTGTTAGTTGCTGAGGAGAGTGTTAGTTGCTGAGGAGAGTGTTAGTTGCTGAGGAGAGTGTTAGTTGCTGAGGAGAGTGTTAGTTGCTGAGGAGAGTGTTAGTTGCTGAGGAGATTGTTAGTTGCTGAGGAGAGGGTTAGTTGCTGAAGAGATGGTTAGTTGCTGAGTAGACGGTTAGTTGCTGAGGAGAGGGTTAGTTGCTGAGGAGAGGGTTAGTTGCTGAGGAGAGCGTTAGTTGCTGAGGAGAGTGTTAGTTGCTAAGGAGAGTGTTAGTTGCTGAGGAGAGAGTTAGTTGCTGTGGAGACGGCTAGTTGCTGAGGAGACGGATAGTTGCTGAGGAAAGTGTTAGTTGTTGAGGAGACGGTTAGTTGGTGAGGAGAGTGTTAGTTGGTGAGGTGAGTGTTAGTTGGTGAGGAGAGTGTTAGTTGTTGAGGAGACGGTTAGTTGCTGAGGAGAGGGTTAGTTGCTGAGGAGAGGGTTAGTTGCTGAAGAGAGTGTTAATTGCTGAGGAGAGTGTTAGTTGATGAGGAGAGGGTTTGTTGCTGAAGAGAGGGTTTGTTGCTGAGGAGAGGGTTAGTTGCTGAGGAGAGGGTTAGTTGCTGAGGAGAGGGTTAGTTGCTGAGGAGAGGGCTAGTTGCTGAGGAGAGGGCTAGTTGCTGAGGAGAGGGTTAGTTGCTGGTGAGAGGGTTAGTTGCTGAGGAGAGGGTTAGTTGCTGAGGAGAGGGTTAGTTGCTGAGGAGAGTGTTAGTTGCTGAGGAGAGGGTTAGTTGCTGAGGAGAGTGTTAGTTGCTGAGGAGAGTGTTAGTTGGTGAGGAGACGGTTAGTTGCTGAGGAGAGTGTTAGTTGGTGAGGAGACGGTTAGTTGCTGAGGAGGTTAATTGCTGAGGAGAGGGTTAGTTGCTGAGGAGAGTGTTAGTTGCTGAAGAGAGTGTTAGTTGCTGAGGAGAGTGTTAGTTGGTGAGGAGAGTGTTAGTTGGTGAGGAGAGTGTTAGTTGCTGAGGAGAGGGTTAGTTGCTGAGGAGAGGGTTAGTTGCTGAGGAGAGGGTTAGTTGCTGAGGAGAGGGTTAGTTGCTGAAGAGAGGGTTAGTTGCTGATGAGAGTGTTAGTTGCTGAGGAGACGGTTAGTTGCTGAGGAGAGTGTTAGTTGGTGAGGAGAGTGTTAGTTGGTGAGGAGAGTGTTAGTTGGTGAGGAGAGTGTTAGTTGCTGAGGAGAGGGTTAGTTGCTGAGGAGAGGGTTAGTTGCTGAGGAGAGGGTTAGTTGCTGAGGAGAGGGTTAGTTGCTGAGGAGAGGGTTAGTTGCTGAAGAGAGTGTTAGTTGCTGAGGAGAGTGTTAGTTGCTGAGGAGAGTGTTAGTTGCTGAGGAGAGGGCTAGTTGCTGAGGAGAGGTCTAGTTGCTGAGGAGAGGTTTAGTTGCTGAGGAGAGGGTTAGTTGCTGAGGAGATTGTGAGTTGCTGAGGAGAGGGTTAGTTGCTGTAGAGAGGGTTAGTTGCTGAGGAGAGTGTTAGTTGCTGAAGAGAGTGTTAGTTGCTGAGGAGACGATTAGTTGCTGAGGAGAGTGTTAGTTGGTGAGGAGTGTTAGTTGGTGAGGAGACGGTTAGTGGCTGAGGAGAGTGTTAGTTGCTTAGGAGAGGGCTAGTTGCTAAGGAGAGGTCTAGTTGCTGAGGAGAGGGTCGTTGCTGAGGAGAGGGTTAGTTGCTGAGGAGAGGGTTAGTTGCTGAAGAGAGGGTTAGTTGCTGAGGAGAGTGTTAGTTGCTGAGGAGAGGGTTAGTTGCTGAAGAGAGGGTTAGTTGCTGAGGAGAGTGTTAGTTGCTGAAGAGAGTGTTAGTTGCTGAGGAGACGATTATTTGCTGAGGAGAGTGTTAGTTGGTGAGGAGACGGTTAGTTGCTGAGCAGGTTAGTTGCTGAGGAGGTTAGTTGCTGAGGAGAGTGTTAGTTGGTGAGGAGACGGTTAGTTGCTGAGGAGAGTGTTAGTTGGTGAGGAGACGGTTAGTTGCTGAGGAGGTTAGTTGCTGAGGAGAGTGTTAGTTGCTGAGGAGAGGGTTAGTTGCTGAGGAGAGTGTTAGTTGCTGAGGAGACGGTTAGTTGGTGAGGAGGTTAGTTGCTGAGGAGAGTGTTAGTTGCTGAGGAGAGTGTTAGTTGCTGAGGAGAGGGTTAGTTGCTGAGGAGAGTGTTAGTTGCTGAAGAGAGGGTTAGTTGCTGAGGAGAGTGTTAGTTGCTGAGGAGACGGTTAGTTGGTGAGGAGAGTGTTAGTTGGTGAGGAGAGTGTTAGTTGGTGAGGAGAGTGTTAGTTGGTGAGGAGAGTGTTAGTTGGTGAGGAGACGTTTAGTTGCTGAGGAGAGTGTTAGTTGCTGAGGAGAGGGTTAGTTGGTGAGGAGAGTGTTAGTTGGTGAAGAGAGTGTTAGTTGGTGAGGAGAGTGTTAGTTGGTGAGGAGACGGTTAGTTGCTGAGGAGAGGGTTAGTTGCTGTTGAGAGTGTTAGTTGCTGAGGAGAGTGTTAGTTGCTGAGGAGAGTGTTAGTGGCTGAGGAGAGGGTTAGTTGCTGAGGAGAGGGTTAGTTGCTGAGGAGAGTGTTAGTTGCTGAGGAGAGTGTTAGTTGCTGAGGAGAGTGTTAGTTGCTGAGGAGAGTGTTAGTTGCTGAGGAGAGTGTTAGTTGCTGAGGAGAGTGTTAGTTGCTGAGGAGAGTGTTAGTTGCTGAGGAGAGTGTTAGTTGCTGAGGAGAGGGTTAGTTGCTGAGGAGAGGGCTAGTTGCTGAGGAGAAGTCTAGTTGCTGAGGAGAGGGTTAGTTGCTGAGGAGAGGGTTTGTTGCTGAGGAGAGTGTTAGTTGCTGAGGAGAGGGTTAGTTGCTGAAGAGAGGGTTAGTTTCTGAGGAGAGTGTTAGTTACTAAAGAGAGTGTTAGTTGCTGAGGAGACGATTAGTTGCTGAAGCGAGTGTTAGTTGGTGAGGAGACAGTTAGTTGCTGAGGAGGTTAGTTGCTGAGGAGAGTGTTAGTTGCTGAGGAGAGGGTTAGTTGCTGAGGTGAGTGTTAGTTGGTGAGGTGAGTGTTAGTTGGTGAGTAGAGTGTTAGTTGGTGAGGAGACGGTTAGTTGCTGAGGAGAGGGTTATGTTTCTGAGGAGAGGGTTAGTTGCTGAGGAGAGTGTTAGTTGCTGAGGAGAGTGTTAGTTGCTGAGTGTTAGTTGCTGAGTGTTAGTTGCTGAGTGTTAGTTGCTGAGTGTTAGTTGCTGAGTGTTAGTTGCTGAGTGTTAGTTGCTGAGTGTTAGTTGCTGAGTGTTAGTTGCTGAGTGTTAGTTGCTGAGTGCTAGTTGCTGAGTGCTAGTTGCTGAGTGTTAGTTGCTGAGTGTTAGTTGCTGAGTGTTAGTTGCTGAGTGTTAGTTGCTGAGTGTTAGTTGCTGAGTGTTAGTTGCTGAGTGTTAGTTGCTGAGTGTTAGTTGCTGAGTGTTAGTTGCTGAGTGTTAGTTGCTGTGGAGAGTGTTAGTTGCTGAGGAGAGTGTTAGTTGCTGAGGAGAGTGTTAGTTGCTGAAGAGAGTGTTAGTTGCTGAGGAGAGGGTTTGTTGCTGAAGAGATGGTTAGTTGCTGAGTAGACGGTTAGTTGCTGAGGAGAGGGTTAGTTGCTGAGGAGAGGGTTAGTTGCTGAGGAGAGCGTTAGTTGCTAAGGAGAGTGTTAGTTGCTGAGGAGAGAGTTAGTTGCTGTGGAGAGGGCTAGTTGCTGAGGAGACGGTTAGTTGCTGAGGAAAGTGTTAGTTGTTGAAGAGACGGTTAGTTGGTGAGGAGAGTGTTAGTTGGTGATGTGAGTGTTAGTTGGTGAGGAGAGTGTTAGTTGTTGAGGAGACGGTTAGTTGCTGAGGAGAGGGTTAGTTGCTTAGGAGAGGGTTAGTTGCTGAGGAGAGGGTTAGTTGCTGAAGAGAGTGTTAATTGCTGAGGAGAGTGTTAGTTGATGAGGAGAGGGTTTGTTGCTGAAGAGAGGGTTTGTTGCTGAGGAGAGGGTTAGTTGCTGAGGAGAGGGTTAGTTGCTGAGGAGAGGGTTAGTTGCTGAGGAGAGGGCTAGTTGCTGAGGAGAGGGCTAGTTGCTGAGGAGAGTGTTAGTTGCTGAGGAGAGTGTTAGTTGGTGAGGAGACGGTTAGTTGCTGAGGAGGTTAGTTGCTGAGGAGAGTGTTAGTTGGTGAGGAGACGGTTAGTTGCTGAGGAGGTTAGTTGCTGAGGAGAGGGTTAGTTGCTGAGGAGAGTGTTAGTTGCTGAAGAGAGTGTTAGTTGCTGAGGAGAGTGTTAGTTGCTGAGGAGAGTGTTAGTTGGTGAGGAGAGTGTTAGTTGGTGAGGAGAGTGTTAGTTGGTGAGGAGAGTGTTAGTTGGTGAGGAGAGTGTTAATTGCTGAGGAGAGGGTTAGTTGCTGAGGAGAGTGTTAGTTGCTGATGAGAGTGTTAGTTGCTGAGGAGACGGTTAGTTGCTGAGGAGAGTGTTAGTTGGTGAGGAGAGTGTTAGTTGCTGAGGAGAGGGTTAGTTGGTGAGGAGAGGGTTAGTTGCTGAGGAGAGGGTTAGTTGCTGAGGAGAGGGTTAGTTGCTGAGGAGAGTGTTAGTTGCTGAAGAGAGTGTTAGTTGCTGAGGAGAGTGTTAGTTGCTGAGGAGAGTGTTAGTTGCTGAGGAGAGGGCTAGTTGCTGAGGAGAGGTCTAGTTGCTGAGGAGAGGTCTAGTTGCTGAGGAGAGGGTTAGTTGGTGAGGAGAGGGTTAGTTGGTGAGGAGAGTGTTAGTTGGTGAGGAGAGTGTTAGTTGGTGAGGAGAGTGTTAGTTGCTGAGGAGAGTGTTAGTTGCTGAGGAGAGTGTTAGTTGCTGAAGAGAGGGTTAGTTGCTAAGGAGAGTGTTAGTTGCTGAGGAGACGGTTAGTTGGTGAGGAGAGTGTTAGTTGGTGAGGAGAGTGTTAGTTGGTGAGGAGAGTGTTAGTTGGTGAGGAGAGTGTTAGTTGGTGAGGAGAGTGTTAGTTGCTGAGGAGAGTGTTAGTTGCTGAAGAGAGGGTTAGTTGCCGAGGAGACGGTTAGTTGCTGAAGAGAGGGTTAGTTGCTGAGGAGAGTGTTAGTTGCTGAGGAGACGGTTAGTTGGTGAGGAGAGTGTTAGTTGGTGAGGAGAGTGTTAGTTGGTGAGGAGAGTGTTAGTTGGTGAGGAGAGTGTTAGTTGGTGAGGAGAGTGTTAGTTGCTGAGGAGAGGGTTAGTTGCTGAGGAGAGGGTTAGTTGCTGAGGAGAGGGTTAGTTGCTGATGAGAGGGTTAGTTGCTGAGGAGAGTGTTAGTTGCTGAGGAGACGGTTAGTTGGTGAGGAGAGTGTTAGTGGGTGAGGAGAGTGTTAGTTGCTGAGGAGAGTGTTAGTTGCTGAGGAGAGGGTTAGTTGGTGAGGAGAGGGTTAGTTGCTGAGGAGAGGGGTTAGTTGCTGAGGAGAGGGTTAGTTGCTGAGGAGAGTGTTAGTTGCTGAGGAGAGTGTTAGTTCCTGAGGAGAGTGTTAGTTGCTGAGGAGAGTGTTAGTTGCTGAGGAGAGTGTTAGTTCCTGAGGAGAGTGTTAGTTGCTGAGGAGAGTGTTAGTTGCTGAGGAGAGTGTTAGTTGCTGAGGAGAGGTCTAGTTGCTGAGGAGAGGTTTAGTTGCTGAGGAGAGGGTTAGTTGCTGAGGAGATTGTTAGTTGCTGAGGAGAGGGTTAGTTGCTGTAGAGAGGGTTAGTTGCTGAGGAGACGATTAGTTGCTGAGGAGAGTGTTAGTTGGTGAGGAGACAGTTAGTTGCAGAGGAGGTTAGTTGCTGAGGAGAGTGTTATTTGCTGAGGAGACGGTTAGTTGGTGAGGAGAGTGTTAGTTGGTGAGGAGAGTGTTAGTTGGTGAGGAGAGTGTTAGTTGGTGAGGAGAGTGTTAGTTGGTGAGGAGAGTGTTAGTTGCTGAGGAGAGGGTTAGTTGCTGAGGAGAGTGTTAGTTGCTGAAGAGAGGGTTAGTTGCTGAGGAGAGTGTTAGTTGCTGAGGAGACGGTTAGTTGGTGAGGAGAGTGTTAGTGGGTGAGGAGAGTGTTAGTTGCTGAGGAGAGGGTTAGTTGCTGAGGAGAGGGTTAGTTGGTGAGGAGAGGGTTAGTTGCTGAGGAGAGGGGTTAGTTGCTGAGGAGAGGGTTAGTTGCTGAGGAGAGTGTTAGTTGCTGAAGAGAGTGTTAGTTGCTGAGGAGAGTGTTAGTTCCTGAGGAGTGTGTTAGTTGCTGAGGAGAGTGTTAGTTGCTGAGGAGTGTGTTAGTTGCTGAGGAGAGGTCTAGTTGCTGAGGAGAGGTTTAGTTGCTGAGGAGAGGGTTAGTTGCTGAGGAGATTGTTAGTTGCTGAGGAGAGGGTTAGTTGCTGTAGAGAGGGTTAGTTGCTGAGGAGACGATTAGTTGCTGAGGAGAGTGTTAGTTGGTGAGGAGACAGTTAGTTGCAGAGGAGGTTAGTTGCTGAGGAGAGTGTTATTTGCTGAGGAGAGTGTTAGTTGGTGAGGAGACGGTTAGTTGCCGAGGAGAGTGTTAGTTGCTGAGGAGACGGTTAGTTGGTGAGGAGACGGTTAGTTGGTGAGGAGAGTGTTAGTTGGTGAGGAGACGGTTAGGTGGTGAGGAGAGTGTTAGTTGCTGAGGAGAGTGTTAGTTGCTGAGGAGAGTGTTAGTTGCTGAGGAGAGTGTTAGTTGCTGAGGAGAGTGTTAGTTGCTGAGGAGAGTGTTAGTTGCTGAGGAGAGGGTTAGTTGCTGAGGAGAGGTTTGGTTGCTGAAGAGTGTTAGTTGCTGAGGAGAGTGTTAGTTGCTGAGGAGAGTGTTAGTTGCTGAGGAGAGGTCTAGTTGCTGAGGAGAGGTCTAGTTGCTGAGGAGAGGTCTAGTTGCTGAGGAGAGGGTTAGTTGCTGAGGAGAGGGTTAGTTGCTGAGGAGAGGGTTAGTTGCTGAGGAGAGTGTTAGTTGCTGAGGAGAGGGTTAGTTGCTGAGGAGAGGGTTAGTTGCTGAAGAGAGGGTTAGTTTCTGAGGAGAGTGTTAGTTGCTGAAGAGAGTGTTAGTTGCTGAGGAGACGATTAGTTGCTGAGGAGAGTGTTAGTTGGTGAGGAGACGGTTAGTTGCTGAGGAGGTTAGTTGCTGAGGAGAGTGTTAGTTGGTGAGGAGACGGTTAGTTGCTGAGGAGGTTAGTTGCTGAGGAGAGTGTTAGTTGCTGAGGAGAGGGTTAGTTGCTGAGGAGAGGGTTAGTTGCTGAGGAGAGTGTTAGTTGCTGAAGAGAAGGTTAGTTGCTGAGGAGAGTGTTAGTTGCTGAGGAGACGGTTAGTTGCTGAGGAGAGTGTTAGTTGCTGAGGAGAGTGTTAGTTGCTGAGGAGAGTATTAGTTGCTGAGGAGAGTGTTTGTTGCTGAGGAGAGGGTTAGTTGCTGAAGAGAGTGTTAGTTGCTGAGGAGAGTGTTAGTTGCTGAGGAGAGTGTTAGTTGGTGAGGAGAGTGTTAGTTGGTGAGGAGAGTGTTAGTTGGTGAGGAGAGTGTTAGTTGGTGAGGAGAGGGTTAGTTGCTGAGGAGAGTGTTAGTTGCTGAGGAGAGTGTTAGTTGGTGAGGAGAGTGTTAGTTGGTGAGGAGACGGTTAGTTGCTGAGGAGACGGTTAGTTGCTGAGGAGAGTGTTAGTTGCTGAGGAGAGTGTTAGTTGCTGAGGAGAGTGTTAGTTGCTGAGGAGAGTGTTAGTTGCTGAGGAGAGTGTTAGTTGCTGAGGAGATGGTTAGTTGGTGAGGAGAGTGTTAGTTGGTGAGGAGAGTGTTAGTTGGTGAGGAGAGTGTTAGTTGGTGAGGAGAGTGTTAGTTGGTGAGGAGAGTGTTAGTTGGTGAGGAGAGTGTTAGTTGCTGAGGAGAGTGTTAGTTGGTGAGGAGAGTGTTAGTTGCTGAGGAGAGTGTTAGTTGCTGAGGAGAGTGTTAGTTGCTGAGGAGAGTGTTAGTTGCTGAGGAGAGGGTTAGTTGCTGAGGAGAGGGTTAGTTGCTGAAGAGATGGTTAGTTGCTGAGTAGACGGTTAGTTGCTGAGGAGGTTAGTTGCTGAGGAGAGGGTTAGTTGCTGAGGAGAGTGTTAGTTGGTGAGGAGACGGTTAGTTGCTGAGGAGGTTAGTTGCTGAGGAGAGTGTTAGTTGGTGAGGAGACGGTTAGTTGCTGAGGAGGTTAGTTGCTGAGGAGAGTGTTAGTTGCTGAGGAGAGGGTTAGTTGCTGAGGAGAGGGTTAGTTGCTGAGGAGAGTGTTAGTTGCTGAAGAGAAGGTTAGTTGCTGAGGAGAGTGTTAGTTGCTGAGGAGACGGTTAGTTGCTGAGGAGAGTGTTAGTTGCTGAGGAGAGTGTTAGTTGCTGAGGAGAGGGTTAGTTGCTGAGGAGAGTGTTTGTTGCTGAGGAGAGGGTTAGTTGCTGAAGAGAGTGTTAGTTGCTGAGGAGAGTGTTAGTTGCTGAGGAGAGTGTTAGTTGGTGAGGAGAGTGTTAGTTGGTGAGGAGAGTGTTAGTTGGTGAGGAGAGTGTTAGTTGGTGAGGAGAGGGTTAGTTGCTGAGGAGAGTGTTAGTTGCTGAGGAGAGTGTTAGTTGGTGAGGAGAGTGTTAGTTGGTGAGGAGACGGTTAGTTGGTGAGGAGACGGTTAGTTGCTGAGGAGAGTGTTAGTTGCTGAGGAGAGTGTTAGTTGCTGAGGAGAGTGTTAGTTGCTGAGGAGAGTGTTAGTTGCTGAGGAGAGTGTTAGTTGCTGAGGAGAGTGTTAGTTGCTGAGGAGATGGTTAGTTGGTGAGGAGAGTGTTAGTTGGTGAGGAGAGTGTTAGTTGGTGAGGAGAGTGTTAGTTGGTGAGGAGAGTGTTAGTTGGTGAGGAGAGTGTTAGTTGGTGAGGAGAGTGTTAGTTGGTGAGGAGAGTGTTAGTTGGTGAGGAGAGTGTTAGTTGCTGAGGAGAGTGTTAGTTGGTGAGGAGAGTGTTAGTTGGTGAGGAGAGTGTTAGTTGCTGAGGAGAGTGTTAGTTGCTGAGGAGAGTGTTAGTTGCTGAGGAGAGGGTTAGTTGCTGAGGAGAGGGTTAGTTGCTGAAGAGATGGTTAGTTGCTGAGTAGACGGTTAGTTGCTGAGGAGGTTAGTTGCTGAGGAGAGGGTTAGTTGCTGAGGAGAGTGTTAGTTGCTGAGGAGAGTGTTAGTTGCTGAGGAGAGTATTAGTTGCTGAGGAGAGTGTTTGTTGCTGAGGAGAGGGTTAGTTGCTGAAGAGAGTGTTAGTTGCTGAGGAGAGTGTTAGTTGCTGAGGAGAGTGTTAGTTGCTGAGGAGAGGGTTAGTTGCTGAGGAGAGGGTTAGTTGCTGAGGAGAGGGTTAGTTGCTGAGGAGAGGGTTAGTTGCTGAGGAGAGGGTTAGTTGCTGAGGAGAGTGTTAGTTGCTGAGGAGAGTGTTAGTTGCTGAGGAGAGTGTTAGTTGCTGAGGAGAGTGTTAGTTGCTGAGGAGAGTGTTAGTTGCTGAGGAGAGTGTTAGTTGCTGAGGAGAGTGTTAGTTGCTGAGTAGAGGTCTAGTTGCTGAGGAGAGGGTTAGTTGCTGAGGAGAGGGTTAGTTGCTGAGGAGAGGGCTAGTTGCTGAGGAGAGGGCTAGTTGCTGAGGAGAGGGCTAGTTGCTGAGGAGAGGGGACAGTTGCTGAGGAGAGGGTTAGTTACTGAGGAGAGGGCTAGATGCTGAGGAGAGTGTTAGTTGCTGAGGAGAGTGTTAGTTGCTGAGGAGAGGGTTAGTTGCTGAGGAGAGGGTTAGTTGCTGAGGAGAGGGCTAGGTGCTGAGGAGAGTGTTAGTTGCTGAGGAGAGCGTTAGTTGCTGAGGAGAGTGTTAGTTGCTGAGGAGAGGGCTAGTTGCTGAGGAGAGGGCTAGTTGCTGAGGAGAAGGCTAGTTGCTGAGGAGAGTGTTAGTTGCTGAGGAGAGTGTTAGTTGCTGAGGAGAGGGTTAGTTGCTGAGGAGAGGGTTAGTTGCTGAGGAGAGGGGACAGTTGCTGAGGAGAGGGCTAGTTGCTGAGGAGAAGGCTAGTTGCTGAGGAGAGTGTTAGTTGCTGAGGAGAGGGTTAGTTGCTGAGGAGAGGGTTAGTTGCTGAGGAGAGGGGACAGTTGCTGAGGAGAGGGCTAGATGCTGAGGAGAGTGTTAGTTGCTGAGGAGAGTGTTAGTTGCTGAGGAGAGGGCTAGTTGCTGAGTAGAGGGCTAGTTGCTGAGGAGAGGGCTAGTTGCTGAGGAGAGGGCTATTTGCTGAGGAAAGGGTTAGTTGCTGAGGAAAGGGTTAGTTGCTGAGGAGAGGGGACAGTTGCTGAGGAGAGGGTTAGGTACTGAGGAGAGGGCTAGATGATGAGGAGAGTGTTAGTTGCTGAGGAGAGTGTTAGTTGCTGAGGAGAGTGTTAGTTGCTGAGGAGAGTGTTAGTTGCTGAGGAGAGTGTTAGTTGCTGAGGAGAGGGGACAGTTGCTGAGGAGAGGGGACAGTTGCTGAGGAGAGGGCTAGTTGCTGAGGAGAGTGTTAGTTGCTGAGGAGAGTGTTAGTTGCTGAGGAGAGTGTTAGTTGCTGAGGAGAGTGTTAGTTGCTGAGGAGAGTGTTAGTTGCTGAGGAGAGTGTTAGTTGCTGAGGAGAGTGTTAGTTGCTGAGGAGAGGGTTAGTTGCTGAGGAGAGGGTTAGTTGCTGAGGAGAGGGTTAGTTGCTGAGGAGAGGGTTAGTTGCTGAGGAGAGGACAAGACACAAAATAGTCAGAGCTGGGACCCCTGGCACAAGTACAGAGCTGGGACCCCTGGCACAAGTACTGAGCTGGGACCCCTGGCACAAGTACAGAGCTGGGACCCCTGGCACAAGTACAGAGCTGGGACCGCTGGCACAAGTACAGAGCTGGGACCCCTGGCACAACATACAGAGCTGGGACCCCTGGCACAAGTACAGAGCTGGGACCCCTGGCACAAGTACAGAGCTGGGCCCCGGCTCCCCCCCCCCCTGCCACAAGTACAGAGCTGGGACCCCCCCCCCTCCTTCCACAAGTACAGAGCTGGGACCCTTCCCCCCCTGCCACAAGTACAGAGCTGGGACCCAGCTCTGTACTCAGGGAGGTATATTAGTCTTAGCATCGTGTTGATGCTGAGTTGTCAGGAATAACATTAAACGGATATAGTTTATATAATACTCGAAGGAACATATATATAATGTCCCTATATGACTTGAAGCCTCTACAAGGGTGAAGGGTTACGCTGCTGACCTGAACTTTTCACCACAGCTTTTCACAGACTGATCTGTTCCTTGGAGCCTAATTCCATTACCTCCAGTAGTCAATGATTTATGCAGATGTGCAAGAATTTGTTTACACTGTTCCATCCGGCTAAGCCATTTCTCCTCAGCAAACGTCAGTGAACAAGATCAAGAGCATCGGAGAACTTGGTAGTCATCTCAGAGGCGGAAAGTTTACCTTCACAAATTTTCTTGCGTGTCTCAGAGGCGGAGCGTCGCTCAAGGTCCTGATGTAAGGAGAGTTGTGCCCAGAACTTTAGTGCAGATATCTTGGATACTTTCTCTCTCTCTTGGGCAACTATTTTATCCACGGATATTTTTTTCTGGTTTTGTGTCATGGGGAAGCCTTAGGTGGGTTTTGGGTCATGGGGGAACCTTAGGTGGGTTTCCTGTTAAAGTGTGTTGTTATGCCATTCACCTGGGCTCTAGGAGACTCGAACCCTGGACCCTACGTGTGTGTGAGGCCGAAGCTCTATCGACTGGGCTATTAGTAGGCTTAATAAGGATTTGTTTTTTGTTTCTTTATCCCTATCTATCTGAATTAAAGTAATTTATTACGATTTGGGCAAAATTAATTGAAAATCTCAAAAAATGACAAACATTTGATACTTTTATCAAAAAATAGAAATAATATAGACGCGTGAAGTACCTATGACGCTGTGTTTTATGAAAATTTAATAAATATGAAATGAAAATTTAAATCAAGTATTAAGATTTAACTATTTTTTTGTAAGATATGAATTAAAGTGCCAAAAAATTCAGCTCCAAAACCCGTGAACAATAATCCCTCTCCTTATATAAACAACTTTGTATACACTATGTAATGACTCGTATTTAATTAACATGATAATGTTGTATGATTTCATAATAAAAAAATTAAAACAAAATTAGATATTCATCACATCTCAACTGTTGCTGACATTTGACTCGTGTCACTCAGGTAAATCAACATTTAATTAAAAGAACTTTCTTCTCGACAATTTATTTTTGTAAAGCTATAATTATAGGATTTTTTTTTGTACTATAAATAGCGGCAATTTGTAATAATAACCCCCCTCCCCGCTCAGCTCATTGTTGCCGTGAGGGGGGCTTAGTGGGCGGCTGCCGGAGTGTGATGCTCCTTGGGACAGTCCTCTGTCCTTTTCTAGCCTTGTGCTCCTGCTGCCGTCCTCTCCAATTATGCTGAGCACCTTTTCCTTTTCCTTCTGTTTTGTTTTTCTCCCCCCTCTTCTCCTATCTGCTTGCCGTTTCCTGCCGACCTTTTGCTGTTCTGGTTCTTCCCTTGGACTTCTTCTATTTTGACGCCCGGGTGCTTGAGGAGGCATACTCTTGCACCCGTAGAACTGTAGTACCCGACGTCGAGAGCGAGGGGAACCTTTTATTGTCAATCCCCCTTTCGTCACTGAACCCGATCTCGACGGACTGTCGGTTCTTAAGGTGGCGTTTGTGGGGCGTATACTCACGACGCACCCCTAGGAGGCCCCGGCATGATCGGCGATAGCTTCTTGTTGGGTGTCCTGCCTCTAATTGTGGCTCCATGGTGGGTGTGGGGGCACATTCGTGAATGAATATTCCTTTTCGTAGCGATGATAACCTCTGTTTCGTCTGTTTCTGCTTTACCTTCTCAGGCTCGTGGGGTGGGCGACCAAGCCCCCGAGTCGGTCCGTGTTGGAAGACCGGGCTCTGTGGCCTCCGCTGCATTGGGCCCCGACCTTGCTCCTCCTTTGGCCTCTCTGACTCCTTCCCTTGGCTCCCCTCCCTCTTCTGTGGTTGGGTCGAGCCCCAAGCCCCCAGTGGTGACTACCTCGTCCCCTGGCGCGGCTCCTTCTCTAGTTGTAACTACTGCGCCTTTTAACCCCTCTCTCTCTGGGGGTTTTCCCCGCCGTCCTCGTCACGGCCGCCCTCGCTCGATTCCTTCCCGTTCTGCTACCTATCAAGCCTTGTTTGGTCCCGCTTCGTGGGCCAAATATTTTGATCTCCTCCCTCTTGATTCTGCGCCTCCTGACGATTTCTCCCTCCATCGACATCTCGTTGATTCCGTGGATGCCTCCATTACTTTCAACCCCACTCGTCTCGGTACACGTGTCGTTGCTGCTCCTTCTCAGGATGCTGCTTCCCGCTTGGCTGCCTTATCCTGCCTTGGCGAGACCCCTATTCGGGTCTCGAAGAACGCTCAGTTGAATGACAGTGTTGGCACTATTCTACTCCCGCCCCATGTTGCTGGAGGTAACAAGTGCTAGAGGTTTGGGCATTTGGCCCTCCGCTGCTCCGGGACTGACTGTCTCTGTCCTTTGTGTGGTGGTGAAGGCCACTCTTAAGTCGGAGTGCACTTCTCCCCAGGCTCGTTGCCTCAGCTGCGGTGAGGCCCATCCTACCTTCTCCCGTGCGTGTGTCCATTACAAGCTTGAGGCAGCCGTCCTCAACTTGAAGCACCGGGAGCGTTTATCTTTTCCTGAGGCGAGACGCCAGGTTCGCCAGCTCCTGCCTTATGCTAATATCTCTTATGCTCGCTTGTTGCGCTCTTCCTCTCCTCGTCCTTCCCACCATCCTCAGACTCACAACCGTTTCCAGGCCTTGGACCCTGATCCGCCCACTGCCCCCTCCTCTGTTCCTTTGGGTTCTGTCCCGAAGGGTCCTCCTCCTGGTCCTCTGTCTGGGGTTCCCCTTCTTTCTACCCGGTCTGTCGTGTCTCCTGTGTCTTCTTCCTCGTCTCCCTCCGATCCTCCTTCCCATTCTTCTCCTCCGTCTGTTGACTCTCCCCGCCGCCTGTTGGTGCGGGCTGATGTCCATCGCTCTCCTAACGGCCGTCGTGTGTGCTCTCGTTCTGCTTCTCCTGTTGAGACGCTGGAATCCGTTGTCCGGTATGTAGTTGCTGGGATACCTGTCTCTTTAAGTCAGAAGCGTAAACCTGGTTCCTCTCCTTCCTCCTCCCGGCGGGTAAGAAGGCTTCGCTTTCTTTCTCG
Source organism: Procambarus clarkii (assembly GCF_040958095.1). NCBI lineage: Eukaryota > Metazoa > Arthropoda > Malacostraca > Decapoda > Cambaridae > Procambarus > Procambarus clarkii. The sequence continues at coordinate 31,212,920 of NC_091209.1, forward strand.
GCCCCTACTACTGACTCTATTGTTCCTTCCCCTCCCATTTCGGTGGTTGCGCCCCCTATTCCTGCTATGGAGGTTTCTTTGGCCCCCACTTCCCTCTCGGTTGCTGCCCTTGATGAGGTGCGCTCCCCTCTTTCTACTCCCCCTCTTCCTGCTGCTGTCCTTGACTGCTCCTCTCGGTTGTCTCCTCCTCCTCCGGACCCCGCCCGTCCACCTCTGGCCTGTTCTCCCGCTTCCTTCCCTCCATCTCTGCTCAGTTTACCCATGCCCCCATACCCTGACTTTGCTGACCCTGAACCCGACCCTGATCTTCTTTAACGTGCTATGTTGCTCTTTCGCCTTTGTTTCTTCCTTGTTCTCTGTTGTCCTTTCTCTTCTCGTCGATGTCTATTTTCTCAATGGAACGTTCGAGGTTATTACGCCAATTTCCTTGAACTCCAACTTCTGATTTTGCGGTTTTCGCACCTTTGTGTCTGTCTCTAGGAGCCGATGCTTGGTGCTCGTCCTGGTCGTATTCGTGGCTATTCCTTTCTCTCCCCCCCCTTCCCCAGCAACGGCTCCTAATTCTTCTGTTCTCTTGATTCGCTCTTATGTTCCCTTTGTCCCCTTACTTTTTCCTTCACCTCTATATTGTTCTTCTGCTCGTATCTTTGTGGGGAAATGATACATCGTTTGTTCCCTTTATCTCCCCCTGAGTGTCCCGCTTTCTCTTCCTGATCTGAAACACCTACTGGACTTCTTGCCGGAGCCTGTGCTGGGTGATTTTAATTGTCGTCATTCCCTTTAGGGTGATGTTCTGACGAACACTCGAGGTCGCCTTCTTGAGCTGTTTCTCCTCTCTTCTTCCCTGTCTCTTCTGAATTCTGGTGAGCCCACACATTTGGACTCTCGGACTCGCACCCTTTCCTGTCTTGATCTTTCTCTTTGCTTGTCTTCTCTTTACTTAGATTTCACGTGGCAGGTTCTTGATAACCTCCATGGCAGTGACCATTTCCCCATCCTTGTTACCTTTTTCTCTTTTCGCCCTCCCCTCTCCTTCCCTAGGTGGCAGTTTGCTAAAGCGGACTGGAACCTATTTACCCTCAGTGCTGCTCTCTCTGACCTCTCCCTCCGGCCTCTCCTCTTTTTTCATGACACTGTTTTCGACGCTGCCCTCCGCTCTATTCCTCGTTCTTCCTCTTGGGGTCCACGGAAGTGCGTTCCCTGGTGGAATGCAGACTCTGTTCGGGCTGTCCGCTGTAAGCGTGCAGCTTGGAAGAGACATCGCCGTCGGCAGACTTCCGATTCTTCTCTTTTCTTTCGGAAGGCGAGTGCGGTGGCCCGTAGGGCCATCCGTACAGCTAAACGTGAATGTTGGGCATCTTATGTCTCAACAATTACGTCCGAAACTCCTCTGCCACAGATATGGAAGCGTATCCCCAAGATAGCGGGTAAGTTCGTTCGCGATGTTTCACCGGTCCTTCACCTCCTTGGTACTCTTGTGGCGGACCCGTTGCAGGTCGCTTCCGAACTTTGTTCCCACTTATCTTCTGTTAGCTCTGGTCTTCATTTTCCCCAATCTTTCCTTCTTCGTAAACCTGTCCTTGAATCTCGTCCTTTCGATTTCTGCACTCGTCTTCGACTTCCCTATAACGATCCCTTCTCTCTCTCTCTGAACTTTGTTCTGCCCTGGCCCTCTGCGGTTCTACGGCAGCGGGCTCCGGTGGCATTCATTATGAGATGCTTTGCCATCTCCCTCCATGCACGTCTCAGTATTTACTGAGTCTGTATAATCGAATCAGGGAGTCATCGTCATTCCCTGAGGACTGGCTCAATGCCGTTGTCCTCCCTGTTCACAAACCAGGGTCTCTGGGAACATCCCCTAAGGACTGTCGCCCTATTGCCCTCACAAGTTGTGTCTGCCAACTCTTTGAACGTATGGTTAACGTTCGTCTGATGTGGTTCCTGGAACACCATCACCCCCTCTCCCCTTTTCAATTTGGTTTCCGCAAGTGCCGCAGCACGACAGATGTCCTGGTGAACTTGGAGGTCTATATTCGTACTGCTTTTGCTGCAAAGACCTCCGTTGTTGCCGCCTTTTTTGACCTGGAAAAGGCTTACGACACCACTTGGCATTATCATGTTCTATCCCAGCTTCATTCTTTTGGCCTTCGTGGTCATCTCCCTCTCTTTCTCCACAGGTTCCTCTCTCGTCGTTCCTTTCGGGTGAGGCTTGGTACCACTCTCTCTGCCCCTTTTCAGCAATACGAAGGTGTGCCCCAGGATAGTGTTCTGAGCACTACTCTTTTTCTGGTTGCTCTCAATGGTCTTCTTTCCTCTCTTCCTTCAGGCGTCTTCTCCGCGCTCTATGTCGATGATCTTACCCTTTGCTGTCAGGGTGATGATTCGCCTCTCCTTCAGCGCCGGCTTCAACTTGCGATTGATGCCGTGTCGTTTTAGGCCACCGATCATGGTTTCAAGTTCTCTTCTACTAAGACTTGTGCCATGACTTTCACCCGGAAACGAGTCGTTCTTCGTCCCTCTTTGTCACTTTATGGTCATCCCCTTGAGTACAAATATTCTGCGAAGCTTTTGGGGTTATTCTTTGACACTCGTTTGTCTTGATCTCCCTATATCTCTTACCTCCGTGTTGAGTGCTCTAAGGCCCTTACCCTCCTTCGGGTATTGTCCCATACTTCTTGGGGAGCAGAGAGGCGCGCACTCCTTGCTTTGCATTCCTCTCTCGTCCTGTCTAAGTTCGATTATGGTTGCCCTGCTTACTCGTCTGCCTTTCCTTCTACTCTTCACCGTCTTGATGCTTTGCACCATACTGGGTTGCGCCTCAGTTCTGGTGCCTTTCGTTCGACTCCCGTCCTCAACTTATATGTTGACACTGGCTTCCTGTCTCTCCAGGACCGCCGTGATCGCTACTGTCTTCGCTATCTTGCGCGGTCCTTGCAACATCCTTCCTCTCGCTCTGTCGTGCTTTAACTTTTACCCCCTCCTTCGGTTCCTGTTCCTCTTCACCACCTCCCTCTTTCTGTCCGGTTATCTCGCTTACAGGATTCTCTTTCCATTCGTATTTCTAATATTTCTCCTCGTGTTGTTCCTTCTTTGCCCCCGTGGAGAGTCCCCCTTCTGCAGTTTTGTACATCCTTGACCCGCATCACTAAAGCTTTTACCCCTCCTGCGGTTCTAAAACACCTTTACCTTGAGCACTTTTCTCCTCACTCCCTCTCCGTTTCCGTCTTCACTGATGGGTCTAAGTCTACGGACGGTGTTGGCTACTCTGTTGTTTTTCCTGACCACACTTATATGTGTTGCTTACCTCCGGAGACTAGCATCTTCACAGCGGAGCTTTATGCTATTCTCTATGCTCTTTGTCGTCTGCTCTCTCATTGTCAGTCTTCCTTTGTAGTTGTTGTTGACTCTCGTAGTGCCCTCATGGCTCTCGGGTACTTTAATCCGGTTCATCCAGTGGTTGTCGAGATCCAGCATTGGCTGTTTCTTGTTCACAGTAAATTTAAGTCGGTTGAGTTTTGTTGGGTTCCCAGCCATATTGGTGTCTCTTAAAATGAGCGTGCGTATGCTGCCGCCAGGGAAGATGTCCGCTCTTGTCCCAGCTCTTGTAAAGGTATTCCTTATTCTGACTTACCCGGTTATCCATTCCTCCATCCTTAGGCGTTGGCAGGCTTGTTGATCGTCTGTTACTGTTAACAAACTACGTTGTCTTAAAGGTTGTGTGTTTTCATGGCCATCCTCCTACCACCATAACCAGCGATGTGAAACGGCTCTGGCGAGGTTGCATATTGGCCATACCCGCTTAACTCATGGTCACTTGATGGAACGCCGCCCTGCTCCTTATTGTCCAAATTTCATTGTTCCTCTTGTGGTCGTGCATATCCTTGTTGAATGTCCTGACTTTCGGGACGAGCGTGTGTCTTGTTTTCCGACATGCCCCTTATGCAGCAATTATGCGGCTCATATAAATATCCACCAAATTCCTATTCATTTTTCATTGTACCTCACTTCACTTCTGGGGTGACTTGGGTGACAGGGATGACTGGGTGACTGTCTATATATATATATATATATATATATATATATATATATATATATATATATATATATATATATATATATATATATATAATATATATGCAAACAAGCCTGAATGGTCCCCAGGACTATATACAACTGAAAACTCACACCCCAGAAGTGACTCGAACCCATACTCCCACAACTGGTATGTACAGGGACGCCTTAATCCGCTTGACCATCACGACCGGACATAAGGAAGTGATAGCCGAGGCTATATGAACCACTTCCCCGCCGGCACTCGGATGGTAATCTTGGGCATAGCATTTTATCAAATCACCTCATTCTTTGGGGCACACGTGAGGAACACAAATGCAAACAAGCCTGAATGGTCCCCAGGACTATATACAACTGAAAACTCACACCCCAGAAGTGACTCGAACCCATACTCCCACAACTGGTATGTACAGGGACGCCTTAATCCGCTTGACCATCACGACCGGACATAAGGAAGTGATAGCCGAGGCTATATGAACCACTTCCCCGCCGGCACTCGGATGGTAATCTTGGGCATAGCATTTTATCAAATCACCTCATTCTTTGGGGCACACGTGAGGAACACAAATGCAAACAAGCCTGAATGGTCCCCAGGACTATCGTGATGGTCAAGCGGATTAAGGCGTCCCTGTACATACCAGTTGTGGGAGTATGGGTTCGAGTCACTTCTGGGGTGTGAGTTTTCAGTTGTATATAGTCCTGGGGACCATTCAGGCTTGTTTGCATTTGTGTTCCTCACGTGTGCCCCAAAGAATGAGGTGATTTGATAAAATGCTATGCCCAAGATTACCATCCGAGTGCCGGTGGGGAAGTGGTTCATATAGCCTCGGCTATCACTTCCTTATGTCCGGTCGTGATGGTCAAGCGGATTAAGGCGTCCCTGTACATACCAGTTGTGGGAGTATGGGTTCGAGTCACTTCTGGGGTGTGAGTTTTCAGTTATATAATATATATATATATATATGTCGTACCTAGTAGCCAGAACGCACTTCTATGCCTACTATGCAAGGCCCGATTTGCCTAATAAGACAAGTTTTCATGAATTAATTGTTTTTCGACTACCTAACCTACCTAACCTAACCTAACCTAACTTTTTCGGCTACCTAACCTAACCTATAAAGATAGGTTAGGTTAGGTTAGGTAGGGTTGGTTAGGTTCGGTCATATATCTACGTTAATTTTAACTCCAATAAAAAAAATTGACCTCATACATAATGAAATGGGTAGCTTTATCATTTCATAAGAAAAAAATTTGAGAAAATATATTCAGGAAAATTTGGCTTATTAGGCAAATCGGGCCTTGAATAGTAGGCCGAGAAGTGCGTTCTGGCTACTAGGTACGACATATATATATATATTATATATATATATATATATATATATATATGTATGTTTCATTGAATATGACCGCATATTCTGTATTTATTATTTTCTGGTTTAGGGCTTCTATCCCTCTAACTATTTTCTTAGCATCAGGGCTTAATTGAAATAGGAGTTCTCCAAAACTCATTTTCGTACTTTTAAGGTGAAGAAAAGAAGTGATTTACTATAGAGTGTATTACACTTGTTTGTATAATTTGCACGACGTTTCGAACCTCCATGGTTCATTCTCAAGTGAACAGATCTTACAATACTAGTTGATTTTATACCCGCATTAGGTCAGGTGATAATACAATGAAGGTGAAAACATGGGGGGATACATAAGGGATAAATGTGAGGTGAAACATAGAGGCTGCAGAAGGCTTATTGGCCCATACGAGGCATCTCCTATCCAAACACAAAGATTAATCCAGTGTAATTGGCCTGTTATGTTGGACATTGTCCAACATAACAGGCCAATTACACTGGATTAATCTTTGTGTTTGGATAGGAGATGCCTCGTATGGGCCAATAAGCCTTCTGCAGCCTCTATGTTTCACCTCACATTTATCTCTTATGTATCCCCCCATGTTTTCACCTTCATTGTATTATCACCTGACCTAATGCGGGTATAAAATCAACTAGTATTGTATGATCTGTTCACTTGAGAATGAACCATGGAGGTTCGAAACGTCGTGCAAATTATACAAATAAGTGTAATACACTCTATAGTAAATCACTTCTTTTCTTCACCTTAAAAGTACGAAAATGAGTTTTGGAGAACTCCTATTTCAATTAAGCCCTGATGCTAAAAAAATAGTTAGAGGGATAGAAGCCCTAAACCAGAAAATATTAAATACAGAATATGCGGTCATATTCAATGAAACATGTTTGAAAGAAAACCTGCTGCCAGTATACACCAATATATATATATATATATATATATATCCTCCACCTCAAGACTCCGCTCCAATATAGAAGCATCAAGAAATATGGACCAATAGGCTTTCTACAATCACTTCTATTCAATACCCATTGTTTCATGTTCTGGCTTGTGTTGATGAAATTAATACCTTGTTAAATACCACCTCACCCCATCCACCTCACTCAAATGTAGATATAAACAAAATCGGAGATGTTCTATTCTATTCAGTAAGTTCTATTCAGTTGTGTATGTGTTAACTAAAGTCTTTGAAAATGTAATAAGTTTTACGAAACGCGCTCAAGTGTCGCGTCAGAGTAGAAATAAAAATGAATTTTGGAGAATTGATTTTTGAATTACCTCCAACAGTGAAAAGAAATGTACGAAAGATTGAGAAAATTTGCGTTAGAATTATTAATCTTACTTTTTCGGTCATATTTAATAATATATGTCTACAGGAAAGACTGCTACCAAAATATACTAATATTAAAACGCACGACCCAGCAGCAATGAATCAAGCCTTCACGATAGAATATCGCCAGGATCTGATTCGTGATCAGATATACAAGGCAGAGAATGAAATCAAAGACAACAAAACGCAACTACTTCATGCTACGAACGAGTGGAGAAATAGCAACATCGACGAAAGTATCCGTACCCGCATTGAACAACACCTCGACATCCTCACCGACCGACATCACCTCAGCACTGAAACAAGGATTATCAAGAAACTAACAACGTTATATGGAGGACCTATGGCAATTCCACGACCAAAAGATGGCTTCCTGAACCTTGCAGGAATTAACTTCACTGAGGACCAAGTCACTCTCCTAAATCTCGGCATAAACTGTCATGTTATGTCCAGACCGAGTGAGATGGCCCGGAAAGTGGAGTTGGAAATTCTGTTGGACGACATATTCGACCTCGAGGTACAAAAGAAGGTCACTACCAAAGATACCTTACAAGCAGAACTTATTGCAGGAGGAAAGAATCGAGGCAATTACAGAAGCACCATACTGTCCCCCGAGCTCAAAGCGGCAGCTAAAAGCCTTCGTGAGAACAAGGAGATAGTTGTCAGGAGAGGTGACAAGTCGCCAATATATGTCATTCTTAAAAAAGACGAATATCTGGCGAAAATGAACATCATACTCTCTGACCAAACTAAGTTCCAAAGGGTAACGAAGGACACTACAGCCGAATTAAAAGCAAAGGTCAACAAACTGATCGAAACTGTGAACGCCAAGAAATCCGGACTCCACCTGCCAAAGATCATTGGGGAATATAAACCAGGATATGCGTATGGAAATGTCAAGACACACAAGCCTGGAAACCCACTTCGGTCAATCATTAGCCAGATACCCACACCCACGTACAGACTGGCGAAGCGACTCAACGGCCTGCTGACTCCTTATGTTCCTTGCGCCTTCAGCCTGAAGTCTCCAAAGGAATTTGTTGACTTACTGCGGGGCACACGGGCCACAGGGATAAGAGCCTCGTTGGACGTAGAATCGCTGTTTACCAACGTACCTGTGGACGAGACAATCGATATGATAGCCGACAGAGTGTATCGTGATCCAGCCTCTACTCCTCTTGACATACCAGAAAATATTCTGAGGAAACTACTCCAAGCTTGTACTAAAGAGGCACCCTTCTTGAGCCCGGATGGTCACATGTATAAGCAAGTAGATGGGGTCGCCATGGGTTCTCCCCTAGGTGTCCTGTTTGCAAACTTCTACATGGGTACCATCGAGCAAAAAGTCTTAGTCGACATGAACTTGAAACCGGCCATATACTGCAGGTATGTTGACGACATTTTTACACAGGTACCTGATGTCAGACATCTGCAGGAGCTGAAGGAGGCATTTGAGCAGAGTTCCATGCTGCGTTTCACTTACGAGATGGAAAAGGATGGGAAGCTGCCCTTTCTAGATGTAACAGTCATGGAAAAGAGCGGAGGTTTCCACACTGCAGTCTACGCTAAGGAAACGAATATAGGAATGTGCGTAAATGCCAACAGCGACTGCCCAGACAGGTACAAGAGGAGTGTTGTTAACGCATATGTCGACCGTGCTCTCAGCCACAGCTCAGAATGGAAGCAAGTCGACGAAGAACTCTGTAGGGTAAGGCAGGTCCTAGTCAACAACGGCTTCTCCAATGGTTTCGTCGAAGACATCATAAGAAGGAAAGTGAAACGCCATGCAACCTCTGAAGAGACAACTAACACAACACCTATACCCCCTATTAGACTATTTTACAGGAACTTCTTTTCCACAGCTCATAAAACGGAGGAAAGGGTCCTGAAAGATATTGTTAATAGAAACGTTATCCCTACAGACAAAAATCAGAGGATACAACTGACGATTTACTATAAAACCAGAAAAACGGCCAGCCTACTCATGAGAAACTCTCCAGACACAAAACAGAACGCTTTAAAAGAGACTAACGTCGTCTATGCCTTCAAATGCCCTCTTGGGGACTGTAAGCTCCAAAAAACCCAGTATATAGGCAAGACAACAACATCTCTTTCTAGGCGTTTAACGATGCATAAGCAACAGGGCTCCATTAAGGAACATATAACCTCTTCCCACAACCAAACCATCGCCAGAGAAATCCTAGTAAACAACACAGAAATCATCGATAGATACAGCGATAGCAGGCGGCTTGACGTTTGCGAGGCACTACACATCAAGAAGTCAACACCAGCAATCAACAGCCAATTAATGCACAACTATATTCTACCCACCTCAAGACTCCGCTCCAATATAGAAGCATCAAGAAATATGGACCAATAGGCTTTCTACAATCACTTCTATTCAATACCCATTCTTTCGTGTTCTGTCTTGTGTTGATGAAATTAATACCCTATTAATACCACCTCTTGTTCTGTCTTGTGTTGATGAAATTAATACCCTATTAATGCCACCTCACCCCATCCACCTCTCTCAAATGTAGATATAAAATCGGAGATGCGTAAGTTCTATTCAGTTGTGTATTTGTAAACTAAAGTCTTTGAAAATGTAATAAGTTTTACGAAACGCGCTCGTGTCGCGTCAGACTAGAAATAAAAATTTATTTTTGAGAATTGATTTTTGATTTACCTCCAACAGTGAAAAGAAATGTACGAAAGATTGAGAAAATTCCTGTTAGAATTATTAATCTTACTTTTTCGGTCATATTTAATAATATATGTCTACAGGAAATATATATATATATATATATATATATATATATATATATATATATATATATATATATATATATATAATATGTGTGTCGTATCTAGTAGCCAGAATGCACTTCTCGGCCTACTATGCAAGGCCCGATTTGCCTAATAAGCCAAGTTTTCCTGAATTAATATATTTTCTCAAATATTTTTCTTATGAAATAATAAAGCTACCCATTTCATTATGTAAGAGGTCAATTTTTTTTATTGGAGTTAAAATTAACGTAAATATATGACCGAACCTAACCAACCCTACCTAACTTAACATAACCTATCTTTATAGGTTAGGTTTGGTTAGGTAGCCGAAAAAGTTAGGTTAGGTTAGGTTAGGTAGTCGAAAAAACATGATTTCATGAAAACTTGGCTTATTAGGCAAATCGGGCCTTGCATAGTAGGCTGAGAAGTGCGTTCTGGCTACTAGGTATATACCTAGTAGCCAGAACGTATATATATATATACTTTTATTGCAATGCTACAGTTTACAGAGAACACACACACACACAAATATATAACAATTAAACAATCAGCGTTCGAAGACCTCGTCCAGCTCCTCGGAGGTTGGGTGCGTACCCAGGATACAGCACGCATTTCACCTCTGAACTGCGACACTGAGGCGCTGGAACAGGAAACTGGCTGCTCGTGGGTCTCTAGTTTTCCCAATGAGTTCCTCACCAACCTCCTTTAAACACTTGAATGCACATTTACCCCAGGCGCCCAGAGTCTCAGAGCCTATCGGCACGAACCTGTAACAACGTTCTAGGTCTCTGTACTTGTTGATTTTCTGGGTCTCCCTGAAGGTGGCTGCCCCACCTTCCTCCGCTGAGCTATAACGTAAATAGGTATCAGCCAATGTAGATGCACAGGTGTAATCCCATACTACCTGTTTACCTTCCCTCCATTGCTGCAGCGTGACTCCATCTGGGCGTTTTCGGCTGTTGTCAGGTCTGCACAACTGGGGTTCGCTTTCTGCTGGACACCCAGCTGTAGCCAAACTTCTCTTGATGATGTCATTGACTGCTTCGTGTCTGGCAATCTTTCCCTGTGTCTTACGACAGATGAGACCATGGCTGCCGTTGGTCTGCCCGTGCATGGGCGCAAACACACCGGTGTTTGGTGTAGATAGGGGCGGCAAGGCGCAGAGCAACACCAATGCTTAGGTCCCTATGGTCCAGGCGGGTGCCCAAGATGGAATTGGGGACTGTCAACAGGAAGTCCCCAGCATTGGGGGCTTGCACAGCTAGGAGACGCGCTCTGTCCTTCTTAGAAGCTGCGTCCAGCTATGCTTTAGCGATGTTCTCCACTATGGGGCTATCCCATTTGGCCTGTTTACCGTCGTTTGGAAAAGTTGGTCGGGTGTGTGAATTGGCAAGAGTGTCCCACTGACCAGCTCCATCCACAAATTTTGGATCACGAATCCCAGTGAAGTTCCTTAGGTATTCTGGTAGTATTTCATTCACTAATTCACTTGTAGCACTGGTCGAGGATAAGAATGCCAGCAATGCTAACTGTGTCGCCTTGCGAATACCTATACCCCCGAGTCTAACTGGGAGCGTTGCTTGGTCTCACTGGTCATCTTGCAGGGAGAGGTTTAACACTTTCATAGTTATTGTCTTTAGGAGTGAGTCGTATTCCGTTAATTTTGGGCTGTCAAAAGAAGGAGCACACCTGAGGAAATAGGTAAGTCTGGGCAAGGCCAGGCACCTTGTAAGAAGGTACAAAGCATTGTGAGCATCCAAACCTCTATTCGCGCCTCCGTCCTCCTCAGGTCTTTAAGCTTTTCTTCGGGGACTACCTCAATGGCGTACGAGCCCAGAGGTGCCCCTAGCAGTACACTGTCGGTGGGAGCGATCACTTGGGCTCCTGACAATAAGATTCGTGCTGCATCTATGATTGGTTGGCTGGATGAGATGATTTCACACTTTGATGGATTTAGTGTAAGGCCTAACTCCTCTCCCCTAGATTTCACTAGCTGAAGATCTCCTAGCAGGGATTCCTGTGTCCCTGCCAGGATGCCATCGTCCAGGAACCAGATGTTGAATTCGCTGGACAACCTGCTTGTGACCTCCTTAGCTACCATGCAGAAAAGAAAAGGGGCAAGTGGGTCTCCCTGCTGGACACCTTCTGCGGAAACAACTTCATGTTCCCCAAACAACAGTGTCGATTCCCTACTGTACCCTGCTGAAACGAAAGGAAATAGACAAGGAAAGCTGGTTCGAACTGCATCCAGTACCACATCCCTTTTTACCCTGTTGAAGGCATTTTTAAAGTCGTATTTTCTGGGAGGCATTATTTTCTTCTTATTTTCTTCTTTTCTTTATTATATATATATATATATATATATATATATATATATATATATATATATATATATATATATATATATATATATATATATATATATATGCAATTGACGATCACAAAACACTGATCATTTTATGCGGAAAATCCACAGAGAAATATGAAATGAGGTGAACGTTTCGGCTTTGTTAAAGCCTTTGTCAACACCAGACTGACTCTACACCAGACAGTCAGTCTGGTGTTGACAAAGGCTTTAACAAAGCCGAAACGTTCACCTCATTTCATATTTCTCTGTGGATTTTCCGCATATATATATATATATATATATATATATATATATATATATATATATATATATATATATATATATATGTATATATATATATATATATATATATATATATATATATATATATATATATATATATAATATGTGTGTGTGTGTGTGTGTGTGTGTGTGAACAAGCATGAATGGTCCCGGGCATATATTCAACTGAAAACTCCACACCCTAAAAGTGACTCGAACCCATACTGCCAGGAGCACTATGCAATTGGTGTACAGGAGACCTTAACCTTGTTCGCATTTGTGTTGCTCACGTGGCCCCAAAAAATGATGTGATTTGATAAAATAACTATGCCCAAGATTACATCAGAGTGCCGTTACGATGATGTATATATTTATTCTGCATATTCTGTATTGATTATTTTTTGTTTAGGGCTTCTTTCCCTCTGACAAGTATTCTAGCATCTTGGTTTAATAGGAAGAGGAGTTCTCCAAAGGTCATCTTCGTTCGAGGTGACGAAAAATAAATAAATATCTGTAGAATGTATTACACTTATTTTAAAATTTACACAACGTTTCGAGCCTTCATGGTTCATTCTCAAGTGATAAGAAAATACAAGGCATGTAAGATTTATACCAGTATGGGGTCAAGTGAAGACAAGTAGATCTATTCAAATGGGACAAGAATAAAGGAAAAGGTAAATCATTAAAGAAAAAAGGTGAATATAGGGGACGAAGCACACACAAAGATTAATCAGGTGTAGTAGGCCTAGTGTGTTGAGGAAATTCTTCTATGTTGGTATCTTCATGTTCCGGTCTTGTTCTTACTCTCATGGTGGATAGAGTGAATAGTGTCGTAATTTGGATATTTATGGTAGGTTGATCTATTTTTATATGGACTGCTTCAAGAATTTGTAATCATCTTACATCCTTGGTTTTGTCTATTATGCAAGTGTTTTTATTCAACATTTCTCTTGTAAGGGTGACGTCATTGGCTTGTCTCATGTGATTTTTGGGGGCACCTGATTGAAGATGACAGGTCAAACGCCTCGTCAGCTTGGTCGACGTTATATCTATGTACTTAGGTTGAAGGTTACATCCTTCGTGGGGTGGGGATGGGGGGGTGGCAGGTGTACATATATACCACGTTGGACTGCTGTAAAGGGTTCTCCATCGGCTTCGGGCTTTTTTAATAAGGTGGTCGTAGTGTTCTTTGTTTTATAGAACATGATTAGGTCTACGTTTTGGTTAGGAGTTAGGCTTTTTACTCCTTTACGGATTATTTCTTTCATTATTCGTTCTTCTTTTTTATGTTCACTATGCATGGTGGATTTATAATATAATTTTAGTGGAGATGTTGTAGTTTTTGTTCTTAATTTCCTATAGAGCATTTCTGTAGTTTCATTTAGAGCATCACATTCCGACAACCGTCCACTATGCCCTCTCACACCAATCACCGGCTGGAAATTGAAGATGTCCTGGGGATCAATTATTGTTGAAGTTAGATTATTATGGGTCACACCATCCTGGGGTCCAGATATTGTTAAAGTTAGATGGATCACCAGCAGGGTCATCAGACTTGATGTCGGCGGGAACGTAACGTGACATTTGCTCCAGAAGAAAGTACAGCATCTCCACAACAACACCCTCCTCTATCTCCGCCAGGTTGACTCTCTCCTCTGGATCCGCTGGAACAGAAAAATATTAACGTTGGCATGCTTTAATTAACAAACCCTTACCAGCTTTAATGTTGGATTTTTTGGCTAAGTGTTACAATGTGATTAATATAAAGGAACATTGCCAAGTATTATGTGTTCAAGCACTATTATTATGCAGCTGGGCTTTTGTCGACGTCACGCATTTATTATCACCATCTCCTGGTCAGTCATATTAAAGAAACAAGAAGAATCATATATTTATGTTGTTAAGAACCACACATGCAAGGCTGGCATGAATCTTTATTCATTGTAATATTAATATTAATATTAATATTAATAATAATAATAATATTATTATTATTATTATTATTATTATTATCATTATCATTATTGTTATGTAAGCATAAGTACACACGTACATAAATAAGATACGAGAAGAATGAATGATGTATAAGTAAGAAAAGTACTATGCCTAAAGCCACTAATCTGCACAGCATTTGCCCAATGATGTGGAATTTTGTTTAAACTACAAACTTGAAACTAATTGCCTAAAATGAACTGAAGTAGAAAAATAGAGAAAAACACTATTACTTGGTGATTGGTACAGAAGAATTTGCAACAGAGAAATTTTCACTAATTAAACGGAAGAAATATTTTTTTTACACAGCAGATATCAGCAGCTTTACAGGTTCTGTTATTAATATTAAAAAATAGCAAAAAATAAATTAATATTTAGGAAGTAAGATAGGCTACACAGAGTTTATTAGGTAGTATATAGTTTCACTTTAAACTGGTAAACTATACAGTCTTTGATGTAATTACGGAGGTCATTCCACATTTTGGGACGCTTGATCTGCACAACATTTCTGCTTTGGTTAAGTCGCACTCTTGGAATATCAAATAGAGATTTGTTTCTAGTGTAGTGCCCGTGGTTTCTGTTAGTCCTTTAGGATGCGTTTAGGATCAGAATTAGCATTAAGTTCATTGTTTTATATTATAGAGAGTACACCTGACAGAATGTGCAGGGACCTAATATTTAACCTATTCAAGATTTATGTATAGGGGTCGAATGCTGTCTGGGGCTTGAGTTTGTTATATTTCTAATTGCTGATTTCTGTTCAGTACGTAGATAATTTTGGGTAGTAGAACCCCAAGAACGGATACCATAGGTGAAATAACAATATATGTGATTAATAAAGCGTTACCAGGGCAAGGCGAGAAACATAGTATATGATTTTAGAAAGAATGTTAAATGCAGTAGATATGGTATATTATTGACCGAACACTGGCATTAACACATAATAATAATGATACATGTTATCGCTAAGCTGATTATATAACCATTTGGTTTATAACGAATTATGAAGATTTTCTCCCATGTTGTTTCGTCCTATTGTAAAAATACTTTAATTGGAAAGTCATTTGAAAATCAGCATCGTCATGTTGAGTTGACTTCACATGTGTGTGGTTGCGCAGTTTGTAGCTAAGTGGAACAACTTAAACTTAAATAATCATTAAGTTGAAGTGTCACGAGTAAGAATGTGGAGCGTCAGTCAGTCCTTTATTTACACATTATATAAAGTGGACAATTTTATTATCAGTTAATTAAAGTAGTAATGTCACGCTTCTTTAGCGCAGAACGTACCTGTGATATTATACAGTCTGATCTCGGTGATGTTGGTATTGAGATATTGCAGCAGCTGCTGGATGGTCAGCTGGCCCTCACCCTGCCTCTCGTGTGTGTCCTTGCTGTGGCCAGACGCACGGTGTCCCCCAGACATGTGCCCCTCCTGTGTGTTCCCGCTATGGCCAGACGCACGGCGTCCCCCAGACATGTGCCCCTCCTGTGTGTTCCCGCTATGGCCAGAAGCAAGGTGTCCCCCAGACATGTGCCCCTCCTGTGTGTTCCCGCTATGGCCAGAAGCAGGGTGTCCCCTAGAAATGAGGAGTCTGCCACTCACGCCGCCGTCTGCATCTAGCAAATATTTGCTTATCTTGTCACTCTCCAACATTTTGCTGTTCTCCTTTTCGATAATTTCCAATTCCTTCAATTTCATGAGATTAGGTTTGGTATAATCTATATGTACATTTGCATGGATTGGATCAGACTGGGTATGATCTAAGCTAGCACTTGCTTGGATTGGACCAGACTGGGTATGATCTGCACCAACACTTGCTTGGGTGGGACCAGACTGGGAGTGATATGCACCAACATTAGCTTGGGTGGGACTCGACTGGGTATGATCTAAGTCTACATTTGCTTGGGTGGGACCAGAATGGGTATGATCTAAGCCTGTACTTGCTTGGATAGGACCAGACTGGGTATGATCTAAGCCTGCACTTGCTTGCGTGGGACCAGACTGGGTATGATCGAAGCTTACACTTGCTTCGATGAGTCCAGGTTGATTTTGACTAAAGTCTACTGCTCTAAGATGCCTTGGATCTGACTGTGTTATATGATGTTGGGACTCAAATACATCAGTTAATTCTTCAATGTTGAGGTTGATGTCAGTAGTGAAGCTGGAGTTCTCGGGGGGATATGTCCACGCCCCAGAGCCTGGGTCTCCCAAAAACAGCTTGTAGTCACCCATCCTGTCAAGTGTACATATACAGTTATAGTGTTCCTCCCGTGGTATGATTAGTACCATCGAAGGAACTAAATCTCCCATTGGCCAACTATGAACATTAGCAGCATAGGTACTAAGAGTGTGTCACCAATGTGACATACGTACTAAGACACGTGAGGAGGGGTTGGATTAGTACGTTGTATAATATTTTTAGTAAGAATTTAGAGGGCAAAAAAATATATAAGTAATGCAATATATGTGCTTTGAAGAAAGCTTTCTTACCTTATTCAGAAGTGTGCACTAAACCAAGTCTTGCTACCTTGCCAAATTTGCATCATAAATTTATCAGTTTTACTCTGCTATACTGAGTTATATTGAATGTAAATAAGATTTTCCTACTCTGTCCGAATGTGGCAAGCTAAAATAATACTTTATCTGTGTGTCTACAAAACAAGATCTTGATATTTTACCTGCAACTGAACCGATTTATGAAGGATGTGAAAAAGATTAGATAATTAGATTGATGGTTTCCTGTCTAGCTGTGAGAGTTTTCAAATTAAAATTATAATTATATAATTACTGCATGAAAGTAATAAATATTAAAAATAATTTGTTAATTTATTAATTATCTATATATATAT
Organism: Procambarus clarkii; assembly: GCF_040958095.1. Classification (NCBI taxonomy): domain Eukaryota; kingdom Metazoa; phylum Arthropoda; class Malacostraca; order Decapoda; family Cambaridae; genus Procambarus; species Procambarus clarkii. Next base: position 31,229,941 of record NC_091209.1, read on the forward strand.
ATAAAAATGGAATGTTTGTTTGTTCAAAATCGCTAATCTCCTAAAGTTCTCCACCGATTGCTTTGAAATTTTCACACAACCTTCCATTCTCATTCGAGCGGGTTTTTATACACATACTATATAGATGTCACGTCTGTGATGGGAAAAAAAACATGCTTTTTTTAAAAACTGTGTTTTTCAAATGTTTTTCATGTGAGGGAAATCTTTGAAACCTGTTTACCGATTGCTTTGAAATTTTGACACAACATTGCATTCAAATAGGCGTGTGTTTTTATATCCCTACTATATACATGCCTCACCTGTGACAGGAAAAAACATGTTTATTTTTAAAACAGCGCCATCTGTTGTACGTAAGAGCAACACACGCTGTAATCTTTAGTCTCCGTGGTGTAGTGGTAAGACACTCTCCTGGCGTTCCGCGAGCGCTATGTCATGGGTTCGTATCCTGGCCGGGGAGGATTTACTGGGCGCAAATCCTTAACTGTAGCCTCTGTTTAACGCAACAGTAAAATGTGTACTTGGATGAAAAAACGATTCTTCGCGGCAGGGGATCGTATTCCAGGGACCATAGGATTAAGGACTTGCCCGAAACGCTACGCGTACTAGTGGCTGTACAAGAATGTAACAACTCTTGTATATATCTCAAAAAAAAAAAAAAAAAAAAAAAAAAAAATCTCATAAAAGTTCTTCACCGATTGCTTTGAAATTTTGACACAATTCAAACACACGCGTGTTTTTATATACTACTATATAGATGCCACACCTGTGACAGGTAAAAAATGTTAAAAAAAAACAGCGCCATCTGCTGCACACAATAGCAACATGCTATTGGAATGCTATTTCCAGTAGCATTGATAAAAGGAATTTTCATAGATTTCGATTTATTTTCATTTTGATTTAATTATTTTGTGTGACATTGCACTAGAATTCAGCTGTGTTGCTTACCATACCATTCATTTCGAATATGTAAGTATAGATAGCACACCTGTGACAGGTAAAATCATTCTTTTTTTTTTAAGAAACAGCGTCATCTGTTGCATGTAGGAGCTACACATGCTATAATAAATATATGATGATTCCATTTCAATGTTTCCGATTTCATTGATAAACTTAACATTCATAAATTTCAATTTATTTTAATTTTGATTTTTATATTATCTGTGACATTACGTTGGAATTGAGACGTGTTGTTTACGATACCATTCATTTTATGAGTATAGTTGTTTTTTTATTTTTTCATTGTTTCCATTTCGTTTTTTAACTGTTTTTCTTATATTTCAGTGATGGGAACATCAGATCATTTGGGAATGTAATGGTCGAGGGAGTGGGGAATGGTGGAAAGGATGAGGAGTAGGGAGTGGGGGATGGTGGGGAGGACGAGGGGACGGGGGAGGGGGAATGGTAGAAAGGATGAGGGAACGGGGGAGTGGGAGATGGTGAGGAGGACTAGGGAACGGTGAAGTGGGTCATGGAGGGGAGTAGAAAGGGATGGGGGAGGGGGGCAATTGTGTCGAGGAGAAAGGGATGGGGGAGGGGGGCAATTGTGTCGAGGAGAAAGGGATGGGGTAGGGGGGCCAACTGTGGGGAGGATGAGGGGATGGGAGAGTGGCGAATGGTTGGGAGGACGGAGGAGTGAGGAATGGTTGGAAGGGCGAGGGGACGGAAGAATGGTGGTGAGGACTGGGAGATAGAGGAAGGTTGCTGTGCTCAACAACGCACATGCATTGCGAAGCCACAGCAACGCGTGGCCAGGTACAGTTAGTTATCAAATAATCTATGTAAATAAAAATGTAAATGTTCGTTTGTTCATAATCGCTAATCTCCGAAAGTTTTACACCGATTGCTTTGAAATTTTGACTCAACGTTCTATTCGCATCCGAGCGGGTTTTTATATACATACTATATAGATGGCAAATCTGTGATGGGAAAGAACGTGTTTTATTCTTAAACTGTGTTTTTCATGTCGTTTTTCATAGGAGGAAACTCTTCGAAACTTCTTTACCGATTGCTTTGAAATTGTAACACAACTTTGAATTCGAATTGGCGTATGTTTTTACATACCTACTATATATATGCCTCACCTGTGAAAGGAAAAAAGCATGTTTTTTATTAAAAACAGCACCATGTGTTGGACGTAGGAGTAACACACGCTGTAATCTTCAATAATTTTTTTGCTGTAAAAAGCTCTTCACCAATTGCTTTGAAATTTTGTCACAACGTTCCATTTAAATACGCGCATGTTTTTTATATTCGTACTATATAGATGCGACGCCTGTGACAGGTAAAAACATGCTTTTTTGAAAAACAGAGCCATCTGGTGCATGTAAGAGCAACACACGCTATACTAAATATGTTACAATTTCATTTTAATGTTTCTGATTTCATTGATAAATTGCATTTTCATAGATTTCGATTTATATTCATTTTGATTTAATTATTTTGTGTGACAATGCATTTGAATAGTGCTGTGTTGTTTACTATACCGTTCATTTCGTGAGTATAGTTTATTTTTGTATTTTTTCATTGTTTTTCATTTCGTTTTTTAACTGTTTTTCTTATATTTCATTGATGGGAACATTAGATCATTTGATGTTCCCAATTTTCTTGTTGGAACATCAGATCATTTGATGTTTCCAATTTTCTGATGGGAACATCAAATCATTTGATCTTCCCAATTTTCTGATGGGAACATCAGATCATTTGAGAATGCATCAGACGAGGGAGTGGGGAATGGTGGGGGAGGTTTAGGGGATGGTAGGGAGGATGAGGGAGACATGGGAAGGGAGTTAATGGTGAGGAGAACGAGAGGACAGGGGAGTTGGGAATGGTGTGGATGAGAGGACAAGTGAAATGGAGAATGGTGGGAAGGACAAGGGGGCAGGGGAGTGGGGATGGTGGGGTAGACGAGAGGACAGGGGAGGGGGAAATGGTAGGAAGGACTTGGGGGGGATGGGGGAGTGGGAGATGGTGAGGAGGATGCGGAGACAGTGGAGTGGGGATTGGTTAGGATGATGAAGGGACGGTGAAGTGGGGCATGGTGAGAAGAACAAAGGGACTGGGAGAGTAGGGAAGGGTTAGGAGGACGAGGGAACGGTGTAGTGGAGGATGGTGGGGAGAACAAAGGGACTGGGGTGGGGGGGGTAATGGTTGGGAGGACGAGGGGATGGGAGAGTGAAGAATGGTTGGGAGGACCAAGGGACAGGGAGGGGGGAATAGTGGGACGGACTGGGAGACAGTGGAAGGTTGCTGAGACACAGCAACGCGTGGCCAAGTACAGATAGTAATAAATAAATGAACTCCAACATACACTGTTAGAATGATCATAAATACGAAATCTTTACGTCAATAAACATAATGAAACATTGTTTAACGGGAGTTGTATAAAAATCGTAAGCAGATCTTCTATATTTTCTTGAATGAAGGAAATCAAAATGCATGTATGGAAGTAATTTAGAAATCACGATGATCACAGTCCGCTCTTTGCTCACATTTACCTTGCAGCAACTGTGTGTACTCCTCATAGTGCAGCCTCGGTCTCCAGTATATGTGGTGTCAAACACTTCTTAATATATTGAGAGATGACGCCAGACTACCCACTATCTTGCAGTTTAGTGTACACAACCTCGCATTATGCAAAGTACACTCGCACAACCTGGCTTGTGTGACAATTAATATTCTCTGATCTCAGATGAGAGTCCCTAATGTAATGAATACATTGGAGGGGGGGGGGGGTTACATTAAAAAGAAAACAAGCTAATCAAACTGACTTGCGGAGTACGCCTCTCCTCGAGCTTCCGATTAAACTCTTGGGAGACGACACGACCTTTTGCCTTAAAATCATTAGAGACCCTACATCTCCTGCATTGCTCAGAGACAAATTATTCAGTGCTGTTTACACCCTATTGACTGATGCCAACATACTCACTCCTTGAATGATAAATAGCTGAGTAAAGGGGACCTACAATCAAATGAAACTCAACATTCCTTTCAAGTGCAATCTACCTGTCTCCAATATTCCTATTTATCTGTACCCACACCATTCAAGTATTATACACACCCGTCGCTCAAGATAATGAGAATCTTGCTCTTCTCAAAGCTGTCACACCTCAAACAATTACCTCATCCTTCGAAAACTTAGGATATGACGAGCACTCTCTCTCCACCAACGGCTCAGTCCAATATTCTACTGGACGGACTGTAGCAGCATGTAGGTTTTATAGAAATAATATCTGAACTCAGACTATCAATGTCAGGTTAAACAACGAGATGACCTCCACACAAACAGAACTAGCGGCACTACAACTTGGCATTACGGCACATTCCTATGTTCGTTTCTTTAGTGTAGACTGCAGTGTTGAAGTCATCATTACTTTCCGTGACTGTTACATCCAGAAAGAGCAACTTCCTAATCACTCTCCATCTCGTAAGTGAAACCTCAACACAGAATTTTGCTCGAATGCCTCCTTCAGCTGCTGCAGACGTCTGACATCAGGTACCTGCATAAAAATGTCAACATACCTGCAGTATATGGCGGGTTTCAAGTCCATGTCAACTAAGACCCTCTGCTCTATGGTACCCAAGTAGAAGTTCGCAAACAGGACACCTATGGGAGAACCCTGCATTGAAGAGGCACCCATCTTGAGTAACGATGGACACATGTAGCAAGTAGATGGGGTTGCCATGGGGTCTCTCCTAGGTGTCCTGCGAACTTCTACTACCAATGAACAATGAATTTCTAACTCATTAGAAACTCATTGGTGGTACCTTATGCGATGGGGCTTGAGAATATTCCCCAGTTTTTAAGAGCCTTAATACCAATTTGGTGTTCACTAATAATACGATCAAGTCCAATTTAATAAAAAAAACACCCCTGGTACAGCAGGTTGTGTGTATTCGATTCCCTGCAATGATTGTGTCAGTATACCATGGGCAAACAGGAAAATCCTTACAATTATTTATGTCCTATCAAGCTTATAGTATAAGACCTGCCCAAACATCTAATGCTTTGTATCAACACACAAGTTTGTGTGATCACACTATTAATTGGGCTGGGGCGAAAAATATTACCAATTGCAATGGCTTTGTGGAACGGAATTTAATTGAGTCTGCTCTAATCAGTGTCCAAGTCTTCTCAATGTTAGTACTGGTATGTACAAACTTGACCCAGTTTTAAGTTACAATATTGTACAACAATTTAAGAAAAAACTATGATAGGGAGAGTTACAATGTCTCATAACAATATTATATTCATATATTTTATGTGTTCAATGAAGTTTTTTCTTTAATCTTTTATTCTTACCGCTTAAATCCTTCTAACCATTCTAATTTAATTTATACCTTTTTCTGGTTAATTCTTTCCCAGGGGATGGTGGTCAGGTTCTGGTGGTAGCCTCCACTCTCCCTTTGTGATTTCTTTTAGTCTGGTATTCGCAACGGCCTTGATCGGTAGAAACGTTCATATTTCTTTCCCATTTCTCTGTGGATTTTCTGCATACAAATAATTAGTTTCGTGATCATCAATTGCATCAATGGATACCACGTGCCAGTTTCTCTCCTCCTTTCTCTACCCTTCCCTTAAACCTTTTGTTACTAAACTTCGTTTTGCTTTAGTGAAATCTCATTCCTTAAAACTTCGCTTCCGTTTTCTTCGAAAATGCCTCAGTGAACAAGTGCTTCTCCATTCATTATTACGCAACAGTGTTCTTAAATTGTCAGATCGGCCGTTTGATGAGTTACTCCGCATAATGCTTTTGAAAAACATCGATTTACTTAAATTAGAAATTCATGAATGTTTTAAAGTGGTGCATAACTGTTAGTATGCTTTCCTCCAAGCCATCCTGCCTGAATGGAACTGCTGTTTGATGGACTGATGTTATACTACTTTGAGGTTGATTCCTGGTTGAGCCACCAGTGGGTGCAGACGTAGGGCTCCGGCTGTCAGTATGTGTCTGCCGTTGCTGAGTGGTGGTTTGCTGTGGGGTGTGTGGAGCGCCCACTGGTCGGGGCCCCGCCTGCCGGTATGGACGCGGCTGGTAATAGCCGTATTCGGAGGATCGACACTGTGCGGCTGGACTTTTCTGCTGCTGTGGACTGGCCCGTTGTAGAGGTTGCTCTCCTGGACGTCCTCCGTGTTGACGTCCCCGAGTTCCTGGACCTCGAGAAGTTATCGCCTACCCGTGTTGCGGTGTCGTTCGCCATGTCACATGTTTACCAGGAGTTTGTGGCTCGCTAAGATGGCCGCACGCTTCCTCTTCCGGCTTCGGCTGTGTCTGTGGAGATCTCGGATCCCTGGGGGCCCTTGTCGTTTGTGAGTGTTCACAGCGTGCTGGTGACCTTCCCCGAGGCGGCCCTCATGTCCTTCCCACCGGTTTGGGACGGTGGTGAAGCACCGGTTCAACGTTTTGAGTGTGGGCCGGCTGGGTTCACGAACGCTTGTCATGCGGCTAACGAGCTCTATACCGTCCAGGGTCTCGTTTCGTGGGCTATCTCTGAGGACCTTCTATCAGGGTCAAACGCGCACGTGTTTCCGGTATGGTGCTGAGGGCCACGTAGCGACCGGTTGCAACGCTCCTAGTGTTGAGGCCCCTTTAGTTTTCCTGGAGGATGACTTTCCCCGCTTATCTGTGCGTGTGGATTCCCCAGCGGATCCTCGCTCTGTGCAGGTTCCTGGTGTGGTTCCCGCTGCGGTTCCAGATGTCGCTACGTCTGGGCCTGATCTGTCTGCCCCGCCGGTGAGCTCGGGGGACCTGGGGGCGCCTGTTTCGGACCTTCGTCGTTCAATAACTGCGGGGGTACATCCGCATCCGGTGGCCTTGGGGGATGCTGTAGGGGTGGCGCTTGCATCTCCTGCTGAAGGACATGTGCTCCCCAGGGCTGGCGGGGCGGTGATTTGTGTGTCTCCCCCCACGCCATCTGCCTCAACGCTTCTGGCGGTTTCC
>NC_091209.1:31244378-31516895 GCF_040958095.1 Procambarus clarkii
TTAATATTGTGATCGCATAAACTCGTATGTAGATACAATGCATTAGACGTTTGGGCAGTTCTAATACTATAAGCATGTTGTGACAACCGCAATTGTAAGGACTTTCCTGTTTGTCCAAGGTACACAGAATCACAATCATTGCAGGGAATCGAATACACACAACCTGCTGTATCAGGGGAGTTTTTTATTAAACTCCCTTTATTAAAATTTTATTAAACTATTATTATTAGTTATTTTATTAAACCTTTTTATTAAATTATTTTTATTAAACTTTATTTTGTTCACTAATAGTACGATCAAATCCAATTTAATAAAAAACTCCCCTGATACAGCAGGTTGTGTGTATTCGATTCCCTGCAATGATTGTGATTCTGTGTACCTTGGACAAACAGGAAAGTCCTTACAATTGCGGTTGTCACAACATGCTTATAGTATAAGAACTGCCCAAACGTCTAATGCATTGTATCTACATACGAGTTTATGCGATCACAATATTAACTGGAATGGGGCAAAAAGCATTACCAATTGTGGGGATTTCGTGGAACGGAATTTGATTGAGTCTGCTCTAATCAGTCAGTGTCCAAATCTTCTTAATGTTAGTACTGGAATGTACAAACTTGATCCATTTTTAAGTTATAATATTGCACAACAGTTTAAGAAACAACTCTGATAGAGAGGCTTACAATGTCTCATTATAATTGTATATTCATATATTGTGTGTTCATGAGGCTTTTCTTTAATCTTTCATCCTTATTCTCTGACCGCTTAATCCTATTTGACCATTCTAAGCTAAGCTATACCTGTTTTTGGTTAATTACACCTGACCAACCCTTGGGATGGGTTGGTCAGGTGTCGGCCTATATATCTTCCCCCCTTCTCCCTTCTCCTTAGTCTGTTGTTGACAAAGGCTTTAACAAAGCCGAAACGTTCACCTCATTTCATATTTCTCTGTGGATTTTCCGCATATTTATATATATATATATATATATATATATATATATATTTATATATTTATTTATATATTTATATATATATTTATATATATATTTATATACATATTTATATACATATTTATATATATATATTTATATATATATATATATATATATATATATATATATATATATATATATATATATATATATATATATATATATATTATTAAATATGACCGAAAAAGTAAGATTAATCATTCTAACACGAATTTTCTCAATCTTTCGTACATTTCTTTTCACTGTTGGAGGTAAATAAAAAATCAATTCTCCAAAATTCATTTGTATTTCTAGTCTGACGCGACACGAGCGCGTTTCAACAGCAATCAACAGCCAATTAATGCACAACTATATTCTACCCACCTCAAGACTCCGGTCCAATATAGAAGCATCAAGAAATATGGACCAATAGGCTTTCAACAAACAATTCTATTCAATACCCATTGTTTCGTGATCTGTCTTGTGTTGATGAAATTAATACCCTATTAATGCCACCTCTTGTTCTGTCTTGTGTTGATGAAATTAATACCCTATTAATGCCACCTCACCCCATCCACCTCACTAAAATTTAGATATAAAATCGGAGATGCGTAAGTTCTATTCAGTTGTGTATTTGTAAACTAAAGTCTTTGAAAATGTAATAAGTTTTACGAAACGCGCTCGTGTCGCGTCAGACTAGAAATAAAAATGAATTTTGGAGAATTGATTTTTTATTTACCTCCAACAGTGAAAAGAAATGTACGAAAGATTGAGAAAATTCGTGTTAGAATTATTAATCTTACTTTTTCGGTCATATTTAATAATATATGTCTACAGGAAACCCTGCTACCAGAATATACTAATATATATATATATATATATATATATATATATATATATATATATATATATATATATATATATATATATATATATATATATATATATATATATTTATATATATATATATATATATATATAATATGTCGTACCTAGTAGCCAGAACGCACTTCTATGCCTACTATGCAAGGCCCGATTTGCCTAATAAGCCAAGTTTTCATGAATTAATTGTTTTTCGACTACCTAACCTACCTAACCTAACCTAAACTAACTTTTTCGGCTACCTAACCGAACCTAACCTATAAAGATAGGTTAGGTTAGGTTAGGTAGGGTTGGCTAGGTTCGGTCATATATCTACGTTAATTTTAACTCCAATAACAAAAAATTTTCCTCATACATAATGAAATGGGTAGCTTTATCATTTCTTAAGAAAAAAATTAGAGAAAATATATTAATTCAGGAAAACTTTGCTAATTAGGCAAATCGGGCCTTGCATAGTAGGCTGAGAAGTGCGTTCTGGCTACTAGGTACGACATATATATATATATATATATATATATATATATATATATATATATATATATATATATATATATATATATGTTTCATTGAATATGACCGCATATTCTGTATTTATTATTTTCTGGTTTAGGGCTTCTATCCCTCTAACTATTTTCTTAGCATCAGGGCTTATTGAAATCATCTAACACGAATTTTCTCGATCTTTCGTACGTTTCTTTTCACTGTTGGTGGTAATTCAAAAATTAATTCTCCAAAATTCATTTTGTATCTGATTCGTGATCAGATATACAAGGCAGAAAATGAAATCAAAGACAACAAAACACAACTACTTCATGCTACAAACGAATGGAGAAATAGCAACATCGACGAAAGTCTCCGTACCTGCATTGAACAACACCTCGACATCCTCACAGACCGACATCACCACAGCACTGAAACAAGGATTATCAAGAAACTAACAACGTTATATGGAGGACCTATGGCAATTCCACGACCGAGAGATGGCTTCCTGAACCTTGCAGGAATCAACCTCACTGAGGACCAAGTCACTCTCCTAAATCTGGGTATAAACTGTCACGTTATGTCCAAACCGAGTGAGATGGCCCGGAAAGTGGAGTTGGAAGTTCTGTTGGACGACATATTCGACCTCGAGACACAAAAGAAGGTCACTACCAAAGATACATTACAAGCAGAATTTATTGCGGAAGGAGGAAAGAATCGAGGCAACTACAGAAGCACCATACTGTCCCCCGAGCTCAAAGCGGCAGCTAAGAGCCTTCGTGAGAACAAGGAGAAAGTTGTCAGGAGAGGTGACAAGTCGCCAATATACGTCATTCTTAAAAAAGACGAATATCTGACGAAAATGAACCTCATACTCTCTGACCAAACTAAATTCCAAAGGGTAACGAAGGACACTACAGCCGAATTGAAAGCAAAGGTCAACAAACTGATCGAAACTGTGAATGCCAAGATATCCGGACTCCACCTGCCAAAGGTTATTGGGGAATATAAACCTGGATATGCGTATGGAAATGTCAAGACACACAAGCCTGGAAACCCTCTTTGACCAATCATTATCCAGATACCCACACCCACGTATAGACTGGCGAAGCGACTCAACGGCCTGCTGACTCCTTATGTCCCTTGCGCCTTCAGCCTGAAGTCTCCAAAGGAATTTGTTGACTTACTGCTGGGCACACGGGCCACAGGGATAAGAGCCTCGTTGGACGTAGAATCCCTGTTTACCAACGTACCTGTGGACGAGACAATCGGGATGATAGCCGACAGAGTGTATCGTGATCCGGCCTGCACTCCTCTTGACATACCAGAGAACATTCTGAGGAAACTACTCCAAGCTTGTACTAAAGAGGCACCCTTCTTGAGCCCGGATGGGCACATGTATAAGCAAGCAGATGGGGTCGCCATGGGTTCCCCCCTTGGTGTGTTGTAATCCACAAGTTAGTAGGAATTATTAGCTGGAGGATCATTACTACAACACTTAACGAATGATGATTGAAAGTACATGTAAGTAGACAGACTATGGATCACATATCTAAGAAAGGTCAATGGATTAAGACCGAAGCTGTTTAGCCAAATTAATAATTCCTGGAAAGAGGAATTATTCTTCGTCAGGCTTCTAGGAACAAGATTACCGCTCTAGGGATAAGGTTAATCGGATTATACCTTCCTCGAGAAGCGTGGTGAAATGATTGAGGCCATGGTTGACTGGAGTCAGTCTGGTTGTGGAAGTGGAACTAGCAAGTCCTCTGAGGTCTCCGCTTGTGGCAGCAGCGAAGTGTAGCAGACAGCTATGCGAGAACCTGTTGTGATCTTAGTGACCAAGTTAAGTCTGCAGTATGTGAGTATTGAATGTAAGACTAACCGGGTGTGGAGCGTTGTAGTAATCATTCCGTATTAGGGACTTAGGCGGAAGTTACGAGTGTGGGTGGTGATCGCGGAGGTCAGGTGGTCTATGGGTATTGGAAGTGTATTGACCTAATAGAGTATGTTAATATATTATTATTTGTCAGAGTCTATTCTTTGTAATTAAATGACAAACCCGACGGCCTTTAAATACCTTCGATATGTCCCTTCATAGTGTTCCTGGTTTGGTTGGTGAGGGAATGTTAGGGAATTGGTAGACGACATATTTGGTGGCAGCGCAAACAGGTGTGGAACACTTGCGAGATGAAGGAAGTGTGGTTCTGGTTTAGTTGGTGAGGGAATGTTCGGCAAATGGTAGACGTCGGGTTGTGGTGAGAATGGTGGTTACTAGACGGAGGAAAGAAGGGTCAGGTGAGACTAGGTCAGAGGAGTTAGTTAATTAAAGGGACTAGGCCATTGTGGGGCACATGTGGGGTTTATTTCTTTCTTTCCAGATTCCCGCAACGAGAGACGGCTAAGATGCAAGTCTGGACCACTGAAGCATCGGGATCTAAAACAAGTGCAGTACGCGTGTTCGTAGTGCGGATTATACAGTGTTCGTAGTGCGGATTATACAGCGTGGCGAGGAAAACTAGCGCGGGTGAATGGGGGCCAGCGTGGGCCATGTGCGGGCCAAGCGATGGGTGGGCCAAGCGAGCCGCACCATGGAGCTTGTTTTATATCGTTGGTAAGGCGGAAATAGTGAGAAACCGTTGCTAAGGTGAAATTAAGCGTGAAAACTACGTAATTTAAAGTTAATTAAATTTCATGTAACGTGTAAATCGAATATTTTAAGGATAATGAAATATTACCTAAAGTACTGTGCGAGTTCCGGCGTTGTCAGGTGTAGATACAGAAAATAGGCGCAGTGAATTATGGACGCCTTGGCATAGCGAGCGACGCGCAATTTGACGTCTGGGGTTCGCCGTCTACTGTACCGTGGAGAGGGCCATGGAGATTTTTTTGTGGGTGCAGGTAGCATTATGGAGAGTGTTACCGTGGGACACGGGGAGCGTGTCCCGTTGGTGGGGGTGTGTGGCGCCGGGTGTAGTGCATGGTTGTGTATTGGCGTTTGTACGCCGGGGTGTGTAGTGTAATGCATGTGGTGTGTAGTGTAATGCATGTGTAGTGGCTTATTAGACGCCAGCGTAATGCATAGTATTTACTGTAGTGAAATGTGCATGTTTTCACTGTGGATATCATGGATGTAGTATAGTGCATGACATTGTTGGCATTGTAGCGCCAAGGTGTAGCATGTGTAGCATAACTGGTTGTTGTAACACCGGGGGTATTGTAGACATTAGCGTTGAAGTATGTTAACGCAGGTGGTAGTGTGTGGCGGGTGGCCACTACACAAGAAATTATGCCTGACGAGTGTTGGTCAGGTAATTAATGGATTACGAGAGAAAAGGGAGTGTGTGTGGCGTCTGGTTACTTATTGGTGGTGTTATTGGTGGTGACGTCTCGTGGTGTTTTGATGCGCTCTGGCGCAAGGCATATGCCTGTGGTGGTAATGGTGTTGGGGGACGCCGTGTGTGTTGTGTTGAGGGCGTTGGGGACGCTGTGTTGTGTTGAGGGCGTTGGGGACGCCGTGTGTTGTGTTGAGGGCGTTGGGGATGCCGAGTGTTGTGTTGAGGGCGTTGGGGACGCCGAGTGTTGTGTTGAGGGCGTTGGGGACGCCGAGTGTTGTGTTGAGGGCGTTGGGGACGCCGAGTGTTGTGTTGAGGGCGTTGGGGACGCCGTGTGTTGTGTTGATGGCGTTGGGGACGCCGTGTGTTGTGTTGAGGGCGTTGGGGACGCCGTGTGTTGTGTTGATGGCGTTGGGGACGCCGTGTGTTGTATTGATGGCGTTGGGGACGCCGAGTGTATGGTGTGGTGTTGTGGAGTATATGGTGGCGCAGGGGCGCCAGGTAGTGGTCGGTAAGGTGAGTATTGGCGTAGTAAGGTCGGTGCGTTAGGACGCAGGAAGTGGTTGTAGGGATGTGTGGCGTTATATTGAGGTCATCAGTGGTTGGGATGACCAGTGGTAATGGTGTGTCGGAGTAAGTAAGTCTTATGGATAAGATGAAATGTGGATAATTGCAGGAGTTGGTGGCTGCAGTAGGCGAGTCAAGTCGATATCTCTAGCAAGACTCATAAAAGACTAATAAAAATTCATTATTTTCATTAAAATTTTCATTAATTAAGTCGGAGTGGGTAAGTCTTATGGATAAGATTATAAGGTAGAATTTCAAATTTCAGCCAAGTAGATATACTAATCTCTCATTAATTAAGTTGTTACAGGAATCTCGCTAGAAGCGAGCCAGTGGCAGTATGATGCTTTAGTGACATTAGTTGTGAAATGATTTTAATGAGGTATTTATTGTGATAATGTATGTGTATGTATATACTGTATATTACCTCATCGGCACCATTACTGAGTGTTAGGCTTGAGAAGGTCCCCCGGGATCATGTCACAGAGCTTCAGGTAGAGTAGAAGGGAAGCTATGAGGCTACACTCAGTAATTCTAGAGAAAAAAAAAGGGGGAGGAAGTTGAAGCCAACGTGACGATATAGGCGAAATTCGCCCCCTGATATCAAAGCAGGGATAAGGGCCAGCTGCAATGGTTTTGCAGCTGCGCTCAGGCTATATACGGGGAGAGAGTAAGGAGCCGAGGGGGGTTATGTGATAATGGGATTGAGCCAGGGGCTCCGAGGGAATATTTTGCAGGTACAGCGGTCGGGAAGGTGTGAATACAGGTGGACACACTCTGGGCGGATGGGCCTAGACCAGAGAGCTGTGAGGGATCTACAGCGTTCTGGGATTGGTGCCCTGGAACGAGACGTCAGCACAGACCCAAGGGAACATGACCCTGGGGTAGGAATCTCCGTTGCTCTGGAGGCCAGGATCACGTTAGCTCAGAGCAACGATGGGACATTGACAACATTCACCAGGCTGGACAGCCTGGGTTTTGTCTGGGTCATGGAGGATCTATGACCTAGCAACCATGGGACACGAAGACAAGAGAAGTGATGCTGCCAATTGTGGAGGAGGACAGTGAAACATTGTGTGATTATTGTAAGCCCTTATGTCAACAGTACAGGGCAAGATGTTAAATTGTAATTAACTTATTACTAAGGATGAAGAACCTTAGATATATATGTGTTGTGTATATATTAATGACTAGTGTCATTTCTGTTTAAGTGCCAGCATTCTGGTCCATATAATTTTATGGTTATGTTTGTATGTAATTATATGTCAGCAGTTTAGGTATATGTGCATTGTTGGAGATGGGAAAAATTATTACAGACTATTTTACCTGTGCTATGATGTGAATATAATGTATATGTTGGAGAAGTGTTGTGAGTCATGTCGGGGAAAATTTTAATTTATTTCATTGTGTGTATGATGAACTTATTGGATGATTTTTTAGTTGTACACATATGGTGGGTGCATCCTCCAGGTCCTTGCACTAATGGAACCATTGCAATGATGCATATGGGGACATATGCGTGTTTAAGGAGGGGAGTGGTGTTGTAATCCACAAGTTAGTAGGAATTATTAGCTAGAGGATCATTACTACAACACTTAACGAATGATGATTGAAAGTACATGTAAGTAGACAGACTATGGATCACATATCTAAGAAAGGTCAATGGATTAAGACCGAAGCTGTTTAGCCAAATTAATAATTCCTGGAAAGAGGAATTATTCTTCGTCAGGCTTCTAGGAACAAGATTACCGCTCTAGGGATAAGGTTAATCGGATTATACCTTCCTCAAGAAGCGTGGTGAAATGATTGAGGCCATGGTTGACTGGAGTCAGTCTGGTTGTGGAAGTGGAACTAGCAAGTCCTCTGAGGTCTCCGCTTGTGACAGCAGCGAAGTGTAGCAGACAGCTATGCGAGAACCTGTTGTGATCTTAGTGACCAAGTTAAGTCTGCAGTATGTGTGTATTGAATGTAAGACTAACCGGGTGTGGAGCGTTGTAGTAATCATTCCGTATTAGGGACTTAGGCGGAAGTTACGAGTGTGGGTGGTGATCGCGGAGGTCAGGTGGTCTATGGGTATTGGAAGTGTATTGACCTAATAGAGTATGTTAATATATTATTATTTGTCAGAGTCTATTCTTTGTAATTAAATGACAAAACCCGACGGCCTTTAAATACATTCCATATGTTCATTCATTGTGTTCCAGTACAAACCTAGTGGTACGCCTCAAGGGTCTGGTGTGTGTAGGAGTATAGGTGGTAGTAACGGTTGCTGAGGCAAGGTGTTATGTGTTGTGTATTCGCTGTGCTCGGAATGAACCGGGGTTCAGCGTCACGACAGGTGTCCTGTTTGCAAACTTTCTACATGGGTACCATCGAGCAAAAAGTCTTTGTCGAAATGAATTTGAAACCGGCCATATACTGCAGGTATGTTGACGACATTTTTACACAGGTACCTGATGTCAGACATCTGCAGGAGCTGAAGGAGGCATTTGAGCAGAGTTTCCGTGCTGCGTTTCACTTACGAGATGGAAAATGATGGGAAGCTGCCCTTTCTAGATGTAACAGTCATGGAAAGAGCGGAGGTTTCCACACTGCAGTCTACACTAAGGAAACAAACATAGGAATGTGCCTCAATGCCAACAGTGACTGCCCAGACAGGTACAAGAGGAGTGTCGTTAACGCTTATGTCGACCGTTCTCTCAGCCACAACTCAGGATGGAAGTAAGTCGATGAAGAACTCTGTAGGGTAAGGCAGGTCATAGTCAACAACGGCTTCTCCAATGGTTTCGTTGAAGACATAAGAAGGAAGGTGAAACGCCATGCAACTCTGAAGAGACAACTAACACAACACCTATACCCCCTATTAGACTATTTACAGGAACTTCTTTTCCACAGCTCATAAAACGGAGGAAAGGGTCCTGAAAGATATTGTTAATAGAAACGTTATCCCTACAGACAAAAATCAGAGGATACAACTGACGATTTACTATAAAACCAGAAAAACGGCCAGCCTACTCATGAGAAACTCTCCAGACACAAAGCAGAACGCTTTAAAGAGACCAACGTCGTCCATGCCTTCAAATGCCCTCTTGGGGACTGTAAGCTCCAAAAAACCCAGTATATAGGCAAGACAACAACATCTCTTTCTAGGCGTTTAACGATGCATAAGCAACAGGGCTCCATTAAGGAACATATAATCTCTTCCCACAACCAGAACATCACCAGAGAAGTCTTAACAAAAAACACGGAAATCATCGATAGATACAGCGATAGCAGGTGGCTTGATATCTGCGAGGCACTACACATTAAGAAGTCGACACCAGCAATCAACAGTCAATTAATGCACAACTATATTCTACCCACTTCCGGACTCCGCACCAATATAGAAGCATCAAGAAATATGGGCCAATAGGCCTTTGCAGTTACTTCCATTCTTCCCTTTAACTTACAAAATATTATACCCATTGTTTCGTGTTCTGTCTTATGTTGAAAGTTTGCTTTCACCTCATCCAAAACTGTTGTAACATATCACCTCACCCAGATGCAGGTATAAAATCGAAGCTGTTTGAACTCTGTTCAAACAGTTCTGTTCAGTTATAGTTGTGTGTGTGTAAACTAAAGTCTTTGAAAATGTAATAAGTTTTACGAAACGCATTCAAGTGTCGCGTCAGACTAGAAATAAATATGAATTTTGGAGAATTGATTTTTCAGTTACCATCAACAGTGAAAAGAAGTATAGTAAACAGAGAAAATTCGTTTAGAATTATTAATCTTACTTTTTCGGTCATATTTAATAATATATGTCTACAGGAAAGACTGCTACCAAAATATACTAATATATATATATATATATATATATTATATATATAGATATATATATATTTATATATATATATATATATATATATATATATATATATATATATATATAATATATATGTCGTACCTAGTAGCCACACGCACTTCTCTGCCTTTTATGCAAGGCCCGATTTGCCTAATAAGCCAATTTATCATGAATTAATTGCTTTTCGACTACCTAACCTAACCTAACCTAACTTTTTCAGCTACCTAACCTAACCTAACCTATCAAGATAGGTTAGGTTAGGTTAGGTAGGGTTGGTTAGGTTTGGTCATATATCTACGTTAATTTTAAATCCAATAAAAAAAATTGACCTCATACATAAAGAAATGGGTAGCTTTATCATTTCATAAGAAAAAAATAGAGCAAATATTATATTCAGGAAAACTTGGCTTATTAGCAAATCGAGCCTTGCATAGTAGGCTGAGAAGTGCGTTCTGGCTACTAGGTACGACATATATATATAATATGTATATATATATATATATTAGTATATTTTGGTAGCAGTCTTTCCTGTAGACATATATTATTAAATATGACCGAAAAGGTAAGATTAATAATTTCTAACACGAATTTTCTCAATCTTTCGTACATTTATTTTCACTGTTGGAGGTAAATCAAAAATCAATTCTCCAAAATTCATTTTTATTTCTAGTCTGACGCGACACGAGCGCGTTTCGTAAAACTTATTACATTTTCAAAGACTTTAGTTTGCAAATACACAACTGAATAGAACTTACGCATCTCCGATTTTATATCTACATTTGAGTGAGGTGGAAGGGGTGATGTGGCATTAATCAACACAAGACAGAACAAGGGGTTGTATTAATAGGGTATTAATTTCATCAACACAAGACAGAACAAAAGGTGACATTAATAGGGTATTAATTTCATCAACACAAGACAGAACACGAAACAATGGGTATTGAATAGAAGTGTTTGTAGAAAGCCTATTGGTCCATATTTCTTTATGCTTCTATATTGGAGCGGAGTCTTGAGGTGGGTAGAATATAGTTGTGCATTAATTGGCTGTTGATTGCTGGTGTTGACTTCTTGATGTGTAGTGCCTCGCAAACGTCAAGCCGCCTGCTATCGCTGTATCTATCGATGATTTCTGTGTTGTTTACTAGGATTTCTCTGGCGATGGTTGGTTGTGGGAAGAGATTATATGTTCCTTAATGGAGCCCTGTTGCTTATGCATCGTTAAACGCCTAGAAAGAGATGTTGTTGTCTTGCCTATATACTGGGTTTTTTTGGAGCTTACAGTCCCCAAGTGGGCATTTGAAGGCATAGACGACGTTAGTCTCTTTTAAAGCGTTCTGTTTTGTGTCTGGAGAGTTTCTCATGAGTAGGCTGGCCGATTTTCTGGTTTTATAGTAAATCGTCAGTTGTATCCTCTGATTTTTGTCTGTAGGGATAACGTTTCTATTAACAATATCTTTCAGGACCCTTTCCTCCGTTTTATGAGCTGTGGAAAAGAAGTTCCTGTAAAATAGTCTAATAGGGGGTATAGGTGTTGTGTTAGTTGTCTCTTCAGAGGTTGCATGGCTTTTCACTTTCCTTCTTATGATGTCTTCGATGAAAACCATTGGAGAAGCCGTTATTGACTAGGACCTGCCTTACCCTACAGAGTTCTTCGTCGACTTGCTTCCATTCTGAGCTGTGGCTGAGAGCACGGTCGACGTATGCGTTAACAACACTCCTCTTGTACCTTTCAGGGCAGTCGCTGTGGCATTTAGGCACATTCCTATGTTTGTTTCCTTAGTGTAGACTGCAGTTGTGGAATACCTCCGCCCTTTCCATGACTGTTACATCTAGAAAAGGCAGCTTCCCATCCTTTTCCGTCTCGTAAGTGAAACGCAGCACGGAACTCTGCTCAAATGCCTCCTTCAGCTCCTGCAGATGTCTGACATCAGGTACCTGTGTAAAAATGTCGTCAACATACTGCAGTATATGGCCGGTTTCAAGTTCATGTCGACTAAGACTTTTTGCTCGACGGTACCCATGTAGACGTTTTCAAACAGGACACCTAGGGGAGAACCCATGGCGACCCCATCTACTAGATAAGAGCCTCGTTGGACGTAGAATCGCTGTTTACCAACGTACCTGTGGACGAGACAATCGGAATGATAGCCGACAGAGTGTATCGTGATCCAGCCTGTACTCCTCTTGACATGCCAGAAAGTATTCTGAGGAACTACTCAAGCTTGTACTAAAGAGGCACCCTTCTTGAGCCCGGATGGGCACATGTATAAGCAAGTAGATGGGGTCGCCATGGGTTCTCCCCTAGGTGTCCTGTTTGCAAACTCTACATGGTACCGTCGAGCAAAAAGTCTTAGTCGACATGACTTGAAACCGGCCATATACTGCAGGTATGTTGACGACATTTTACACAGGTACCTGATGTCAGACATCTGCAGGAGCTGAAGGAGGCATTTGAGCAGAGTTCCGTGCTGCGTTTCACTTACGAGACGGAAAAGGATGGGAAGCTGCCTTTTTCTAGATGTAACAGTCATGGAAAAAGGGCGGAGGTTTCCACACTGCAGTCTACACTAAGGAAACAAACATAGGAATGTGCCTAAATGCCAACAGCGACTGCCCTGACAGGTACAAGAGGAGTGTTGTTAACGCATACGTCGACCGTGCTCTCAGCCACAGCTCAGAATGGAAGCAAGTCGACGAAGAACTCTGTAGGGTAAGGGCAGGTCCTAGTCAATAACGGCTTCTCCAATGGTTTCATCGAAGACATCATAAGAAAGAAAGTGAAAAGCCATGCAACCTCTGAAGAGACAACTAACACAACACCTATACCCCCTATTAGACTATTTTACAGGAACTTCTTTTCCACAGCTCATAAAACGGAGGAAAGGGTCCTGAAGATATTGTTAATAGAAACGTTATCCCTACAGACAAAAATCAGAGGATACAACTGACGATTTACTATAAAACCAGAAAAACGGCCAGCCTACTCATGAGAAACTCTCCAGACACAAAACAGAACGCTTTAAAAGAGACTAACGTCGTCTATGCCTTCAAATGCCCACTTGGGGACTGTAAGCTCCAAAAAACCCAGTATATAGGCAAGACAACAACATCTCTTTCTAGGCGTTTAACGATGCATAAGCAACAGGGCTCCATTAGGGAACATATAATCTCTTCCCATAACCAAACCATCGCCAGAGAAATCCTAGTAAACAACACAGAAATCATCGATAGATACAGCGATAGCAGGCGGGCTTGACGTTTGCGAGGCACTACACATCAAGAAGTCAACACCAGCAATCAACAGCCAATTATTGCACAACTATATTCTACCCACCTCAAGACTCCGCTCCAATATAGAAGCATCAAGAAATATGGACCAATAGGCTTTCTACAAACACTTCTATTCAATACCCATTGTTTCTGTTCTGTCTTGTGTTGATACTTTTAATACCCTATTAATATCCCCTCTTGTTCTGTCTTGTGTTAATGCCACATCACCCCTCCCACCTCACTCAAATGTAGATATAAAATCAGAGATACGTAAGTTCTAATCAGTTGTGTATTTGTGAAGTCTTTGAAAATGTAATAAGTTTTACGAAACGCGCCCGTGTCGCGTCAGACTAGAAATAAAAATGAATTTTGGAGAAGTGATTTTTTATTTACCTCCAACAGTGAAGCGTAATGTACGAAAGATTGAGAAAATTCGTGTTAGAATTATTAATCTTACTTTTTCGGTCATATTTAATAATATATATATAATATATATATATATATATATATATATAATATGTTGTTAAATATGACCGAAAAAGTGAGATTAATAATTCTAACACGAATTTTCTCAACATTTGTTACGTTTTTTTTACTGTCGATGATAATTGAAAAAATCATTTCTCCAATAAATCATTTTTATTTCTAGTCAGACACGACGCTTGAACGCGTTTCGTAATACTTATTACATTTTTAAAGACTTTAGTTTACACACACAACTGTAACTTGAAAAAACTAATCAGTCTTACTTATACTAACACTAAACAGTTGTTTTTGTTGTTTCAGATTTAGCTACTCAGAAAGAAGTGTCCATGTAGCACGGGCTATGGCGAGTCCATAACAAGGGCAATACTAAACAGTTGTTGTTGTTAAGATTTAACTACTCAGGACGAAGTGTCCATGTAGCACGGGCTATGGTGAGCCCGTAAAAAAAAAGTAAACAGGTTATCTGTCTTACTTATACTCGCATTTGGGTGAGGTGATATGGTACAACAGTTTTGGATGAGGTGAACCCACTTGTGACAAATACAAGACAGAACACGAAACTATGAGTATTAGTTGGATATGAGAGCATAAGAATGGAAGTAACTGCAGAGGGCCTATTGGCCCATACTTCCTCTTTTATGCTTCTATATTGGTTATTGGTCTTGAAGTGGGTAAAATATAGTTGTGCATTAAATGGATGTTGATTGCTGGTGTTGACTTTTTGATGTGTAGTGCCTTGCAGATGTCGAGTCGCCTGCTATCGCTGTACCTTTCGATGATTTTTGTGCTGTTTGTTAAGACTTTTCTGGTGATGGTCTGGGTGTAAGAGGAGATTAGGTGTTCCTTTATGGAGCCCCTGTTGCTTATGCAATGTTAATCGCCTGGAACGGGACATTAAGTCTTGCCTATATACTGAGTTCTTTGGGGCTTACAGTCCCCAAGTGGACATTTGAAGGCATAGACGACGTTGGTCTCTTTCAAGGTCTCTTTATACAGTCTCCGTGGTGTAGTGGTAAGACACTCGCCTGGCGTTCCGCGAGCGCTATGGTCATGGGTTCGTATCCTGGCCGGGAAGGATTTACTGTGGCGCAATTCCTTAACTGTAGCCTCTGTTTAACGCAACAGTAAAATGTGTACTTGGATGAAAAAACGATTCTTCGCGGCAGGGGTCGTATTCCAGGGACCTGCCCGAAACGCTACGCGTACTAGTGGCTGTACAAGAATGTAACAACTCTTGTATATATCTCAAAAAAAAAAAAAAAAAAAAAAAAAAAGGCATATCTGCTTTGTGTCTGCAGAGTTTTCATGAGTAGGTTGGCGTCTTTTTCGTTTTATAATAAATCGTCAATAGTATTTTCTGTTTTTTCTCTGTAGGGATAACTTTTTTAACGTTCACGTTCGAAACTGTGAACGCCAAGAAATCCGGACTCCACCTGCCAAAGGTATTGGGGATACAAACCTGGGTATGCGTGTTCCTCCTACATGCAACAGATGGCGCTGTTTTTCATGAAAAGTATGTTTTACCTTTACAGGTGTGGCAGCTATACTTATTCTTACGAAATGAACTTTATGGTAAACAACACATCTCAATTCCAACACAATGTCACACAAAATAATTCAATAAAAAATATAATAAATCGAAGTTTATGTAAATAAAATTTATTATTGCAATCGGAAACATTGAAATGGAATTCGTGACATAGTTACAATAGCGTGCATGTTGCTATTATATGCAACAGATGGCGCTGCTTTTCAAACAAGCATGTTTTTACTTGTCAGGGAAGAGGCATCTACATAGTATGTATATAAAAAAACGCGCTTATTCGAATGCAACATTGTGTCAAAATTTCAAAGCAATCAGTGAAGAACTTTCGGAGATTACAGCGTGGTGTTGCTCTACGTCCAACAGATGGCGCTGTTTTAAAAACAAATATGGTTTTTTCCTGTCACAGGTGAGGCATGTATATAGTAGATATATAAAAAGACGCGCGTATTCAAATGTAACGTTGTGTCAAAATTTAAACGCAATCGGTAAAGAGGTTCGAAGATTTCCCTGACATGAACAACACATGAAATACACAGTTTTTCAGAAAAAGCATGTTTTTTTTTTACCGTCACAGACGTGACATCTATATAGTATATATATATAAATCTGCTCGGATGCGAATGGAACGTTGTTTGATAATTTCAAACCAATCGGTGAAGAACTTTCGGAGATTAGCGATTTTGAACAAACGAACACATTTGCATCTTTCCAATCTTGGGGGACTACTCCAAGATCCAGAGATTTTGTGAAAGTAGGGTCAGCTGTAGGCATAATTCTTCAGCATCTTCCTTTAGACTTTGGATTGGATTCCATCCAAACTAAGGTATTTAAGTGTTTTTGTTGTCAATGTTCTTCCTAATTACTTCGCATGTTATAGGTATATGAATAAAATTAATTCTCTTCCCCTTATTCACACATATGTATGGATGATGGGATGTCAAATAACCTTTCTATTGTAAATACTGATATTAATATTCATTTAAAGTGTTTGCCGCTTTTGTATCGTCAATTATTACTTGTTTAGCCTCATATATTAAAATCCTAATGAGTCCTTTGTTTTGGGTTTACCTCTTATATAGGCATCGAACGATTTGTTATCTTTCTTTATGTTTTGTTTACCAATGCTCTATCTTTTGGTAAATATGCTTGGTTTACTAACTGTGTCATCCATCTAGTTCCCTTTCCTTTCATTTTTTTTTTTCGGCACATATTTGGCAACGAGTTTCTGTTAGGACCCTCTTTAAAATTTTGCTATGATGCCTCCATGCCATGATCGCCTATCAGCTTCCTCCAGGAGATGGTTTGCAGTTAATCTCTGGAACCGCAGACCATCTCTCTTGGGGACCAGGTCCTCTCTGGGGGACCTTCGACAAGCCTCCGGCTTCCTGTACTCGTCGAGGTCATTATAGTTAGTGAGCCTCAGGTAAATCAGGTAAATCAAATGAGACTGAAGTCGACCTAACTACAGTTGTATGAGATATGTGTACATCTTATTGCTAATGTTAATCACCTGCTTACTGTAACCACTGTAATGTTCTGAAAGCTGTAAAAAAATAAACAAACATGAGTTATGTTTACCCATTTAATATATACTCTGCCATCCATAAAAATGGAACGCCGAAAGTGTATGTTTGCTTATCTATTATTTACTAGCTGTACCGGCCACGAGTTGCTAAAGCTCAGCAATGCTCTTGCGTGCTGAGCCACAGCAACTCATGGCCGGGTACAGCAACCTTCACCTGTCTCCCAGTCACCCATTCATTCCGCCCCCCTCCCCCCGTCTTATCGTCCTCCCAACCATTCCTCCCTCCCCTTCCCCATTCGTTTGTCCTCCCCACCGTCCCCCACTCCACCATCTCCTCGTCCTCCTAAACATTCCCCACTCACCGTCTTCTCGTCCTCCCCACCATGTCCCACTCCTGCGTCTTCTCGTTCTCCCTGTTCCCTAGTCCCCACCATCCCCAACTCCTCCATCCCCCTCGTCCTCCCCACCATTACCACCTCCCCTGTCCCCTCGTCCCCTGCACAATCCCCCACTCCCATCCTTCTTCGTCCTACTCTCAATTCCTGCTCCCTCGTTCAATGCATTCCCAAATGATCTGATGTTCCCATCAGAAAATTGGGAACATTAAATGATCTGATGTTCCCGTCACTGAAATATAAGAAAGCAGTTTTAAAAAACTTAATGAAAAAAATGAAAAAATAAAAAAATATATACTAACGAAATGAACGGTATGGTAAACAACACAGCACAATTCCAACACCATGTCACACAAAATAATTAAATCAAAATGAAAATAAATAGAAATCTACGAAAATTCAATATATCAATGAATTGGAAACATTGAAATGGAATCGTAACATATTTAGTATAGCGTGTGTTGCTCTTACGTGCAAATAGATGGTGCTGTTTTTCAAATAAGCATGTTTTTACCTGCCACAGGTGAGGCATCAATACGTGTACTCATGAAATGAACGGTATGGTAAACAACACAGCTCATTTCCAGCACAATGTCATCATAAAATAATTAAATCAAAATGAAAATAAATTGAAATCCATGAAAAATCAATTTATCAATATAATTACAAACATTTAAATGGAATCATAACATGTTTAGTATAGCATGTGTTGCTATTATGTGCAACAGATAGCTTTGTTTTTCAAAAGAAGCGTGATTTTACCTGTCACAGGTGTGGCATCTATATAGTCCGGTATATAAAAACATGAGCATATTTGAATGGAAAGTGTGTCAAAATTTAAAAGCATCAATGAAGAAATTTCAGAGATTAGAGTGTGTGATACTATTACATCACACAGATATCGCTGTTTAAAAGAAAAAAACATGTTTTTCCTGTCACAGCTGAGGCCTGTATATAGTAGGTATATAAAAACACGTGCCTTTTCGAATGCACCATTGTGTCAAAATTTTAAAGCAATCGGTAAAGAAGTTTCAAAGATTTCCCTCACATGAAAAAACATGAAAAACATGAAAAACAGTTTTTTCAAAAAAGTAAGTTTTTTCATATCATAAAATGGGAACATCAAATGATCTGATGTTCCCATCACTGAAAATTAAGAAGAACAGTTAAAAACAACGAATGAAAAACATTGCAAATTACAAAAAATAACTATACTTACAAAAATGAATGTTATGGTATACAACACAGCTCAATTCCAACACAATGTCACACAAAATAATTAAATCAAAATGAAGATAAGTTGAAATCTATGAAAATTCAATTTATCAATGCAATTGGAAACACTGAAATGAAATAGTAACATATTTAGTGTAGCGTGTGTTGCATTTATGTGCAACAGATGGCGCTGGTATTCAAAAAAGCATGCTTTTATCTGTCACAGGTGTGACATCCTTACAATACGTAAATAAAAACAGGCGCGTATTTGAATTGAACGTTGTGTCAAAATTTAAAATCAATCGGTGAAGAACTTTAAGAGATTACAGCGTGTGTTGCACTTACGTCCAACAGATGACACTGTTTAAAAAAAAAAGCCTGTTTTTTTCCTGTCACAGATGAGGCATGTATATAGTAGGTATATGAAAACACGCGCTATTCAAATGCACGTTTGTGTCAAAATTTCAAGTAATCGAATCGGTAAAGAGGTTATAAAAAACACATGAAAAACACAGTTTTACAAACAAAAATCACATCAGTGACATGAGATCTATATAGATAGTATGTATATATAAATTCGCTCGGATGCGAATGGAACGTTGTGTGAAAATTTCAAAGCAATTGGTGAAGAACTTTCGGAGATTAGCGATTTTTAACAAACGAACATTTACATTTTTATTTATATTGATTGAAAGAGGCAATTATATGGGAAAATGACTAATGAAATTTAGATTTTTTGTAATGCAAATATACTGATAGTATTTAGTTTAACATTCCTCATCACCTGCACTAAAACGTTGTGTCAATTACAGCTTTCCCAATGTGTGACAATTACCTTCACTACAAGACTTGGATTAACATTTACAGCTGACGCACTACACTTCTGAAACACGTTGACTACCACAACAGCAATGTAAAAATAATCATATGGCCAAAAGGTTTAACATGTAGATGCTGCGTGTTCTCTCACCTGACTCTTGCTCTAAAGTCTGTATTGTTCTCGATGTTGTAGATCATGTGAGTCCTGGGCGAGGGGGCGGAGCCTGTGATTGCCGCTCATTGGTCCACTCCATCAGTGTCTGGCGGGGCAGTAGCTCCTGCCAAGCCCACCAGCGTCTTGAACCAGTCCGTCACGTGCATCAACCTTCAGTATTGAAAACAACAAAAATATATTTAGGGGAGTGATGAATAGATGTTATTTATCTGTTAAAGATCACCATCATTATATAAAAGCAATGAGGCTCTCTAAATAACATCGAATCACACTAGGACTAGCATAAAAAAATCTACAACCAAATCTTCTTATTGAAAAGCATGTTTTGAACATTGATGATAAGGGATTTTGATTAAGTAAATGATATCAGGTTTGGAAATTTACTTTAATATTTTACTAGAAATAAATGTTTCAAATTACAAAAGACAAATCTATCGTTTTTTTTTATTTTTTAAGCTTTCTGTTAGTCCATGAATTTGGATAGGCTTATTGAAAAATGTATACTATGTCTTTTTTGTAGGTTGTGATTAGATTTTGATACATACAATTGGGGAAAATATGCCTTCTACAATTATCAAAATAAAATTCACAACAATTTGGAAATACCTATTGAGATACGGCAGTCAAGCATAACATTGACACCTAAGATGAGTCATTCCTAAGCAGAACCAACATTTATGTTGATTTTGCTATGCTTACGTTGGACTGTCCAAGACTATATGTGTCAGTAGAATGTAAATGGTAAGGTATAAGGATCATATTACGGAACATTGTTTTGTACAGTCCTCCCAGAAACAGTATGGGACATGGAGGCGACGACGTCCTCTCAAGACACCTGACAAGACAACTAATATGTGACCTGGAAAACCTCACGTCACTGGATCCAGCCCATGATTGACCGAATAGTCTCACTATCTGACCGCGTAAGCACCCAACGTAACGTCCCTATGATTCCTTTGTTACAACTTATAATAAAGTTCTTGTCTGTTGCTATAACGTTTTTTATGATGTAATTACAACGTTGGTACAACTTGCTATCTTGGTTGTTACATGTTAGAAAGTGTTAAAACTTGTTCGAACGTTGTAGCAACATCGTCGTTTACATCGTGTGCTTGGCGGACATCGTAGGGAAGGTGTGCAACTGCTGGCTCCGCCTCTGAAAGTAACTGGTCAATTTTGTGGACATTGTGAAGGAACGCACTATTTAGTTATGTTGAGCAGTAACCGTATTTTTTGAACTATGGAGCCAATATGCCAATATACTGATAGTATTTAGTGTAACATTCCTCATCATCTGCACTAGGACGTTGTATCATTTACAACTTTCCCAATGTGCGACCATTACAGCCTAATGTGCTGTTAGAGCCCGAAAGTCGAGGGGATAGATTCACAGCGAAAGCGCACTGTGTTGAAAGAGGTCGAGAAGATGAACACTAACCACAGACTTGCATCAGTGGGCACGACTGTTTACGTTAGCAGTGTTTGTCACGTTGTCAAAGGAGGCAATAAAAGTATGTGTTGGCGGGAGAAAAAAAAAGGGCAAAATGAACAGGATAGGACAAGTGCCTCAAAATAACAATACAATTAAGGTATATTACACCAATAGTAGGAGTCTAGAAAACCAAATAAACGATTTAAATGCTCTTGCCTGCACAGAAACAATAGATATTATTGCACTTATTGAAACATGGATGAATGTAGAAAACAGAGAACTATTAGCTGAATATCAAATAAACTGATTTACATTATTTCACACAGATAGAGATATTAGACGAGAAGGAGGAGTAGCCATATTTGTTAGGAGAATTTGAAATGTAGTCTCGAAGAGAGAATTAAAACTGAGCCACACACACACAGAAACTGTTTGGCTAGAATTAAACGAAAAAATTGCTAAAAATCATATAATCAGAGGTAAATCATATAATCAGGCCACCAAACTTAGACAGAATGAAAGCAAAGCATCTCATTCGCAAAGCAGCAAACTCATTCCAGGGAAAATAAGGATTGAGTGCTAGCTACGCTCCTCACTCTAAGCTGTATTTCAGCCCTGAAACTACCCCCAGATGATGTAGACCCCCACCCACATGCAGCTAAGTACATGGAGTCCAAGCATGTCATAGCACATTCAAAGTAACCAACCCAAATTAACTCATTCCATCTCAAATAAAATTCAAAACAATCCTCTCCGGCAGTGAGTACCAGTGCCTGCTGCCGCCTCTGCCCGCCCACCCGCGCTGCTGACGCAAGTTTCAGCCACAACATATATCCCAGTCCATTCTCAACCCAATCATGTCTCCCAAAAACAAGACTGCGGAGGGAAATAAGAGCAACAAAGCCCCTAATAAGGCATCCATCCCGACCAACACTGACAGCCTTCGTGTTTCTCCGTCTGGAAGCTCTGGGGCCCGCGGAGGCGGTGCTGCTCTCCTCCAACCCGTTCTCGCACTTTCGTATAGTCATATTGACTTATTAAATACGTGCATATGTGACGTACTAATTTATTGTGACTATTTTAGTTTACCTTGAAAAGCTTCATAGAAAACACCGACCTAACCTAACCTTCTTAGTATGTTAAGATAAGCTTCTTATTACTTCGTAATTACAATTATTACTTAACCTATTATAGGTATACTATAGGTACTAATTTATTGTGACTATTTTAATTTACCTTGAAAAGCTTCATAGAAAAACACCGACCTTACCTAACCTTCTTAGTATGTTAAGATAAGCATCTTATTGCTTCGTAATTACAATTATTACTTAACCTATTATAGGTATAGGTTAAGTAATAATTGTAATGTCGAAGCAATAAGATGCTTATCTTAACATACTAAGAAGGTTAGTTAAGGTCGGTGTTTTCTATGAAGCTTTTCAAAGTAAACTAAAATATTCACAATAAATTAGTATGTCCACATATGCACTTATTTAATAAGTCAATATTGACTGTAAGAAAGTGCGAGAATGGGTTGTCTCCTCTCTACCCCATCACTGAGCCAGGGAACTGTGTCATCTCAATCCTCTCCTAATTTCATGCTTACATCCCACTTTACGAAATTCAAGTGTGCTTCTGGTCCCTCAGTAGATTTTCCTAACTGGGCCGAGAATCAGTGGTTCAAAAAAGTTGTGCCTAGTCCTTGAGACTCAAAATACGATCATCCTGAGTCTTCAACTGAGAATCAAGCGAACTGTGCGAACCTTCATCAACAACAACAAGAAATAACCCTTCTCCGCGTGGAATATTAGAAACTATAAGGCTAGCCAAGATCAACTCCAGCATGACTTGAATGATCTCCGTGAGGAAAACATACGTCTGAAAACTGATGAAGCCATAAAAAAAAACAAGAGGAAGCTCTCAACAAAATGACTGCATGTATCAGTACATTATCCGTCCAACATTCCATCTCCCAGGATGAACAAGACCAGCAAAAGTTGCTTGACTCTGTTGTTGTGTCGTCCCAAGATATTCCTGTGGAACATGAAGGTGAAAAGTGTATTGAAATAGTTCATGCTCTCATAAAAGACTAATTGCGTGTCCACTCTAAATAAAACGGACATTATTGCTGCCTACAGAGTAGGCAAAAAGAATCCATCAGGACAAAACCAGCGAGAAATTCGCCTCAAGCTAGCTTCCCAGTCCATAAAATCACATCTTGTCCGGACAGCTGCATCCCAACGAAAGGGAATCTACATTAACGAGTGCTTGACTAGATAAAGACATCAACTCCTCCACCGCCTGCGTCAAATCCGTTATCAAAACCCAGCTGCGATTCATCAGTGCTTCGTTAGAGATGGCTTGATTAAAGTGAGAAAGACCTCAGTAGGTAAAATGTTTACAATTGCTAATGAGGATAACCTCAAACACTTTCCTCGCCCAATGTGGTTTGTCCACCTTATTATCCCTCTCAATGAGTCAACATAATAACCCCTTGTCACCTAGTGCGGGCTAGGTAACCAAAGTCTCTTTGTTACACTTTTTTAAATTAAATTTTAATTTAATTTTTAATTAGTCATTTATTGGAATTAATTGAGTGCATTAATATTTCTTTAGTTGTTATTAATTATAGGATCATAACTAAACTATTTATAGTTAATAATCATTAGCTTAAATTTGCCTATGTTTATTATTCAACTTGTTTTCTTTGCTTTCATTTATTACCTAGGTTGCCTAGCCTCGTCATACTCCATTACTCTATTGTACCCTTTGCTTTGCCTGTGTCTCAAAATGCCAAATATTTACTTACAGTGTACCTGAGAGTACTTGTAAGCAATCTACCTCATTTTTCTTTTTCTTTTTTGTTCATTTTGTGTTTGTCTTGTATAGTCTTGTTTATATTTTTATTTTTCCACCCCTTTTATATCAAAATTTTATTTTGTAATTACCATTCTTGCCTTGTTTTCCTACAACCAGCCTTCTTATGCAAACTAGTATAGACCCAGAACTAAACCTCTTATCCACTATCTATGACAATCATCACTTTAATGATCAAAATTGCAGATATTTTACAGTACATGATGTAAACAATGTATTAACACATAATCACAATATCTCTGTAATTAACTTGAATGTAAGATCTCTAAGCAAACACTTCGATGATGTTAGTGCCATGATTGAAACTATTTATAACAAATTCTCTTTTATCATAGTTACTGAACCGTGGTTAAAAGAGGATACTACTCAACTCTTTAACATACCAAAGTACTCAGCAATTCACAACTGTCGTCCAATTCAGAGAGGTGGTGGTACTGCTCTTTACTACCACCAAGAACTAATATGCTTAAAAGTAATTAGAACTAGAGACTACTGTGGGGAGTATATCTTCGCCAGTTTCAGAGTCAAGGTGCTGAGCCTATCCTGACTGTGAAAGCAGTCTATAGAATTCCTAACACTGATGTGTCCGAATTCAACTCTAACCTTAGAAATCTAATACTAGATAACAGACTAAACAAAAACCCATCCAATTATCGCAGGGGATTTTAATATTGATCTCTGCGAGCCTGAAAACCCTACTGCTGCCAACTTCCTCAACTGTATGAATTCCTGCTTCCTCATACTCTTAATCACTAGACCTGCTAGAATCTCTGATAGTACTGCCCCGACTCTTGATCACATCTGGACGAACATAACCTCTCTCTGCTTACTTCAGGGATAATCATCGATAGCACTACAGACCATTACCCCATATTTCTCATAACCAACATTCACAAACCACCTCTAGATACTAGGAAGATAAGCTTTAGGCTGCACAATGAAACTGCTGTAGGCAATTTTATAGCTGTTGCTGCTAATGTCAATTGGGAGTCCGAATTAGGTAACATAGGGGACATCAACCTAGCAGTGCAATCCTTTCTTCAAAAAACTCTCAGCCTTTATAACACCCACTGTCCTATGCACACGAAACAAGTCACAACTAAAAGGCTAAACAATCATTGGCTTACAAAGGGAATACTTAAATCCATTAACAAAAAACATGACCTTGAGAAGAAGTATAGGTTAGGAATCGTCTCCAAAAAGTGGGCCAGCCAGAGGCTTAGGGCCCCGCGCAGGAATATCCCGGCAAAAAAAAAAGTCTCCAAGGAATTTTTAAAGAATTACTTGTCATTGCTATCTAAAATAATTAGACGAGCCAAAACTAAATACTACGAAGATAAATTTACCCAAACAAAGGGCAATATTAAGAAAGCATGGAACACAATTTCACAAATATTGGGATCAAAGAAGATTTTAAATAACAAACCAATACTCCTGTCCAGTAACGATAGTCAGCTTACAGCCTCTGATACTGCTATTGAGTTCAATAGGTTCTTCTCTTCATTGGGTCATCCCTTGCAAATGATATTCCATCTTCCAGTACTGATGTTCAGGACTATCTTACAGGTAACTATCCACAGTCTCTGTACCTAACGCCTGCAGATTCCACTGATGTTAATGAGATAATCCTTTCCCTTTAAACCAAGTCTAGTGCCCTTGAGGAGATACTAACTTTAATTTACAAAAAAGGCTCCAGATCTTTAGCCCCTGCTATTGCATTGCTCTTCAACAAGTCATTTGAACTCCAAACCTTTCCAGATATTCAAAAAAAAAAAAGCAAGAGTAACCCCTGTCCACAAATGTGGTGATCTTACTGATGTTAACAACTACAGACCTATATCAATCCTGCCAAACTTGTCAAAAATATTTGAAAACTAATCTACAAGCAGCTTTACTCTTATCTAGCCAAACACAATATACTTAGCTCTGGTCAATATGGCTTCAGACCCAAAAAAAGCACTAACGATGCACTTATTAGTATGATTAACTTGATACATGTAGCTCTTGATAAAAATGAGTTCTCTGTTGGGTTATTTGTGGACCTGCGTAAGGCTTTTGACACTGTCAACCACCAAAACCTTCTTCTTAAATTACATCATTATGGAATCAGAGGTCATTCCCTGCAATATCTCAAATCTTACCTTACTGACAGGCTCCAGTATGTTTCTGTAAATAATTCAATTTCTCCCACCCTACCCATCAACACTGGTGTTCCTCAGGGCAGCATACTTGGCCCTCTCCTTTTTCTCATCTATATTAATGACCTTCCAAATGCCTCCCAACACCTCAAACCAATTCTATTTGCTGACGACACAACCTTCATTTACTCCAGTCCTGACCGCCTTGCTCTAAATGTCACAGTGAATACTGAGCTAAATAAAGTCCATCTCTGGCTAACTGCCAACAAATTCACCCTCAACATTGACAAAACTTTCTATATTTTGTTTAGCAATAAATCCTCAAATCAAATAAATCTCATGGTAAATAATGTCCAAATTTGTAACAAAATAGATGGCAAATTCATTGGCGTTCTCATTGACCACAAGCTGAATTTCAAGGGGCACATTCAAAATATATAAAAAAAAGTTTCAAAAACTGTTGGTATTCTTTCTAAGATCAGATATTATGTACCTCGCCCTGCTCTTGTGATGCTCTATTACTCCCTCATCTATCCTTTTCTCAACTATGGTATTTGTGCTTGGGGTTCTACTACCCAAAATCATTTATGTCCTCTTATTACTCAACACAAAGCTGCTATTAGGACAATATCCAACTCTGGCCCCAGACATCACTCAGTACCCCTACTCAAATCTCTGAATATGTTAGATATTAAGTCACTGCACATCCTCTCATGTGTATATAAATATATATATATATATATATATATATATATATATATATATATATATATATATATATAAAACGCTGAACTGTAATGCCAACCCTGATCTTAAAAGCTTCATTGAAGGCTGTAACAGAACCCATGAGCACCACACCAGAAACAAATACCTTTTTGACATTCCAAGAGTACGACTTAATCAAACTAGAAATGCTCTACAAATCAAGGGACCCAGAATGTGGAATGACCTTCCCAATCACGTTAAAGACTGTACCTCTCTCAACCTGTTTGAGATAAAAACTAAGCACTACCTAATTAATTCCCTGTAACCTACCTTACCCCTATAATGTAAACCCATGTCTGTTATTTTTAAACAATGCTGTTTGTCGACCAAATTGTATTTTTGCTGTTTTTCTGCCATGTTCCCCCTTTTTATTTTTATATTGTCTCAACACACTTTATACTTTAATCTCAATTAGTATTAAGTTTTAGTCTTTAGTGTTTTCCTGCCTGGAACGCTTTGCGTAATAGTGGCTTTAGGCATTGTATGTACTAGCTCTATCTATAAATTCAGCAATATTTGTATC
Source organism: Procambarus clarkii (assembly GCF_040958095.1). Classification (NCBI taxonomy): domain Eukaryota; kingdom Metazoa; phylum Arthropoda; class Malacostraca; order Decapoda; family Cambaridae; genus Procambarus; species Procambarus clarkii. The sequence continues at coordinate 31,271,618 of NC_091209.1, forward strand.
ACCCCCTTGTATGTATGTACTTTACCTGAATAAACATTTGAATTTTGAATTTTTTGAATCTATTGAATGAAATAACTAGAGCATCTAAGTCAAACAGTATTTATGTAATGGGTGAATTTAATTTTAGTGGAATAAACTGGCTTAGCAGAACAGGGAATAATGAAGCAGTATATTTTCTACAATTAATTTGACGATTGCTTCCTTAAGCAACACATTAAGGAACCAAAGCGTGAAAATAATATTTTAGACTTAAGAGTTAACTAACAGGGAAATGTAGTTAAATGACATCGAAATAGGGAGTGAGCTAGGGAACAATGATCATAATGAAATCAGATTTAGCATAGAATGGAATTGATTTTTTGGAGAAAATTCTGCTAAAGTGCTAGATTTTCGAAAAATTGATTTGTAAGCCTAAGAATTTTTTTGAGTGAAATAGACTGGAAAGTCTTGGACATGGGGGATGAGCCGCTCTTGGAGCGAGACGTGAACCCAATGGTGGGTGATTTAAAAAAGGAATTTTATGTGGATTCAAAATATAACTTATTTAAAAATATTCTAAGCAAAACACAGGAATGTAGTATACCATACAAATTGAATAGATCGAATAATAATGACACGAAATGTATAACAAAGCATCTGAAGAACCTTATAGGTAGAAATAAAGCTTGGTACAAAAGGATTAGGAATGGGGGACGTCAGTTTAGAACAAGAATTCGTCCAACTGATTAGAAATGTTAAAACAGAGATAAGGGGGGTGCAAAGAAAAACTATGAAGTTCGCATAGCAGGGCAAGCAAAGACAAATCCTAAAGTTTTTTTTTTCCATTATATCGAACAAAGATTAGGGACTAGATAAGTTTATTAAAAACTGAGACAGATCAGATAATAACGAAGAAATGAGTAGTATTTTTAATAAATATTTTATCTCTGTATTTACTAACGAGGAACTGCAGATTGCAACTGTAAGCATATAATCGTATGTTAAGGTAAGAAACGGAAAGCATATAATATGTTTCTAATTTGGGGGATTAATTAACTTGGTCATTCTACACTGGACGTGTTCTAGTGAATTTATATCCTTTCTATAGTACGGCGACCAAAACTGAACTGCACAATCTAAATGGGACCTAACCAGAGCAAGATATAGTTGAAGAACAACACCAGGTGTCTTATTACTAGTGCTTTGATAAATAAATACCAGTGTCCTATTTGCCATATTATGAACATTTAAGCATTGATTTTGTGGTTTAAAATGCTTACTAATCATAACTCTCAGATCCTTTTCACAATCCGACTTCACAATATCAACACCATCTAGCTTGTATCTTGTAACTCTATCATCATTAGCTAGCCTTAAACACTTATATTTGTCAGCACTAAACTGCATCTGCCAATGTTTTGACTATTTCAAAACCATATTTAGTGAGTAATAGTGAGTCTTTTTCCGTGTTTATTTCTCTACCGATTTTTGTATCATTGGCAAATTTGAAAATATTGCTGCACAATCCTGAATCTAAATCATTTATATATATTATGAATAACAGAGATCCCAGGACAGAGCCTTGAGGAACTCCACTTACAACATTTTCCCACTCTGACTTAACCCCATTTATACTAACTCTTTGTTTCCTTGGATATAACCCCTATCCTAATCTAACTTAATACAGCACCTTCAGTACCATGCGTCTATCATTTTAATCAATCTTAAGAGTATCCCACCCTTAAGAGACTGAACAAGAATATAAAATAAATTTGCTAGGTAGTACAATGCCTAGCTTAATTGCAAAGTATTTATAACTTAAATCTATGCCCCTATTTAGGCCTTAAATCTATGCCCCTATGCCCCTGTTACCTAGCAGTAAAATAGGTACCTGGGTGTTAGTCAGCTGTCACGGGCTGCTTCCTGGGGGTTGAGGCCTGGTCAAGGATCGGGCCGCGGGGACACTAAAGCCCCGAAATCATCTCAAGATATGATTATATAGTAATTGGTGCAGACTAGAATAGGTGTATTTAATTACTATTTGATTTTGATTTATTCTATTTATTCAAATTAATCAAATCAAATAGATTTAATAAACCTATTTGATTTAATCTATTTCATTTTATGATATTAATGTTGAGTAACTCCTTAGACTCAAGAATATAACAAAATAAATTTTAAAGTAATGTTTAGTAGCCTCTCATTAAGCATTTATAGTATTTGACGGTGTTTGTTAATTTAACAGCCACATAACCATGAGATTCTCAGGAGAGATGAACACTACCAGAGGTTAAATAATCCTGAAAAGGTCTGGCTGAGAAATGAATTTAGTGTGTGCCCATACGCATATGCCTTCGCAGATAATAATTAATATTTGGGGTTTGAGTATATAGCCCCGCGGTTACTCAATGCCAGTTGTTTTCTGGTGGTTGACAAGGCTCTCAGAGTGAAAACTACAGTAAATTCTATTTGTTTAAAGGATTTTACCATGTTCCTGAGATCTTCTATGATCACTGTTGGAAAATGAGAGGGATGTATTTCACTGCCTCCTACATAATTGTGATGGGATCACCAGGCCAATTAATTGCTGCTATCAATATTGGGTTATTGTAAAAGTTACGTGCCGTAGATCCTGTGAATCTAAATATTTGTATCTAAATCAGAGACACAGAAGTAAAGCACCAGGGTACTTGGATATGGCACCTGGATATGACAAACTTTGACCATATGTCCTCATTTATTTGATTAGTAATTGATTATAGCAACACTAGCCTGGTAATCATATAAGTATTATCTAGTGAGATCTATTTATTTTGTAATTAAGTTTTACTGATTCTTAGTTGATGTGCTCTTTGTGCTCCATAACAAATCATGCTATTACACATCTGGTTTAAAGAACCAGGCATGTGAGGTGGGTAAATTAATTTTTTGTCTTTCTTTAATTATGTTTGGTAGAGAATGGACAGTATCATTAATTGTATTTAGTCCAACACAATTCACATTGGGTTAGTTTAATTAATTTAGATCATCTAGTGCATTATTAAACTTACATTCTCTTTGATTTAAGTAATAAATATATTACTCAAGGGACAGTTTCAGATGCCAGTTTACTGACAGATCATGAGCCCTTTTACGTACATTAATCATACATAAGACAACATAAAATTGTCTGAAAACTGACCATTAGCACACTGACAAAGAAACAGCTTATGTCTCGTTAAGTTGATTAATTTAACAATGAGCAATGGACTATCTAATCTGTGGTTAATATATTATAATTTAAGTAAATAAATTGAGATAATCTCAGCTAGCAAATGTGTAGTGTCCGGGTAGGCACAGTCTTGTCATCCAATATGCACTTCTAATTGCGTCACATTCTAAAACATAGCAATAGCCTTGGATAACTCCTGCCAGTAATTCTAATATTTTTATCACAATACCAATATATAACTATTCATAGATTCATAACTCCATCACTCACAAGTTTAGGATGAGTTTGATGATGGGGTGATACTCACAAGTTTATGTTTTGTAATTCTATGATGCAACCACCCCAATTTAGGAGCAAGCGTTTGCTCCTAAGAATATACCAACTGATCAGATAATGAACCTAAACAGTGTTGCAGAAACACTTATCATCTTAAGTGTGGTCGGAGATAATTTGTTTAGATCTTCGACGCGTTGAACTGCTATAAGTAACACGCTTTAACTATAATCACGGAGTAATAGCGTCGTCGCGTGTGTTAGCTGATGTGGCAGCGTAAGCATCTATAAGCAATGGTGTCAGAACCTTATTCTCCGTCTCACCTCCAGTGGGAGAGAGAATTTTTTTTCTTATTAAGTTATTCAGGACACAAAGCAATTCTTTTATACTAGTTCGAATCAACAATGTTGAAAAAGTTTTTTTAAGAACAGGTTGATTTATTCAAACTATATGCCTTATAGAACAAATATGAAGATCAATTCAGTCGTCGAATGATATACTGTTGTGTACGGCATAAGCCGGGATGGCGTCGTTGGACTTGTAAGCTACTAAGCACTTGTAAGTAGAACATTATTATGCTAATTTGACTTAAACAGAGAGAACTCACAAAGATATATTTTATTAGGCTTTGATAGTAAATATTCCCACGATCGAGGTGATATTGAATAGTGAAGGAGGTAATACTGACTGGTTACAGACTGTACAAGGGAGGTAATACTGACTGGTGAGAGACTGAACAAGGGAGGTAATACTGACTGGTGAGGGACTGTACCAGGGAGGTTATACTGACTGGTGAGAAACTGTACAGAGAGGTAATACTGACTGATGAGAGACTGTACAAGGGAGGTAAAACCGACTGGTGGGAGACTGGACAAGCAACGTAATATTGACTGGTGAGAGACTGTACAAGGGAGGTAATACTGACTGGTGAGAGACTGTACAAGGGAGGTAATACTGACTGGTGAGAGACTGTACCAGGGAGGTAATACTGACTGGTGAGAGACTGTACAAGGGAGGTAATACTGACTGGTGAGAGACTGTACAAGGGAGGTAATACTGACTGGTGAGAGACTGTACCAGGGAGGTAATACTGACTGGTGAGAGACTGTACAAGGGAGGTAATACTGACTGGTGAGAGACTGAACAAGGGAGGTAATACTGACTGGTGAGAGACTGTACAAGGGAGGTAATACTGACTGGTGAGAGACTGTACAAGGGAGATAATACTGACTGGTGAGAGACTGTACAAAGGAGGTAATACTGACTGGTGAGAGACTGTACAAGGAACGTAATACGGACTGGTGAGAGACTGAACAAGGGAGGTAATACTGACTGGTGAGAGACTGTACAAGGGAGGTAATACTGACTGGTGAGAGACTGTGCCAGAGTTGGGTAAGAGTGGAGAGTGGAGGAAGGCGACGCCCCTGGTGCCTCCTTCCCACAGTGTAGACTTGGTGCCCCTGAGCGGCCAGTTGCTAGCGTTCCCAGTCGGCCCACCATTCTGCAACAACAACAACAGACAAGCTTCAAGCACTCACCACCAGCATGCGTCTTTATGGCAAACTCTGGAAGGCTTTTAATATTATAAAAGCAACACAAATTCATTATGAAACCATTGTCGTGATCATTGCAATAAATCAAAATATAATAATAACACCTTCTGCTCTCGCTGGAGTTAATGAAATCCTTCCGCTTCAACATAGATATTTTTCCATTGAGCTTTGAACATAAAAAAATTTCTTTCTTGAATAATAAAGCTTGTTATTAAATAGGCCACATCGATGACAGTTATACTTTGTAGTTCAGCTAATACACTCAAAGTAACTCCACACTTACGAGGGAGGAGGCAGGGGGCGGGGGGGGGGGGGGGGGTTGCTCGATGTAAGAAAGAGAAACTCTTGTAAAGAGTCTCTCAGTAGAGAGACATAGAAACAGCAGTTGTTAAAGCTGAACGAACACTCTGGAACTCTTGTTGACCTCTGCATATGGAATCCCCATCAGTACAATAGTCAGTTCTGCACATGTGCAGTGTTGTAAACCAGGAAAATCTCATCCCCAGAACAGTGTAAACAGCAAAGAACATACATGGTTAAAAGTAGTTTCAGTGCTAGAAAATATGCATAAACAACAGTGTTAAATTAAAACAAAACAGGCTGGATGTTATAAGATATAAAATTAACTATTTGAGATACAAATGTGTATGAAACATTATTGGAACCAGGCGGTTGGACCAGGCGGTCTCGTTGGGCTGTTGTAGGCAGGGTGAAGAGGAGGCCGTTCGTGGCTTGAGTGAGAGGCGATGGTCTCCTACAATAACGATAAGTGCATTGTTCTCATTCGTGCTATAGCGGTGCTCCTTCTCTGTGTTTGTGATAGGCAGTTTTAAACTAAGTTTGTTATAGAACCCTGTGTGTAGGTAGTGTTATGTGTTATTTTTATACATTCACTCAGATTTCTGTGACACGTCGTCTATATCCCATCAAACTTGGTCCTTATTTGTAAACTGTTTACGTGCCAGGATTTTGTGTATGGTTAAAACCCATGTTACCTTTATAGCTCACCAAGTAAGTGTAAAATGGCATGGTGACCTTAAGTCCCAGTTTTTGTGGATCCATAGTCAATGCATCCCTAAGGCTTATGTATGCTGAAAAGTATCCCTCTTAATCTCAACAATCCATTAACATAACAGTAGTACCCCTTATTATTCAGTGTAAAAATGAAACCTGTGTTGCTCAGTAAAACCCAGTTGGGAAATTGTACCCAAAGGTGTATTTCTTGTCCACAGTAAAATAAGATTTATTGTCGGTCAAGTGTTTTGTGGAATATATACATGCATATCCCTCCCATTATTTATAGAAAGTAAGAACTGGTTTAGTTAGTTGTCCTCTAGAGTACGACTTTGAAGCCCAGACTTTACAATGATAATGGTGAGAGAAGATGTGGTAGAATTCCACAATGGTAAAGTAACTTTAGATTTCTTTTTATTTCTAAGGGATTTATATAGATCATTACAGTTGTGGCTGGAGTAAACAGGTGTACAGTTGTAGTTGGAGAGAACAGATGTATTGTTGTTGCTGGAGTGAACAGGTGTACAGATGTGGCTGGAGTGAACAGGTGTACAGTTGCAGCTGGAGTGAACAGGAGTAAAGTGGTGGCTGCAGTGAACAGGTGTTTTAGTTGTGGCCGGGGTGAAAAGGAGTACAGTTGTGGCTGGAGTGAACAGATGTTCAGCTGAGGCCGGGATAAAAAGGTGTACAGTTGTGGATGAAGTGAATAGAGGTACAGATCTGGCTGGAGTGAACAGGTGTATTGTTGTGGCTGGAGTGAACAAGTGTGCAGTTGTGGCTGGAGTGAACAGATGTGATTAGACACTCGCCTGGCGTTCCGCGAGCGCTATGTCACGGGCTCGTATCCTGGCCGGGGAGGATTTACTGGGGGCAAATCCTTAACTGTAGCCTCTGTTTAACGCAACAGTAAAATGTGTACTTGGATGAAAAACCGATTCTTCGTTGTGGGGATCGTACTCCAGGGACCTGCCCGAAACGCTACGTGTACTAGTGGCTGTACAAGAATGTAACAACTCTTGTATATATCTCAAAAAAAAAAATAATAATAATATTAAGTTGAGGCCGGAGTGAAAAGGTGTACAGTTTTGGATGGAGTGGACAGGTGTACAGTTCTGGCTTGAGTGAACAGGTGTACAGAGTTGGCTGGAGTGAACAGGTGTATTGTTGTGGATGGAGCAACCCACTCTCGCACAAGACAGCACATATATGACTTAATGCTTAAAGTCAATATGTTAAATATGAATTAGTACATATGTGGTATATTCCCATTTGCAATTTTTCTAAAGCCCAAACTCTTCCTCACGTACCAATTTACGTCTCACAGAACCCGTCCATCGCCGTAGACAGCAGAATAGTCGTGATTGGTTCACTTATAATGAAAATTGTAGTTTTCAGGTCCCACATGGGTTGTGAAATTTACCTGGTATTGTCCATGCTCTTGGAGTATTACAGATCAGCTACATCCTATTGAAGTTTCGTAGTTTTGTTTTGAGAAATATTAGTTGTTCTTAGTAAATTATAATAAGCACTATAAATTATTACATAGAATAATAGTGCTTCACCAATCAACATTATATACACTAGTTTATGCTTTAAAAATCTTAAAAGAATGTATTGTAGCAACGTAAATAGAAAACGATGTTCTTTGGAATGTCTTTGGGGGGTAAACTACTGCAAACAGGATGGTACAGAGTCTACTACCTACTGTAGGATGGGTATAGTGTCTAATACCATCTGTTAGGTGTTTATAGGATCCACTACCACCGGTTAGGTGGGTAAGGGGTCCATACCTCTTGTAGGGTGGGTCTGGGCCCAATAACTACTCATAGGATAGGTATGGGATCCACTACCGCCTACTGGATGGGTATATGGTCCACTACCACACACAGGATGTGTATGGCGTCCACTACCGCCTGCAGGATTGGTATGGGATCCTCTCGTGCCCACAGGACGAGTATGGGGGTCCACTTCCGCCTACAGATAGGTATGGGGGTCCACAAGATGAATATGGGGTCCACTACCACACACAGAAAGGGTATCTGGTCCAATACCGCCCACAGGATGGGTATGGGGTCCACTACCACCTACAAGATGGGTATGGGGTCCACTACCACCACCAGGATGAGTATAGGGTCCACTACCACTAACAAGATGGGTGTGGGGTCCACTACCACACACAGGATGGGTATCGGGTCCACTACCACCCACAGGATAGATATGGGGTCCACTAACAGCCACAAGATGGGTATGGGGTCCACTACCACCGACAAGATGGGTATGGGGTCCACTACCATCCACAAGATGGGTAAAGGGTCCACTACCACCCACAAGGTGGGTATGGTGTCCACTACCACCCACAGGATAGGTATGGGGTCCACTACCAACCACAAGATGGGTATGGTGTCCACTACCATCCACAAGATAGGTATGGGGTCCACTAGCTATAGGTATGATAGGTATGGGGTCCACTACCACATTGGGGTCCACTAGCTGTAGGTATGATAGGTATGGGGTCCACTACCACATACAAGATGGGTATGGGGTCCACTACCACCGACAGGATGGGTATGGGGTCCGCTAACACCCATAATATGGGTAAGGGGTCCACTACCACCCAAAAGATGGGTATGGGGTCCACTACCACCCACAAGATAGGTATGGGGTCGACTACCACCCACAAGATGAGTATGGGGTCCACTACCACCCACAGGATGAGTATGGGGTCCAATACCACCCACAAGATGGGTATGGGGTCCACTACCACCCACAGAATAGGTATGGGGTCCACTTGCACCCATAAGTTAGGTATGGGGTCCACTACCACCCACAAGATGGGTATGGGGTCCACTACCACCCACAAGTTGGGTATGGTGTCCACTACCACCCACAAGATTGGTATGGGGTCCACTAACACCCACAAGATGGGTATGGGGTCCACTACCACCCACAAGATAGTTATGGGATCCACTACCACCCACAAGATTGGTATAGGGTCCACTACCATCCACAAGATTGGTATAGGGTCCACTACCACCCTCAAGATGGGTATGGGGACCACTACCACCCACAAGTTGGGTATGGGGTCCACTACCACCCACAAGATTGGTATGGGGTCCACTACGACCCACAAGATTGGTATGGGGTCCACTAACACCCACAAGATGGGTATGGGGTCCACTACCACCCACAAGATAGGTATAGGGTCCACTACCACCCACAAGATGGGTATGGGGGTCCACTACCACCCACAAGATTGGTATGGGGTCCATTAACACCCACAAGATGGGTATGGGGTCCACTACCACCCACAAGATGGGTATGGGGTCCACTATCACCCACAAGATAGGTATGGGGGTCCACTACCACCCACAAGATGGGTATGGGGTCCACTACCACCCACAAGATAGTTATGGGGTCCACTACCACAACAAGATTGGTATAGGGTCCACTACCACCCACAAGATTGGTATAGGGTCCACTACCACCCACAAGATTGGTATAGGGTCCACTACCACCCACAAGATGGGTATAGGGTCCACTACCACCCACAAGATGGGTATAGGGTCCAGTACCACCCACAAGATTGGTATAGGGTCCACTACCACCCACAAGATGGGTATGGGGTCCGCTACCACCAACAAGAGTAGTGGGAAAGGCCCCAAGTCGTGACCGTTTGCTTTTTTCCGACGGTCACGACATGGCGCACCCGTTTTTAGTTACCCCAGTGACCCTTGCACAGACATCACTAATGATCAATGACGTCACATGTAGTCGCTCAGTGTCCTTGCACAGGTACAATCAAGGGGATTAAAAAGTCGTGACTTGGCGCACCAGTTTTTAGTTACCTTTGCTAGTGATTGCCTTATAGTTCATGAATCCATTCAGTCACACCTCTATCATGTAACCCCTATTTCTTCGCTTTTCTAGAGAATGTAATTTAGGCTTTGTCAATCTTTTTCTTCAAGGATTGCTTATCGAGTATTGGGCAAATAAAAATGAAAACCCACTATCATCCATTTGTATGAAAACAGTCCCCTGCCAGGCGTGGTGACTTTAATGAGATTTCAGTAGTAATCCAATATTACTGCATAAACGCATAAATATATATGCACGTGCTTAAATATATATTCACATCTCACATTCTCTCAAAAACATGCCTCCCACACCCTGCTGTAGCATATAACAAACCAAATACTCATTCAGTGTTCATATATATGGACTACATTGAGTAAAAGCAAGTCTCTCATGTTTTTGAAATAAGGCCTTCTGCAGTTACCTTCTTTTCTGACATCATCACTCCAAATGCGCTGTAAGCCACCGATGAGCTTCCAGCCAACGTGCTAAATGCGGATCCTAGGAGGTTCAGACATAAGTGCGAACTCTTAATCAGGCTTAATACCTCATCTGTACTCTGTGCTTCATCAGAGTCGATATTCAGCTACATTGGCTCGTATTTTCGCTCATTATTCATATTTTCTGTTATTCATTTCATAAATCCTATCAAACGATCCTAACCTAACTTATTATATATAACAAACAAACAAATACATTCTACAGACCAGTTGTTGTTGTTTAGTGACATCACGAAAAGCGACCTCAGTATATGGATAGGGGGTATTGTTTGCCATTAGCATATAAGTGTCAAGGTATCACAGCACCTGACTGGTCCACTATGTATGACGTCACCAGATAACCAATGCAGCCTTTAGCGTCCTACTGGCATGTGAATTTGATGTTATTATTCAAAAATGGCTAGACTAACCATCCCCACCTAACCTAATCAGAGGTTTAAGAATATACATTTTAGTCAACCACAACTGTAATCATTATTCAGTGATAAGTTCAAAAGTATAACAGCAGCCCAAATGTCGTACTGCAATTTAAGCAGAATCGTACATCTGGCAGCATTGTAGGTGAGCTGAACATAAGAATAAAGGTAACTGCAGAAGTCCTATTGGCCCATACGAGGCAGCTCCTACATATCTCCACCCAATCTCATTCATATTCATGTCCACCCTATGCTTAAAACAACCAAAGGATCCCACTTAAAGTATTAGTTTACAATAATAGTTTTAATAAATAGCTCTCATTCTAGTTTTATACACAACAGCAATTATGAAACCCTATAGCTAGATATCGTACTATAATCCACAAGTAGTTACCACACATCTGGCAGTACAGCAGATTAGTAGCTGTGTTCATAGGCTAGTCAACTGTACATCAAATCCATCAGTCCATCAAATAGCTATCCACATGTCGCACCTCAGTTCATCCATCTAGCAACTCAGCTGGATGCTAGCCACTATATTCATAGGCTAATCATTTCTACACAAAAAAATCCTAGTCTTGCTACGCAAATCAGGTAACTTGTTTCTAAACCAACAGTCGCAAATACATGCATACATACCTACACATACTGCACAACCTATACATTCACAGAGAATAGCCTAGTTTTTGCCACCATTTCCCCATTAATCAGATGTAATTTATGCCATGCACAGAAAATACAGCAGTTACACGCCAAATATGCCATTTATGCACAAAATATATTATTTACTCTCAAAATATACCATCACACAAAAATATGACATTTACATACAAAATATGTCAGTTGCACACAAAAATATACCATTTACACAATATTGCATGTACACTCAGAGTATGACATATACACAAAGTATGGTATTTGCACAAATATATCAAAATGCTTATGTATTTAGACAATCAAAAATGCTCTGTCACTAAAATTCCACAATTCCACATACATAATTTTCACAAAATACCCATACATTGTCTCATAAACCAAAATACACTTACACCATTAAGGTCTATTTTTTCAGATTACTGAGCTTACACAAAATACACAATTTGCACACAAAAATACAGTTGCACCAGTTCCACGGCAACAAATTAAAAACACAACTTGCATAAATGCACTATTAGCACAATTATTACATAATTTGTGTAATTATTATACATCTTTGCACAATTAATACAAGAAAACTTGCTATATAATTACCTCAACTTGCACAAGGACAATCAATACACAAATGTATAAATAAACAATTCGTCCATATGCAATTACACAACATGCGCAATTAATACACAACTTTCACATATATTACACATCTTTCATAATTATTACTCAACTTGTACAAATACATATCTAGCACAAATACATACAATACATAACTACCCAAAATAAGAAAATACACAACTAGCATAAATACACGATTTACTCAAATACAATTGCGACAATTACACAACTTGCTCAAAAGTATAATCAATACACAACTTACCAAAATATGAACAATACATAACTAGCACATATTCATTAAATACTCAACTACACAATTTCCACAAATACACATACAAAAACATATACAATTAATACATACAACTTGCACAAAACAATACATAATTTATAGAAATATAATCAATACATAATTGCTATAATCATACAACTTATGCAAAATACATAATCTGCACAATTAATACACAAGAATATTAATTGTGCTATATATGTACAAATACAAACACAACCAACTAGGTCAAACAATACACGATTTGCATGATTTTTTCCTAGGTATATTTAGGACATTAATTATAATATGCTGAGTTTAACCAACTCCCCAAAAGTTAGAATTTCACATATAAAAATGGTGCATGTAACTCCCGATGAGCTCAATATAAAACACATTCATTTTCCATTAATATTTCAACGTTATTAGTGCTAAGCTATTCATCTAACATATGTCCATTATTTTTAATGTCTTATTAATACCTTCCTTGTTACTTCCTCTCCAATCAGGTCACCCATACTTATTTATGCAAACCATCTAACAGACTTATTTGTTCTAGCCTTAGTTATGTTAGGGCAGGTGGGGTTAGGTGAAGTCAGTATTTTGTATGATAATTTTAAGCAAATTTGCTATATCTTATCAAAATGCATCCTATTAAAACCTAAATTCATCTAAATCTATCAAAAAATATACTTATACTACACAAATTTGACTAAATTCAACCTAGCAAAATCTAAACTAACTAAATATGAGCATCCCATATCCTCACATACAAGCCTATGTCATCTCTGTCCAAACATTACATGAGTTGGTCATATAGCTCGAACCCCTAGTAGGAAAATTTACACTATTTCATAAACATGCTAGTTCATTACCCCTAAGATATTATATATGTCCTTCCCTACACGACCTCACCAAACCTGACCTAGCATATCCAAACCTAGATTTAGTTCAACTTGGTGAAATTTAAACTATGCCAATTAAATTTGACCTAATTTAAGGCAATTTCCACCAAATATTCCCAAATGTTGTGTATCATACCACTGCCGAAGCCCAATTTTACCAACATTTTCTCCTATTCCATACTACCCTACACAACCTCACCTAATCTAACTTAGCATATCCAAATCTGGATTTGGTTATAGTCGGCGAAATTTAAGCTGTCACCTAAATTCGACCTAATTTAATACAATTTCCACCAAATATACCCAAATGTTGTGTATCATTTGCATGAATCATACCTGATGTTGTGTATCAGGGAGCCGGTCGGCCGAGCGGACAGCACACTGGACTTGTGATCCTGTGGTCCTGGGTTCGATCCCAGGCGCCGGCGAGAAACAATGGACAAAAGTTTCTTTCACCCTATGCCTCTGTTACCTAGCAGTAAAATAGGTACCTGGGTGTTAGTCAGCTGTCACGGGCTGCTTCCTGGGGGTGGAGGCCTGGTCGAGGACCGGGCCGCGGGGACACTAAAAAAAAAAGCCCCGAAATTATCTCAAGATAACCTCAAGATGATCATAGCACTGCCAAAGCCCATTTTTACCCACATTTTCTACTTTTCCATCCTACCCTTACACCGCCTCACCTAACCCAACCTAGCATATCCAAACCTGGATTTGGATAAAGTCAGCGAAATTTAAGCTATCCAACATAAATTCAACCTAATTTAAGACAAATCCCTCCAAATATACCCAAATGTTGTGTATCATAGCATCGCCAAAGCCCATTTTTACCTACATTTTCTCCTATTCCATCCTACCCTACGCAACCTTACCTAATCTAGCATATCCACGCCTAGGTTTGGTTAAAGTTGACAAAATTTAAGTTATTTCTACCTAAATTTGACCAAATTTAAGACAATTTCCACCAAATATACCCAAATGTTGTGTATCATAGTAGTGTCAAAGCCCATTTTTTTTTACCAACATTTTCTCCTATTTCCATCCTACCCTACACAACCTTACATAACCTAACCCTTGCATATCCAAACCTGGATTTGGTGATGGCTCTCTGCTCGACTATGTTACCAGATACAAATACCTTGGGCTTGAGGTTCTACTTTACCGCAATGTTGTAGCCAGACTGGGTCGCCAATGTAGAGAGAGGCCCCGTGCTCTCAAGGCTGTGGCAGGCTACCATCCAAGCTATGGTGCAAATGTGAGAATTGGCATAATGGTGTATCTCTCATATATTAGGTCACTGATTAATTATGCTGCACCCATGTTTGCTCTAGTGCCTGAGAGAATGCTTGGAGGGCGGGAAAAGATGCAAAACGAAGCCATGAGGATTATCCTCGGATGCCTCCGTACAACTAAATTACTAAACATGAGGAAGGAACTGAATAGTTCATGTGTAAGTGATCGTATCATTGTAATTAATGCTCTGGTTGGTATCAAGATGCTTAGGCTAACCCACCCTATCCCCTGCACTGAAGGCCTCCAACCCTTCTTCCTTGAAGGTCAGCATCCCTCCAAATGGATTACCAAGACTGCCAATGTGCTCAGAATGTATAATATTCATCACCTCCACCAAGAGAGAGACAACAACAACACTTTCCTGCCCCATGGGAGATCACTCCTTTCCAAATTACTGTCCCTCCCTTTCCCACCCCAAGAAGCTGATTAAAGAGCAGGCCTTGCTTCGACAAGAAGCAAAGTACAATGCCTTAAGCCAAATTGATGCTTTACTCAGAGAGCGCTCACTTTCCCAGATTATTTACACTGATGGATCCTTGCATCAGTCCCATGGCGCAGCTGGAAGTGCAGTTGTTGTGACAGGGAGAGATGGTTCCATCTCCCATGAGTGTGGAGCGCGACTAAGTAACTGGGCCTCCACTCTTCAAACAGAATTGGTTGCCATAATCCTTGCACTCGAGCGCGTATATGAATCCAAAGTTGACACGCTAATTGTAAGTGACTCCTTGTCATCCTTGACTGCCCTCAGCTTCCCAAGGCATAACTGTGACGTGCTTATCTCTGAAGCTAGATACAGATATAATGATATAATCAATGATGGAGTCAGAGTCTGTCTTCTGTGGATTCCTTCCCATATTGGTCTCCGAATACATGATAGAACTGATGAGTTGACCAAGACTTTTTCTCGTGAAGAGGGAATTGATTTCCAACTTGGACTGCCCATGAGCAGCCTGAGGGTAGTAATATTCTGGGAACATCAACTGAATTTCGGAGACTTGAGGCAAAGTGAAATTCACACCAGGTCCTCCATCTATCATCATTCTATTACGCAGGAAGAACCGCACATCTATGGGTCATCCAATAAGGTTAGCAGACTTCTAGATGTTACCACTGCTAGGCATAGGCTCGGCTACAAGTACCTCTGGGAGTTTGTAACATCTGCTGATGTAGATTTGACTAAATGTAAACTCTGTCAGCAGAACTATTCGCATACATTGCGTTATTATATAATGGAATGTGAAAAAATCGCGGAATTCAGAGATAACACCATTAATGGTGTACAAGAAATTTGTAAGTACTTTATTCATAATGATGTGCTGCCCGAAATCTTAGCGAAGTATCCAAAATTTGCTTACTGTAGGTAATGCATGCACATGAATGTAAAGCTGCCGCCCAGTTGGGTGGGTGTGCAGCACATGACTGTAAAGCTGCCACCCAGTGGGGTGGGTGTGGAGCACATGACTGTAAAGCTGCCGCCCAGTTTGGTGGGTGTGGAGCACATGACTGTAAAGCTGCCGCCCAGTTGGGTGGGTGTGGAGCACATGACTATAAAGCTGCCGCCCAGTTGGGAGGGTGTGGAGCACATGACTGTAAAGCTGGCGCCCAGTTGGGTGGGTGTGGAGCACATGACTATAAAGCTGCCGCCCAGTTGGGTGGGTGTAGAGCACATGACTGTAAAGCTGCCGCCCAGTTGGGTGGGTGTGGAGCACATGACTGTAAAGCTGCCGCCCAGTTGGGTGGGTGTGGAGCACATGACTATAAAGCTGCCGCCCAGTTGGGTGGGTGTAGAGCACATGACTGTAAAGCTGCCGCCCAGTTGGGTGGGTGTGGAGCACATGACTGTAAAGCTGCCGCCCAGTTGGGTGGGTGTGGAGCACATGACTGTAAAGCTGCCGCCCAGTTGGGTGGGTGTGGAGCACATGACTGTAAAGCTGCCGCCTAGTTGGGTGGGTGTGGAGCACACGACTGTAAAGCTGCCGCCCAGTTGGGTGGGTGTGGAGCACATGACTGTAAAGCTGCCGCCTTGTTGGGTGGGTGTGGAGCACACGACTGTAAAGCTGCCGCCCAGTTGGATGGGTGTGGAGCACACGACTGTAAAGCTGCCGCCCAGTTGGATGGGTGTGCAGCAAGAATAGTAACTGTGTGACTCACCATAGATGTAAAGTGCCTTGTATGGTGACTGTTGTGCGCCTCTTGTTGAATCACTTGTGATACAAAAGATTATTGATGTGTGTATTTGTGTAGGTGATTGAGTATGTATGTGTATATATGTATATGTATATGTATATGTATGTACATGTATGTATGAGTATGTGTACATGTATATATAACATTAATAATTGTGCAACTAGCGTCAAAAGATTGGTATTTGCTTAGCTAAACGAACTAGAGGGTTCAGTTCCTGAACCGATTATGTGCCTCTGTAATCCTTTACACCACCGCCCACGGGATGGTATGGGATGCATAATAAAGAAAGAAATTGAATTGGAACTTACCTTATCTCCTAAATGTCAACATATGTCAGTTCAGTTCATGCTGTTGATCTCAATTAGTCTTATATCTTAGTTTTTAAGGTTTTTCCCAGATCTTGCCCAGAGCGCTGTGCGTAATAGTGCTTTAGGCATAGTATATACTTATTCTTTCTTGAAATTCAACATTCTACTTGTAACTCCCAACCACTCCCAACACCACTACCACTCCTAACACCAACACCCCGTGGGAAGTAGTGGAATTTATATCTATCCTTGAGCTGTACTTGCCTCCATACCCAAGCCCGTGAGTGATAGTGGACCGCATACCCTTCCTGTGGAAGTGAGTGGACCCCATACCCATCTAATGAGTGCTAGTGGACCCCATACCCATCTAGTGGGTGGTAATGGACCCCATACCCATCCTGTGGGAGGTAGTGAACCCCATACCCATCCTGTGGGTGGTAGTAAACCCCATACCCTTCTTGTGGGTGCTAGTGGACTCCATGCCCATCTAGTGGGTGGTAGTGGACCCCATACCCATCCTGTGGGTGCTAGTGGACCCCATACCCATCTAGTGGGTGGTAGTGGACCCCATACCCATCCTGTGGGTGGTTGTGGCCCCCATACCCATCCTGTGGGTGGTAGTGGACCCCATACCCATCATGTGGGTGCTAGTGGACTCCATGTCCATCTAGTGGGTGGTGGTGGACCCCATACCCATCCTGTGGGTGGTAGTTGACCCCATACCCATCCTGTGGGCGGTAGTGCACCTTATACCAATATTTTGGGCGGTACTGGACCCCATGTCCATCCTGTGAGTGGTATAGTGACCCCATACCCATACTATGTGTAGTAGTGCCCCCCCCCTCATACCTACCCTGTGGGCGGTAGTGGACCCCATACCCACCCTGTGGGTGGTAGTGGATCCCATACGTTTCCTGTGAGCGGTAGTGGACCCCCATACCCATCCTGTGGGTGGCAGTGACCCCATTGCCATCCTGTTGGCAGTAGTGGACCCCATATCTACCTTGTGGGCGGTTGTGGACCCCATACGTATCCTGTGGGCGGTAGTGGACCCCATACCCGTCCTGTGGGTGATAATGAACCCCATACCTATGCTGTGAGCGGTAGTGGACCCCATACGTGTCCTGTGGGCGGTAGTGGACCCCATACCTATCCTGTGGGCGGTAGTGGACCCCAAACCCTTCCTGCGGGTGATAGTGGACCCCATACCCATCCTGTGGGTGATAGTGGACCCTGTACCTATTCTGTGGGCGGTAGTGGACCCCATACCTATCCTGTGGTCGGTAAAGAATCCAATACCCACCCTGTGGGCGGTAGTGGACCCCATACGCGTCCTATGGGTGGTAGTTGAGCTCACCTATGGGTGAGCGCTTTGTAATGGGTTCGTATCCAGGCCGAGGAGGATTTACTGGGCGCAAATCCTTAACTGTAGCCTCTGTTTAACTCAACAATAAAATGTGTACTTGGTTGTAAAAACGATTCTTCGTGGGGGGTCGTATTCCAGGGACCTGCCCGAAACGCTACGCGTACTTGTGACTGTACAAGATTGTAACAACTCTTGTATACATATATTAAAAAAAAGTTAACCCCATACCCATCCTGTGGGCGGTAGTAGGCGATATACCCATCCTGTCGGTGGTAGTTAACCATATACCCATTCCGTGGACGGACTGGACCCTATACTCATGCTGTGGGTGGCAATGGAGACATACCCATCCTGTGGGTGGTAGTAGACACAATTTTCATCCTGTGAGTGATTGTGGACCCCATACCCATCCTGTGGGCGGTATAGTGGACGCCTCACACATCCTATGGGCGGAAGTGGAACATATACCCATCCAGTGGGAAGTAGTGGACCCCTTACTCATCCTGCAGATGATAGTGGCCCCCAAAACCATCCTGTAGGCGGTAGTGAACCCCATACCTATCCTATGGGTAGTTATTGGGCCCAGACCCATTCTACAAGTGGTATGGACCCCTTATCCGCCTAACAAGTGGTAGTGGACACTATACTCATCCTACAGTAGGTAGTAGACACTGTACTATCCTATTTGCAGTAGTTTACCCCATAGACATTCCAACGTAACATCGTTTTCTGTTAACGTTCCTACAATACATTCATTAAAGACTTTTAAAGCACAAACTAATGATTGTGAAGCACTATTATTCTATGTAATAATTAATAGTGCTTATTATAATTTACTAAGAAGAACTAATGTTTCTCAAAACAAAACTACGAAACTTCAATAGGATGTAGCTGATCTGTAATATTCTAAGAGCATGGACAATAGCAGGTAAATTTCACAACCCATATGGGACCTGAAAACTACAATTTTCATTATAAGTGAACCAATCACGACTATTCTGCTGTCTACGGCGATGGACGGGTTCTGTGAGATGTAAATTGATACGTGAGGAAGAGTTTGGGCCTTGGTAAAAATGTAACTGGGAATATATCACATATGTACAAATTCATATTCAACATATTGACTTTAAGCATTAAGTCATATATGTGCTGTCTTGTGTGAGAGCGGGTTGCAACGAGTGAACAGGTGTTCAGTTGAGGCCGGGTTGAAAAGGTGTACAGTTGTGGCTGGAGAGAACAGGTGTACATTTGTGGCTGGAGTGAACAGGCGTACAGTTGTGGCAGAAGTAAACAGGTGTTCAGTTGTGGCCGGGGTGAACAGGTGTACAATTGTGACCGGGGTGAACAGGTTTACAGTTGTGACTGAAGTGGACTGGTGTACATCCGTAAAAAACGTTTTACTTACAGTTATACCTGCGAGATTTGTATTAGCAACATATAGGAGAACAGAAAGTATGAGAACGCAATTTGAGGAAGACAAACTAATTATTCGATGAAATTATAGAAGTTTGTAAAGTCACTGCATTTTATATCCCCAGATTGTGGGATTAACCTTGCCCAAAATTACTCTTAATACAGCTCATATAACATAGATATGATTTCTCAAGGATTTCATGTGTGTTTGTCAATAAGCCAACTGAATCTACCTTACTCTGTAAAGTAGATCGTTAATTATTGAAGGTATTTATCTGGGGTCTCCCTGCTTTCTCTGGTAACTAATAGTTTTATTCTCTCCAGCAGACCTGCTACACCATTACCTACATCACTCATTCTTAACATTCTTAAGATTTATTTCGTAAAAATGAAGTGGATATTTATGACAAAGTTGGAGAGGCCAGTGACTAGGGAATCCGTCTTGAAAGAGCGTGAGGTGTTTACGGGATAGGTTATTTCCTTCAGGGAAAAGAATATCACTTCACTGAATGATTACTTCAGGTGTCGGTGTGTACACCAGGCCAGGCAGGAGATTGCACTTAGTGGGAGGACTGACTCGCAAGACATGAACATCATCCTCATGCTCACCTCAGCCTAACAAGTCCTGCACGTCGCTGATCCAAAGGTTCTCGCCCACACAAGTTGAAACATTTACTGTTAAATAACTATTTTCGGACTGATGTAACAAAAAATAACAAAATTCACTCGAAATGACATTTGTTCTGACGTTCAGGAGAGGACCACAAAATTTATAATAATGGATTTACTAGGATGTAATATGGCCAATATTTCTCTTGGAATATTTTCACTACAATCTCCCTAGCGCGAGGGAGGAGGGTGGAGTACTGGACAATAGTGAGGGAAGAGGGCGGAGTACTGGACAATAGTGAGGGAGGAGGGCGGAGTACTGGACAATAGTGAGGGAGGAGGGCGGAGTACTGGACAGTAGTGAGGGAGGAGGGCGGAGTACTGGACAATAGTGAGGGAAGAGGGCGGAGTACTGGACAGTAGTGAGGGAGGAGGGTGGAGTACTGGACAGTAGTGAGGGAGGAGGGTGGAGTACTGGACAGTAGTGAGGGAGGAGGGCGGAGTACTGGACAATAGTGAGGGAAGAGGGCGGAGTACTGGACAATAGTGAGGGAGGAGGGCGGAGTACTGGACAATAGTGAGGGAGGAGGGCGGAGTACTGGACAGTAGTGAGGGAGGAGGGCGGAGTACTGGACAATAGTGAGGGAAGAGGGCGGAGTACTGGACAGTAGTGAGGGAGGAGGGTGGAGTACTGGACAGTAGTGAGGGAGGAGGGTGGAGTACTGGACAGTAGTGAGGGAGGAGGGCGGAGTACTGGACAATAGTGAGGGAGGAGGGCGGAGTACTGGACAGTAGTGAGGGAGGAGGGCGGAGTACTGGACAATAGTGAGGGAAGAGGGCGGAGTACTGGACAGTAGTGAGGGAGGAGGGTGGAGTACTGGACAGTAGTGAGGGAGGAGGGCGGAGTACTGGACAGTAGTGAGGGAGGAGGGTGGAGTACTGGACAGTAGTGAGGGAGGAGGGCGGAGTACTGGACAGTAGTGAGGGAGGAGGGTGGAGTACTGGACAGTAGTGAGGGAGGAGGGCGGAGTACTGGACAGTAGTGAGGGAGGAGGGCGGAGTACTGGACAGTAGTGAGGGAGGAGGGCGGAGTACTGGACAGTAGTGAGGGAGGAGGGTGGAGTACTGGACAGTAGTGAGGGAAGAGGGCGGAGTACTAGACAATAGTGAGGGAGGAGGGCGGAGTACTGGACAGTAGTGAGGGAGGAGGGCGGAGTACTGGACAGTAGTGAGGGAGGAGGGCGGAGTACTGGACAGTAGTGAGGGAGGAGGGCGGAGTACTAGACAATAGTGAGGGAGGAGGGCGGAGTACTGGACAATAGTGAGGGAGGAGGGCGGAGTACTGGACAGTAGTGAGGGAGGAGGGCGGAGTACTGGACAGTAGTGAGGGAGGAGGGCGGAGTACTGGACAGTAGTGAGGGAGGAGGGCGGAGTACTAGACAATAGTGAGGGAGGAGGGCGGAGTACTGGACAGTAGTGAGGGAGGAGGGCGGAGTACTGGACAGTAGTGAGGGAGGAGGATGGAGTACTGGACAATAGTGAGGGAGGAGGATGGAGTACTGGACAGTAGTGAGGGAGGAGGATGGAGTACTGGACAATAGTGAGGGAGGAGGATGGAGTACTGGACAGTAGTGAGGGAGGAGGATGGAGTACTGGACAATGGTGAGGAAGGAGGGCAATGATGAGAAAGAAGGATGGAGTACTCAACAGCTGTGAGGGAGGAGAGAGGCGTATTAGACAACTATGCAGGAGGAGGGTGTAATATTGGACAATGGTGAGAGAGGTGGATGGAGTATTCAACAATAAGGGAGCCGGTCGGCCGAGCGGGCAGCACGCTGGACTTTTGATCCTGTGGTCCCGGGGTCGATCCCGGGCGCCGGCGAGAAACAATGGGCAGAGTTTCTTTCACCCTATGCCCCTGTTACCTAGCAGTAAAATAGGTACCTGGGTGTTAGTCAGCTGTCACGGGCTGCTTCCTGGGGGTGGAGGCCTGGTCGAGAACCGGGCCGCGTGACACTAAAAGCCCCGAAATCATCTCAAGATCTCAAGAAGATGATGAGGGAGGAGGGAGGAGTAGTAGACAATTATGAGGGTAGATGGTTGATTACTGGACAATGGTGAGGGAGGAGTATGGAGTACTAAACAATGGTGAGAGAGGAGGTGTGGAGTACAGGAGAATTGTGAGAAATGAGAGGTGCCGTATTGGATAATGGTGAGGATGGTAGGTGGAGTACAGGATACTTATGAGAGAGGAGGGTGTCGTATTGGATAAATGGGGAGGGAGGAAGGTGGAGTATTGGACAATAATGATGGAGGCGAGAGGGAGGGTGGAATATTGGAAAATAGTGAGGGAGGGGTATGGATTACCCTACAGTGGTGAGGGAGGAGGGTGTAGAACTAGGCAGTAATGAGGGAGGAGGTTGGTGTCCTGAACAATGATGAAGGAGATGTGTGGAGTTCTGGTTAATGGAGCATGAGAGAGTAGAGTATTCAAACAATGTGGGGCAGTAGGATGGAGTATTGGACAATATTCAGGAGGAGGGTTGAATGTTGGACAATAATGAGGGAAAAGGTTGGAGTGTTGGACAATGGTGAGGGAGTATTGGACAATATTCAGGAGGAGGGTTGAATGTTGGACAATAATGAGGGAAAAGGTTGGAGTGTTGGACAATGGTGAGGGAGTGTTGGACAATATTCAGGAGGAGGGTTGAATGTTGGACAATAATGAGGGAAAAGGTTGGAGTGTTGGACAATGGTGAGGGAGGAGGATTGAATACTGGACAATTGCTAGAGAGAAGGGTGGAGTGTTGGACAATAGTGAGGTAATAGCGTGGAGTACTGGACAATGGTGAGGGAGGAGGGTGGAGTACTGGACAATGGTGAGGGAGTAAGGTGGAGTACTCTTCAATTGTGAGGGAGGAGGGTGGAGTACTGGAAAATGGTGAGGGAGGAGGGTGGAGTACTCGATAATGGTGAGGGAGGAGGGTGGAGTACTCGACAATGGTGAGGGAGGAGGGTGGAGTACTCGACAATGGTGAGGGAGGAGGGTGGAGTACTCGACAATGGTGAGGGAGTAAGGTGGAGTACTCTTCAATTGTGAGGGAGGAGGGTGGAGTACTGGAAAATGGTGAGGGAGGAGGGTGGAGTACTCGATAATGGTGAGGGAGGAGGGTGGAGTACTCGATAATGGTGAGGGAGGAGGGTGGAGTACTCGACAATGGTGAGGGAGGAGGGTGGAATAATCTTCCCATATAAACATAGGTGAAGTAACTGGGCATTATGCAGGTCAGTGTTCATATCCTTCTCTATATATGTATCATAAAAATGAACATTTAATATCACTTCACTGTGATAATCTCACTATCACTAGAAAGCACCCCCAACCTCCCTTCTTGTGGAAACAACAGCTCAAGACACCAGGAGAGCCGCAGGGTGCGGCACTCTACAACCTGGACCAGAAATATTCATCACCAGCTGTTACTTATTGAAAGCTGTCGTTGACATGAATTATAACTAGTGAACCTGACAATGCAGGCAGAGTGAGAGATCAAGAGAACAAGAATTATCGAGGCAGTACTCGGGAGATAATGGGAACATGACCCATTGAGGCAGTACTGACAGATCAAGAGAACAAGAATTATCGATTCCAATGTAGTTGAATATGCAACACCTCCTGGGAAATAAATAATATCGAGTTTTTAATGAGTTTTATTAAGGCAATATCAACTGAAACCACCATGTGGCCATCATGGTCACTGCAGTGCAATATATATATATAGGTCTTGGAAATATAAACCAAACTCTTCACGATGCTGTAATTAGCAGTAAAACAGATGTCATCATTTTGCAAGAAACGTTTCCCTAGCACGATATCCTTCAGTTTACTGTGAATTAGCAGTATATTTTTCCGTATGAAGGGTGGAGATAAAGAGAATCAGTGATCCCTAGTAAGAACTACCATTCCCAGTTAGAAAATAGACCAGTTTACGTTGGGTTGAGGAAACCCTACATCCAGCCTGGTTGATTAACATTGATGCGACTCGAATGTCAGGCTGCGAGCAGCCATAACGAACAGCCTGGTTGATCAACCCAACAACCAGAAGGCCTGGTCAGAGATCCGGCCGCGGGGACACTGATCTCTGAAATCGTCAACAGGTAAGGAAAGTTTAGAAGAAATGTTTATAGCAGTGAGACCAAATATTACTGACAAACAGAGTTTCTCATACACAAGATCAACACTTTCCCTCGTCTCTTACTAGAACAGAGGCAGTGCTTTCCTTAGCTACGCATGAAGTGCAAATATTGCCTACGATATGATCACTTATCATCAAAAGTTAAGTGCAAATGGATAAGCGAGTGTTGGTGGGAGTCTATTAGCGTAAATTCTGCCAAAAATAACTTTCTTAGATAACTGTTCACAACCGAGACACTCTCAAGGTGTTTCCATTGATGTAAGGTTTACATCAACTGTACCCTAATATCAGTATAAGTGGGAGTTAGACCAAGTGATCAAGAGTGACCACTATGCTACCATAATCACGCTGAACACGCAACAATCACGTATACCACCTGCACAACAAGGTGGAATATAAAAACACTGGAATATATACCTAGAGGAACTTATAAAATGGTATGAAACACATGCGTTATTAAATGATTTAAGCATACATTACATCTGCAACAAACAAAGCTATCCTAGTCATTATCTTGGGAAACGCTAAATGAAAAAATATCCAAAGAAACTAAACGAGTCCATATCGTGAGAAAACATACCAAGAGAAACCCAACACCAGTAAGCAGCCGTAACGCAGGACAGACTCGTATAAACAATGTTTCCCAATTGGTTTTGGGGTGACACTTAATGTTAATGTTAAATTAGGAGACTTAAGAAAATGTTGTCTGAAAGATAAGACCAAATATACGAGACCAAATCTGAGCAACACACACAATCTATTTGGATACAATAAAAGGAAGGCTTATGTGGAAAGAAATATCTCAGGCGTACAGGTTCAACAATGTTTTAGTGACTTTTATGGCAACAGGTAAGCTGCTTGTCCTACCTAAGAAGAGAACAAAGAAATGCATAAGCAGGTAGGACAGTTCACTACGGCCCAGCAGACTTTATCTGAACAATACTGTGAGGCCAGACAAGGAAACACCTGAGAGTAGTGGGATGCTGCTTATGCTTGAGAAGCGCTGACATGTGCTTTTTCCATTTTGTGGTATAAGCTGGAGGGACTCCAAACGGGTCCTGCCGGGTAAGTACAAAGGTGACCCCTAGTCCTCAAAGGAAAGTCTACAACGGGCTCACCATAGTCCGTGCTACTTGGAACTTTTGTTCCGAGTAACTGAATCTAAAACAACAACAACAACATCATCAAAGGTTCCTATCCATATATATATATAGTAATTTTGTGTAAATCAGCAGGGACTAGAGA
This sequence comes from Procambarus clarkii, assembly GCF_040958095.1. Taxonomy (NCBI): domain Eukaryota; kingdom Metazoa; phylum Arthropoda; class Malacostraca; order Decapoda; family Cambaridae; genus Procambarus; species Procambarus clarkii. The sequence continues at coordinate 31,297,466 of NC_091209.1, forward strand.
GAAGGGCATAATGTCACTGGGATCAAAGGTAACAGGGAGGAATAGACGCATAATACTACTGTGACCTAAGCTAACAGGGACGTATAAAGGCATAATGTCACTTGGAGATAAGTTAAGAGGGAAGTAGAGAGGCATAATGTCATTAGACGATAAGCTAACAGGGAAGAATACAGGAATAATGTCACTGGCATCTAAGCTAACAGGGAAGAATAGAGGAATAATGTCACTGACATCTAAGCTAACAGGGAAGAATAGAGGAATAATGTCACTGGCATCTAAGCTAACAGGAAAGTATAGATGCATAATATCACTGGGAGATAGGTTAACATGGAACTATAGAGTCATAATGTCACTGGGAGATAAGCTAACAGGGAAGTATAGATGCATAATGTCACTGGGAGATAAGCTAACAGGGAAGTATAGATGCATAATGTCACTGGGAGATAAGCTAACAGGGAAGTATACAGATAAAATACATACGTCGGTGGTGAAGACGATGACAGAGTTGTCGTAGTGACCGGTGTCCTTTAATGCCGTCACCACGCGGCCCACAGCCTCGTCCAAGGCGCTCAACATCCCTACAACAACATCCATCATTATCAATATATATCCACCAGTATAAAAATGTATTCTCGAAAGATATTATATGGGAATGACAAGGACTCATTCTGCACATATTTCTTAATTACATTAGGGAGAGTCACAAGAATATCAGAACGTAAACATTGTCACAATCAGAATCAGAAACTTTATTCGCACCGACTTACACAAATTACTATTATGATGGTTGCTTTAAACTGGCGTACAACACTCTAGATCAAGCATACATTTTTGCCATAAAGTGAGTAACATTTAGCTTACAATTAGGAAGATGATATATATTCCTCACACACATTTGTACTATTTTGTTGTCTATTTAGTTTATGTTTTTGAACGAATCGCTTTGCGTAATAGTGGGTTCATAAATTGTGTAACTCCTGTCCCTACCATTTGAACTTTACTCTTTTGTTTTTCATACACACATTATTTTGAATAAAATTGGATTTTATTGCATTGTTTTGTATTGTATTGTAGTGCATTATATTGTGTTGTATTGCATATTGTAAAAACTAAGATATGATTACCATTGGAACAGCTAGACTAAGGTAATTTGTGATATAAATGTGCACAGTTTATATCACATAAGTAAAATGATAAGAAAACAGAAGTAGAAGTAATATAAGATAATCATACCATGCACTAATAGAAATTTTCTCACACCAGCATACTATATCAACAGATTCTACGGTTGTCTCTGATCAAAATCACTCCAATCATCCACCCCATGTAACACAAATTTGACTTCAATTAGACTCAAAATGCGTTACAACCAATGTTGTAGAGAGTAGTTCCTTCATAAGTCCAAATATCTAGCTGGGGGGGGGGGGTCTCCCTACTATCTCTAATGAACACTTGTTTTATTTTACCCTGTTGACCTGCTACACCGTATTGTACCTCAATTATTAAGGTGTATATCCTAACAATTAATTGTATATATCTGAGAAAGTAAAGGTAGCCAGTGATAAGCGAGTGCCTGAAAAATAGAGTTGACCGAATTTTTTGATTGGATAATTACTTCCCAGAAAAAAATAAATCATTCCTGTGTGAATTTTTTTTTCAAATGTGAGTGTGGACATCAGGCCAGGGAAGAGATCAGTGAGTGCGAGGATGGACACTCAAGATATGTCGTCAACATTTCTTCCATTCTCAACTGAACTCGTCTTGTCGAATAATACATTCCATTTTGATGTTAAAATCCTTCTCGGATGATATACTATAAATAATAGTTTTTCGTAAACAACCCCCTTTTCAATATTTGGAGCCATCAGATTTGTTAGATTAGGTTTGATTCAGGCAATTTGGTACATCATTTTCTGACCATTGTGACAACTGGAGAGAACGGGCTGCTCACTTAAGCCTACCATGGTCAGCATTTGCAGGTACCATTGTTCACAACTATACAGACATGGACATTGACTATTAAATAACCTTACTTTCAACCCGGTATCACCATGTCTATCACCCAGTACCAGCGACATGCTTAGTGTCACCCAGTACCAGCGACAAGCTTAGTGTCACTCAGTACCAGCGACATGCTTAGTGTCACCCTGTACCAGCGACCAGCTTAGTGTCACCCAGTACCAGCGACATGCTTAGTGTCACCCTGTACCAGCGACCAGCTTAGTGTCACCCAGTACCAGCGACATGCTTAGTGTCACCCTGTACCAGCGACCAGCTTAGTGTCACCCAGTACCAGCGACATGCTTAGTGTCACCCTGTACAAGCGACCAGCTTAGTGTCACCCAGTACCAGCGACATGCTTAGTGTCACCCTGTACCAGCGACCAGCTTAGTGTCACCCAGTACCAGCGACATGCTTAGTGTCACCCTGTACCAGCGACCAGCTTAGTGTCACCCAGTACCAGCGACATGCTTAGTGTCACCCTGTACCAGCGACCAGCTTAGTGTCACCCAGTACCAGCGACATGCTTAGTGTCACCCTGTACCAGCGACCAGCTTAGTGTCACCCAGCACCAGCGACATGCTTAGTGTCACCCTGTACCAGCGACCAGCTTAGTGTTACTCAGTACTAGCGCCAAGCTTAATGTCACCCAGTACCAGCGACAAGCTTAGTGTCACTCAGTACTAGCGCCAAGCTTAGTGTCACCCAGTACCAGCGCCAAGCCTAGTGTCACCCAGCACCAGCGACAAGCTTAGTGTCACCCAGTACCAGCGACAAGATTAGTGTCACCCAGTACAAGCGCCAAGCTTAGTGTCACCCAATACCAGCGACAAACTTAGTGTCACCCAGTACCAGCAACAAGCTTATTGTCACCCAGTACCAGAGACAAGGTTAGTGTCTCCCAGTACCAGCGACAAGCTTCGTGTCACCCAGTACCAGCGACAAGCTTAGTGTCACCCACTACCAGCGACAAGCTTAGTATCACTCAGTACTAGCGCCAAGCTTAGTGTCACCCAGTACCAGCGCCAAGCCTAGTGTCACCCAGCACCAGCGACAAGCTTAGTGTCACCCAGTACCAGCGCCAAGTTTAGTATCACCCAGTACAAGCGCCAAGCCTAGTGTCACCCAGTACCTGCGACAAGCTTAGTGTCACCCACTACCAGCGCCAAGTTTAATGTCACCCAGTACCTGCGCTAAGCTTAGTGTCACCCAGTACTAGCGCGAAGCTTAGTGTCACCCAGTACCAGCGACTAGCTTAGTTTCACCCAGTACCTGGGCCAAGCATGGTGTCACCCAGTACCAGCGACAAGCATTGTGTCACCCAGTACCAGCGCCAAGCTTAGTGTCACCCAGTACCAGCTACAAGCTTAGTGTCACCCAGTACCAGTGACAAGCTTAGTGTCACCCAGTACTTGGGCCACGCTTAGTGTCACCCAGTACAAGCGCCAAGCTTAGAGTCACCCAGTACAAGCGACAAGCTTAGTTTCACCCAGTACTAGAGCCAAGCTTAGTGTCACCCAGTACCAACGACAAGATTAGTGTCACCCAGTACCAGCGCCAAGTTTAGTGTCATCCAGTACCTGTGCTAAGCTTAGTGTCACCCACTACTAGCGCTAAGCAAAGTGTCACCCAGTACCAGCGATTAGCTTAGTGTCACCCTGTACCTGCGCTAAACTTGGTGTCACCCAGCACCAACGACAAGCATTGTGTCACCCAGTACCAGCGTCAAGATAAGTGTCACCCAGTACCAGCGCCAAGTTTAGTGTCACCCAGTACCTGCGCTAAGCTTAGTGTCACCCAATACCAATGCCAAGCTTAGTGTCACCCAGCACCAGCGACAAGCTTAGTGTCACCCAGTACTAGCGACAAGCTAAGTATCACCCAGTACCAGCGACAAGCTTGGTGTCACCCAGTACTAGCACCAAGCTTAGTGTCACCCAGTACCAGCTCCAAGTTTAGTGTCACCCAGTACCAGTAACAAGCTTAGTGTCACCCAGTACCAGCGACTAGCTTAGTGTCACCCAGTACCAGAGATAAGGCTAGTGTCACCCAGTACCAGCGACAAGCTTAGTGTCACCCAGTACCAGCGCGAAGTTTAGTGTCACATAGTACCTGCGCTAAGCTTAGTGTCACCAAGTACTAGCGCTAAACTTAAGGTCACCCAGTACCAGCGACTAGCTTGGTGTCACCCAGTACCTGCGCCAAGCATGGTGTCACCCAGTACCAGCGAGAAGCATTGTGTCACCCAGTACCAGCGCCAAGTTTAGTGTCACCCATTACCTGCGCTAAGCTTAGTGTCACCCAGTACCACCGACAAGCTTAGTGTCACCCAGTATCAGCGACAAGCTTAGTGTCACCCAGTACAAGTGCCAAGCTTAGTGTCACCCAGTACCAGCAACAAGCTTAGTGTCACACATTACCAGAGACAAGGTTAGTGTCTCCCAGTACCAGCGACAATCTTAGTGTCACCCAGTACCAGCGACAAGCTTAGTGTCACCCAGTATCAGCGCCAAGTTTAATGTCACCCAGTACCTGCGCTAAGCTTAGTGTCACCCAGTACCAGCTACAAGCTTAGTGTCACCCAGTACCAGCGACAAGTTTAGTGTCACCCAGTACAAGCGCCAAGCTTAGTGTCACCCTGTACCAGCGACCAGCTTAGTGTCACCCAGTACCAGCGACAAACTTAGTGTCACCCAGTACCAGCTACAAGCTTAGTGTCACCCAGTACCAGCGACAAGTTTAGTGTCACCCAGTACAAGAGCCAAGCTTAGTGTCACCCAGTACCAGCAACATGCTTAGTGTCACCCTGTACCAGCGACCAGCTTAGTGTCACCCAGTACCAGCGACATGCTTAGTGTCACCCTGTACCAGCGATCAGCTTAGTGTCACCCAGTACCAGCGACATGCTTAGTGTCACCCTGTACCAGCGACCAGCTTAGTGTCACCCAGTACCAGCGACATGCTTAGTGTCACCCTGTACCAGCGACCAGCTTAGTGTCACCCAGCACCAGCGACATGCTTAGTGTCACCCTGTACCAGCGACAAGCTTAGTGTCACTCAGTACTAGCGCCAAGCTTAGTGTCACCCAGTACCAGCGCCAAGCCTAGTGTCACCCAGCACCAGCGACAAGCTTAGTGTCACTAAGTACCAGCGCCAAGTTTAGTATCACCCAGTACAAGCGCCAAGCCTAGTGTCACCCAGTACCTGCGACAAGCTTAGTGTCACCCACTACCAGCGCCAAGTTTAATGTCACCCAGTACCTGCGCTAAGCTTAGTGTCACCCAGTACTAGCGCGAAGCTTAGTGTCACCCAGTACCAGCGACTAGCTTAGTTTCACCCAGTACCTGGGCCAAGCATGGTGTCACCCAGTACCAGCGACAAGCATTGTGTCACCCAGTACCAGCGCCAAGCTTAGTGTCACCCAGTACCAGCTACAAGCTTAGTGTCACCCAGTACCAGTGACAAGCTTAGTGTCACCCAGTACTTGGGCCACGCTTAGTGTCACCCAGTACAAGCGCCAAGCTTAGAGTCACCCAGTACAAGCGACAAGCTTAGTTTCACCCAGTACTAGAGCCAAGTTTAGTGTCACCCAGTACCAACGACAAGATTAGTGTCACCCAGTACCAGCGCCAAGTTTAGTGTCATCCAGTACCTGTGCTAAGCTTAGTGTCACCCACTACTAGCGCTAAGCAAAGTGTCACCCAGTACCAGCGATTAGCTTAGTGTCACCCTGTACCTGCGCTAAACTTGGTGTCACCCAGCACCAACGACAAGCATTGTGTCACCCAGTACCAGCGTCAAGATAAGTGTCACCCAGTACCAGCGCCAAGTTTAGTGTCACCCAGTACCTGCGCTAAGCTTAGTGTCACCCAATACCAATGCCAAGCTTAGTGTCACCCAGTACCAGCGACAAGCTTAGTGTCACCCAGTACTAGCGACAAGCTAAGTATCACCCAGTACCAGCGACAAGCTTGGTGTCACCCAGTACTAGCACCAAGCTTAGTGTCACCCAGTACCAGCTCCAAGTTTAGTGTCACCCAGTACCAGTAACAAGCTTAGTGTCACCCAGTACCAGCGACTAGCTTAGTGTCACCCAGTACCAGAGATAAGGTTAGTGTCACCCAGTACCAGCGACAAGCTTAGTGTCACCCAGTACCAGCGCGAAGTTTAGTGTCACATAGTACCTGCGCTAAGCTTAGTGTCACCAAGTACTAGCGCTAAACTTAAGGTCACCCAGTACCAGCGACTAGCTTGGTGTCACCCAGTACCTGCGCCAAGCATGGTGTCACCCAGTACCAGCGAGAAGCATTGTGTCACCCAGTACCAGCGCCAAGTTTAGTGTCACCCATTACCTGCGCTAAGCTTAGTGTCACCCAGTACCACCGACAAGCTTAGTGTCACCCAGTATCAGCGACAAGCTTAGTGTCACCCAGTACAAGTGCCAAGCTTAGTGTCACCCAGTACCAGCAACAAGCTTAGTGTCACACATTACCAGAGACAAGGTTAGTGTCTCCCAGTACCAGCGACAATCTTAGTGTCACCCAGTACCAGCGACAAGCTTAGTGTCACCCAGTATCAGCGCCAAGTTTAATGTCACCCAGTACCTGCGCTAAGCTTAGTGTCACCCAGTACCAGCTACAAGCTTAGTGTCACCCAGTACCAGCGACAAGTTTAGTGTCACCCATTACAAGCGCCAAGCTTAGTGTCACCCTGTACCAGCGACCAGCTTAGTGTCACCCAGTACCAGCGACAAACTTAGTGTCACCCAGTACCAGCTACAAGCTTAGTGTCACCCAGTACCAGCGACAAGTTTAGTGTCACCCAGTACAAGAGCCAAGCTTAGTGTCACCCAGTACCAGCAACATGCTTAGTGTCACCCTGTACCAGCGACCAGCTTAGTGTCACCCAGTACCAGCGACATGCTTAGTGTCACCCTGTACCAGCGATCAGCTTAGTGTCACCCAGTACCAGCGACATGCTTAGTGTCACCCTGTACCAGCGACCAGCTTAGTGTCACCCAGTACCAGCGACATGCTTAGTGTCACCCTGTACCAGCGACCAGCTTAGTGTCACCCAGTACCAGCGACATGCTTAGTGTCACCCTGTACCAGCGACCAGCTTAGTGTCACCCAGCACCAGCGACATGCTTAGTGTCACCCTGTACCAGCGACCAGCTTAGTGTCACTCAGTACTAGCGCCAAGCTTAGCGTCACCCAGTACCAGCGACAAGCTTAGTGTCACTCAGTACTAGCGCCAAGCTTAGTGTCACCCAGTACCAGCGCCAAGCCTAGTGTCACCCAGCACCAGCGACAAGCTTAGTGTCACCCAGTACCAGCGACAAGATTAGTGTCACCCAGTACAAGCGCCAAGCTTAGTGTCACCCAGTACCAGCGACAAACTTAGTGTCACCCAGTACAAGCGCCAAGCTTAGTGTCACCCAGTACCAGTGACAAACTTAGTGTCACCCAGTACCAGCAACAAGCTTAGTGTCACCCAGTACCAGAGACATGGTTAGTGTCTCCCAATACCAGCAACAAGCTTCGTGTCACCCAGTACCAGCAACAAGCTTCGTGTCACCCAGTACCAGCGACAAGCTTAGTGTCACCCACTACCAGCGACAAGCTTAGTGTCACTCAGTACTAGCGCCAAGCTTAGTGTCACCCAGTACCAGCGCCAAGCCTAGTGTCACCCAGCACCAGCGACAAGCTTAGTGTCACCCAGTACCAGCGCCAAGTTTAGTATCACCCAGTACAAGCGCCAAGCCTAGTGTCACCCAGTACCTGCGACAAGCTTAGTGTCACCCAATACCAGCGCCAAGTTTAATGTCACCCAGTACCTGCGCTAAGCTTAGTGTCACCCAGTACTAGCGCGAAGCTTAGTGTCACCCAGTACCAGCGACTAGCTTAGTGTCACCCAGTACCTGGGCCAAGCATGGTGTCACCCAGTACCAGCGACAAGCATTGTGTCACCCAGTACCAGCGCCAAGCTTAGTGTCACCCAGTACCAGCTACAAGCTTAGTGTCACCCAGTACCAGTGACAAGCTTAGTGTCACCCAGTACTTGGGCCACGCTTAGTGTCACCCAGTACAAGCGCCAAGCTTAGAGTCACCCAGTACAAGCGACAAGCTTAGTTTCACCCAGTACTAGAGCCAAGCTTAGTGTCACCCAGTACCAACGACAAGATTAGTGTCACCCAGTACCAGCGCCAAGTTTAGTGTCATCCAGTACCTGTGCTAAGCTTAGTGTCACCCACTACTAGCGCTAAGCAAAGTGTCACCCAGTACCAGCGATTAGCTTAGTGTCACCCTGTACCTGCGCTAAACTTGGTGTCACCCAGCACCAACGACAAGCATTGTGTCACCCAGTACCAGCGTCAAGATTAGTGTCACCCAGTACCAGCGCCAAGTTTAGTGTCACCCAGTACCTGCGCTAAGCTTAGTGTCACCCAATACCAATGCCAAGCTTAGTGTCACCCAGTACCAGCGACCAGCTTAGTGTCACCCAGCACCTGCGACATGCTTAGTGTCACCCTGTACCAGCGACCAGCTTAGTGTCACTCAGTACTAGCGCCAAGCTTAGTGTCACCCAGTACCAGCGACAAGCTTAGTGTCACTCAGTACTAGCGCCAAGCTTAGTGTCACCCAGTAAGAGCGCCAAGCCTAGTGTCACCCAGCACCAGCGACAAGCTTAGTGTCACCCAGTACCAGCGATAAGATTTGTGTCACCCAGTACAAGCGCCAAGCTTAGTGTCACCCAGTACCAGCGACAAACTTAGTGTCACCCAGTACAAGCGCCAAGCTTAGTGTCACCCAGTACCAGCGACAAACTTAGTGTCACCCAGTACAAGCGCCAAGCTTAGTGTCACCCAGTACCAGCGACAAACTTAGTGTCACCCAGTACCAGCAACAAGCTTAGTGTCACCCAGTACCAGAGACAAGGTTAGTGTCTCCCAATACCAGTGACAAGCTTCGTGTCACCCACTACCATCGACAAACTTAGTGTCACTCAGTACTAGCGCCAAGCTTAGTGTCACCCAGTACCAGCGCCAAGCCTAGTGTCACCCAGCACCAGCGACAAGCTTAGTGTCACCCAGTACCAGCGCCAAGTTTAGTATCACCCAGTACAAGCGCCAAGCCTAGTGTCACCCAGTACCTGCGACAAGCTTAGTGTCACCCACTACCAGCGCCAAGTTTAATGTCACCCAATACCTGCGCTAAGCTTAGTGTCACCCAGTACTAGCGCGAAGCTTAGTGTCACCCAGTACCAGCGACTAGCTTAGTGTCACCCAGTACCTGGGCCAAGCATGGTGTCACCCAGTACCAGCGACAAGCATTGTGTCACCCAGTACCAGCGCCAAGCTTAGTGTCACCCAGTACCAGCTACAAGCTTAGTGTCACCCAGTACCAGTGACAAGCTTAGTGTCACTCAGTACTTGGGCCACGCTTAGTGTCACCCAGTACAAGCGCCAAGCTTAGAGTCACCCAGTACAAGCGACAAGCTTAGTGTCACCCAGTACCAACGACAAGATTAGTGTCACCCAGTACCAGCGCCAAGTTTAGTGTCATCCAGTACCTGTGCTAAGCATAGTGTCACCCACTACTAGCGCTAAGCAAAGTGTCACCCAGTACCAGCGATTAGCTTAGTGTCACCCTGTACCTGCGCTAAACTTGGTGTCACCCAGCACCAACGACAAGCATTGTGTCACCCAGTACCAGCGTCAAGATTAGTGTCACCCAGTACCAGCGCCAAGTTTAGTGTCACCCAGTACCTGCGCTAAGCTTAGTGTCACCCAATACCAAGCTTAGTGTCACCCAGTACCAGCGACAAGCTTAGTGTCACCCAGTACTAGCGACAAGCTAAGTATCACGCAGTACCAGCGACAAGCTTGGTGTCACCCAGTACTAGCACCAAGCTTAGTGTCACCCAGTACCAGCTCCAAGTCTAGTGTCACCCAGTACCAGCGACAAGCTTAGTGTCACCCAGTACCAGCGACTAGCTTAGTGTCACCCAGTACCAGAGACAAGGTTAGTGTCACCCAGTACCAGCGACAAGCTTAGTGTCACCCAGTACCAGCGCCAAGTTTAGTGTCACCCAGTACCTGCGCTAAGCTTAGTGTCACCAAGTACTAGCGCTAAACTTAATGTCACCCAGTACCAGCGACTAGCTTGGTGTCACCCAGTACCTGCGCCAAGCATGGTGTCACCCAGTACCAGCGAGAAGCATTGTGTCACCCAGTACCAGCGCCAAGTTTAGTGTCACCCATTACCTGCGCTAAGCTTAGTGTCACCCAGTACCACCGACAAGCTTAGTGTCACCCAGTATCAGCGACAAGCTTAGTGTCACCCAGTACAAGCGGCAAGCTTAGTGTCACCCAGTACCAGCAACAAGCTTAGTGTCACCCAGTACCAGAGACAAGGTTAGTGTCTCCCAGTACCAGCGACAATCTTAGTGTCACCCAGTACCAGCGACAAGCTTAGTGTCACCCAGTATCAGCACCAAGTTTAATGTCACCCAGTACCTGCGCTAAGCCTAAGCTTAGTGTCACCCAGTACCAGCTACAAGCTTAGTGTCACCCAGTACCAGCGACAAGATTAGTGTCACCCAGTACAAGCGCCAAGCTTAGTGTCACCCAGTACCAGCGACAAACTTAGTGTCACCCAGTACCAGCAACAAGCTTAGTGTCACCCAGTACCAGAGACAAGGTTAGTGTCTCCCAGTACCAGCGGCAATCTTAGTGTCACCCAGTACCAGCGACAAGCTTAGTGTCACCCAGTATCAGCGCCAAGTTTAATGTCACCCAGTACCTGCGCTAAGCTTAGTGTCACCCAGTACCAGCTACAAGCTTAGTGTCACCCAGTACCAGCGACAAGATTAGTGTCACCCAGTACAAGCGCCAAGCTTAGTGTCACCCAGTACCAGCGACAAACTTAGTGTCACCCAGTACCAGCAACAAGCTTAGTGTCACCCAGTACCAGAGACAAGGTTAGTGTCTCCCAGTACCAGCGACAAGCTTAGTGTCACCCAGTATCAGCGCCAAGTTTAGTATCACCCAGTACTTGAGGCAAAGTGTCACCCAGTACCTGCGACTAGCTTAGTGTCACCCAGTACCTGGGCCAAGCATGGTGTCACCCAGTACCAGCGACACGCATTGTGTCACCCAGTACCAGCGACAAGCTTAGTGTCACCTAGTACCAGCTACAAGCTTAGTGTCAACCAGTACCAGCGACAAGCTTAGTGTCACTCAGTACTTGGGCCACGCTTAGTGTCACCCAGTACAAGCGTCAAGCTTAGAGTCACCCAGTACAAGCGACAAGCTTAGTTTCACCCAGTACTAGAGCCAAGCTTAGTGTCACCCAGTACCAACGACAAGATTAGTGTCACCCAGTACCAGCGCCAAGTTTAGTGTCATACAGTACCTGTGCTAAGCTTAGTGTCACCCAGTACTAACGCTTAGCAAAGTGTCACCCAGTACCAGCGATTAACTTAGTGTCACCCTGTACCTGTGCTAAACTTGGTGTCACCCAGCACCAACGACAAGCATTGTGTCACCCAGTACCAAGATTAGTGTCACCCAGTACCAGAGCCAAGTTTAGTGTCACCCAGTACCTGCGCTAAGCTTAGTGTCACCCAGTACCAATGCCAAGCTTAGTGTCACCCAGTACCAGCGACAAGCTTAGTGTCACCCAGTACCAGCGACAAGCTTAGTGTCACCCAGTATCAGCTCCAAGTTTAGTATCACCCAGTACTTGAGCCAAAGTGTCACCCAGTACCTGCGACTAGCTTGGTGTCACCCAGTACCTGGGCCAAGCATGGTGTCACCCAGTACCAGCGACACGCATTGTGTCACCCAGTACCAGCGCCAAGCTTAGTGTCACCCAGTACCAGCTACAAGCTTAGTGTCAACCAGTACCAGCGAAAAGCTTAGTGTCACTCAGTACTTGGGCCACGCTTAGTGTCACCCAGTACAAGCGCCAAGCTTAGAGTCACCCAGTACAAGCGACAAGCTTAGTTTCACCCAGTACTAGAGCCAAGCTTAGTGTCACCCAGTACCAACGACAAGATTAGTGTCACCCAGTACCAGCGCCAAGTTTAGTGTCATACAGTACCTGTGCTAAGCTTAGTGTCACCCAGTACTAACGCTTAGCAAAGTGTCACCCAGTACCAGCGATTAACTTAGTGTCACCCTGTACCTGCGCTAAACTTGGTGTCACCCAGCACCAACGACAAGCATTGTGTCACCCAGTACCAGCGCCAAGATTAGTGTCACCCAGTACCAGAGCCAAGTTTAGTGTCACCCAGTACCTGCGCTAAGCTTAGTGTCACCCAGTACCAATGCCAAGCTTAGTGTCACCCAGTACCAGCGACAATCTTAGTGTCACCCAGTACTAGCGACAAGCTAAGTACCACCCAGTACCAGCGACAAGCTTGGTGTCACCCGGTACTAGCGCCAAGCTTAGTGTCACCCAGTACCAGCTCCAAGTTTAGTGTCACCCAGTACCAACGACAAGCTTAGTGTCACCCAGTACCAGCGGCTTGCTTAGTGTCACCCAGTACTATAAACAAGGTTAGTGTCACACAGTACCAGCGACAAGATTAGTGTCACCCAGTACCAGCGCCAAGTTTAGTGTCACCCAGTACCTGCGCTAAGCTTAGTGTCACCCAGTACCAGCGCCAAGTTTAGTGTCACTCAGTACCAGTGCCAAGCATAGTGTCACCCAGTACCAACACCAAGTTTAGTTTCACCCAGTACCTGCGCTAAGCTTAGTGTCACACAGTACCAGCGCCAAGTTTAGTGTCACATAGTACCAACGCCAAGCTTATTGTCACCTAGTACTAGTGCCAAGCCTAGTGTCACCCAGTACCAGCGACAAGCTTAGTGTCACAAGGGAATGGAAGGCAGGACGAGGGGACAGGGGAGTAGGAGATCGTGATGGCGGATGAAGGGATGGTGGATTGGGGAAAGGTGGGGAGGACGGGGGAGTGGGGAATGGTTGGGAGGACTGGGGATCAGGGGAAGGTTGCTGTGGCTCAGCAACTCACATGCGTTGCTGAGCCCAACGCACATGCGAATTTTTATACAACGTTGCATTCGCATACCCACGTGTTTTTATATATGTACTTTATACATGATGACCATTTCGACTTTTTAACTGTTCTTATTTTCCTGTGATGGGACATCAGATCATTTCATGTTTCCATTTTTCTAATGAGAACATCAGATGCCTCACCTGTGACAGGTAAAAGCATGTTTTTTTTAACAGTGCCATCTGTTGGATGTAAGAACAACACACGCTGTAATCTACTGAAGTTCTTCACCGATTGCTTTGAAATGTTGACACAAAATTCCATTTGAAAACACACATGTTTTTATATACCTACTATATAGATGGCACACCTGTGACAAGTAAAAACATGCTTTCTTTTGAAAAACAGCGCCATCTGTTGCACATTAAAGCAACACATGCAATACTAATATGTTACAATTACTTTTCAATGTTTCTGATTGCAATGATAAATTTAATTTTCATTGATTTATATATATTTTTGTTATTATTATTTTGTGTGGCATTGCGTTGGAATATAGCTCTGTTGTTTACCATACCGTTTATTTCGTGAGTATAGTTTATTCTTGTATTTTTTAATTGTTTTTCATTTCGTATTTTTTAACTGTTCTTCTTGTTTTTCAGTGATGGGTTATCAGATCATTTGATGTTCCCATTTTTCTAATGGGAATAACAGATAATTTGGGAACCATAACGGACGAGGGTGTGGGGGAATGGTGAGGAGGACGAGGGGATGGGGGAGGGGGGAATGGTGGGGAGGACGAGGGGATGGGGTAGTAGGGATTGGTGGGGAGGACTAGGAGACGAGGTTGTGGGGGATGGCAGGAAGGCTAGGGGACGAGGGAGGGGTGGCAATTGTGAGGATGATGAGCGTAAGGGGAAGTGGGGAATAATTTCAGGGACGAGGGGATGGGGTCGGGGTAAAAAGTGGGGAGGACGGGTTGACAGTTGGAGGATGCTGAGCCACATCTACGCTTTGCTGGGTACAGATAATGTAATATAAAATCCTCCTGTCTCAGAACATGTTACATTAAACACATCAGTCTCAGGACTGAAACCATAAAAATAAATGAATGTAATAAATTAAATATATGGTCAATATAGATTTGACATCAAAACCACACCTCCCTAAATTCAAAAGAGAACCGTTTTACTTCTATTTTTTTTGTTATCTTTACTAACAAAATTTAATTACAATTTTGCCTAATCTGAGGAATTCAATTTAGCCTTATTAGAGTAAGGATAATGCTGATATTCACTATTAGGCAGAATAGAGGACCATACACAAGATAATAGGGCTGAACTGTAGGCGGAAGCACATCTATATATCCCGGTTACAATCAATGGTTCAATGTACGAATGTGTAAATACAACTAGACATAAACAGAGGGAAAGGAGGAGGGAGCCTTTGTAGTTAAATGCACTGAACATATGGGAGAGTTGACACGTCAAGTGGTTGTTAAGCCGACAAACCGAGCCTACCACACTGACCACAAACTCTACCAGCAAGTCCCAGAAAGCAAAGTGACTGAACATAGTTACCATTTGTTGCCGAAACTTGCAGAACAAGGGAATTGCAGTCGTTTTTTTTCTAATAATACTTTCATTTTAATTTAATAATTCATTATTATGTATCAAGGATTAAATCGTTATGCTACCTGACAACATCATCCATAAGGATAGGAGTCCCGAAATAATTTACTTTTATGTGCTACAAACTGAGGAATATCTGTTCTTGCTAGATGTTATGTTGTAACGTTTCCCCAGGTACATTGTGAGCACACCACCAGTTGAGCTGTGTCGCCCCACTACCCACGACCACCATTAATACACATCCAGTACGGACCACATGTGGCGGATCGAGTCTGATGCTGGAGGATTACCTTTCACACTACAAACAACTGAGGCCAATTTAAATTATACTAACACGTAATGGTACAACAATAACCAATTAACAATTAAATCAACCGTTTAAATATGATAAGACAAAAATATGAAACCCCCAAATTGTGTGAAGGGGAATTTACCGGTAATATACAGTCCGCTCTTTAGTATTAAATACAATTAAACATAATCTCTTGAATAAATAATCAAATCAATCTCCGGTAGATTTCCCCGCAAAGTTTATGTTCAAGAGTACTGATGTGGCCCCAGGGACATTTTATGTTCAAGAGTACTGATGTGGCCACCCCATCTGGTCTCATGGACTATTTATGTTCAAGAGTGATGTAGTAACCACATGTGGTCAGAGGGACAGTTAATGTTCAAGAGTATTGATGTGGCCACTACAAATGGCCCCAGATGGCAGTGTATGTTTATGAGTACTGATGTAAGGTTAGGAGGAGTTAGGAGCAAGGGCAGAATCCCGATCATATGTGGCCTTCTTCTAAGACAAGAGGTTAGAAATGAATGGTTGTTTACACTTGGTGTAAAATGCTGACTGGACAAATATTGCAAATAAAATGCAATATCATTTATAGATAACTGGGAACACTTATATGGAAGAAATGACATGTATGCTCGGGATGGGGTACATCTATCTAGGGCTGGGGTTATTGCTGTTCCAAACTCGCTGGAACCTGTGGTGGGAGGGGTTTGATTGGGTTTAAACTGTTAGTAGATAGTGGTATGGGAATTGATATGGAGAATGGAGGTAAAAAAAAGTATGTGTTTGTGGGATTAACAAATTAACAAAATGATCAGGGTAGGAGAGGGGCCTCAAAATAACAATACACTTTGGGTATATTACACAAATAGTAGGAGTCTAAAAAACGAAATAAACGATTTAAATGCTCTTGTCTGCGCAGAAAAAAATATATTATTGCACTTACCGAAACATGGTTGAATGTAGAAAAATAGAGAACTATTAGCTGAATATCAAATAAATGGATTTAAATTATTTCATACAGATAGATATATTAGATGAGGAGGGGGAGTAGCCATATATGTTAGGGAAATTTTGACAATTAGTCTCAAAGAGGGAATCACAGAAACTATTTGGCTAGAATTAAACGAAAAAGCAAATAATCGTATAATAGCTGGCTACCCAATTCAGACAGAAAGAAAGCAAAGCATCTGTGGGATGAAATATCTAGAGCGTCTAGGTCTAATAGTATTTAGGTCATGGGTGATTATACTTTTAGTGGAGTAAACTGGAAAATAGAGCAGGGAATAACGTAGCAGAAGATTTTCTAGAATTAATTGACGATTGCTATCTTATGCAACGCATTAAGGAACCAACACGGGAAAATAATATTTTAGATTTAGTGTTAACTATCTAGGAAACACAAATTAATGACATCGAAATAGGAAGTGAACTAGGGAACAGTCATCACAAAGAAATCAGATTTAGCATAGAATGGAATAGATCTGTAGGAGAAAATTCTGTTAAAGTGCCAGACTTTCGAAAAGCTAATTTTAATAGCCTAAGAAATGTTGTGGTTCAAATAGATTGGAAAGTCTTGGGAATGGGGGGTGGGCCGGTCTAGGAGCGAGACGTGAACCCAGCTATGGGTGATGTAAAAAGGGGTTTCGATGTGGATTCAAAATATAACTTATTTAAAAATATTCGAAGCAAATCACAGGAACATAGTATACCATACAAATTGAATAGATCGAATACTTATGACCTGAAATGGATAACAAAGGATCTGAAGTATAGGTAGAAGCCGTATAAGTAGAAAGAAAGCTTGGTACAAACGATTAAGAATGGGAAAGTCAGTTTATAACAAGAATTGTCAGTTGTGTAGAACAAGAATTCGTACAACTGGTTAGATGTTAAAAAAGTGATAAAGACGGCTAAAAGAATCTATGAAGTTCGTATAGGAGGGCAAGCAAAGGCAGATCCTAAAGTTTTTTCACTTATATCGAACAAAGATTAGGGAAAGGATAGGTCCATTAAAAAACTGAGACGGATAATGATTGTCAGATAACGGATAATGACGAAGAGATGAGTAGTATTTTTAATAAATATGTTATCTCTGTATTTACAATAAGAAACTTAACTCATTGCTTTCAGCCGAACAAGTCTATGTGGGATGGAACGAGGACAGGTTGACTAGATTAACTGTTACCAGGGATGATGTTATTAAACAAATAGTAAAACTCAAACCAAACAAATCCCCAGGGCCGGACGAAGTGTTTGCTAGGGTGATTAAAGAATGTAAAGAGGAGCTTTGAGGTCCACTGTCTACCATATTTAATAAAACATTAGTCAGGTAGAGTGCCAGCGTCATGGAAGATTGCTAATGTGGTTTCAATTTTTATTTGGTTGGTTCCAATAGGGCAATTAGCCTAACGTCTATTGTGGGAAAGTTACTTGAATCGATAATTGCAAATATCATTCGTCTTCATCTTGAAAAACACAAATTAATAAATGATTCACAGCATGGTTTTACATATGGGGGGTTCATGTTTAACAAATTTGCTATTTTTTATGATAGCAAATTTTGAGGCAGTTAGTTGATAGTGGTAAGGTTTGTGATGTTGTGTACCTTAATTTTAGCAAAGCTTTTAATACAGTGCCACATGAAAGACTGTTTAAAGAGAGAGAGGCTCATGGTATTGGAGGTGCTATATTAAGTTGGATTAGGGCATAGGTATACTAAAGGAAACAGAGAGTTAGTATAAATGGGGTTAAGTCAAAGTGGGAAAATGTTGTAAGTGGAATGCCTCAAGGCTCTGTCCTGGGACCTCTGTTATTTATAAAATATATATATAAATGATTCAAATTCAGGTTTGAGCAGCAACATTTGCAAATTTGCTGTTGATACAAATATCGGGAGGGAAATAAACACGGAAAAAGACTCACTATCGCTTCAAGAAGATCTAAATAGGGTTTTGAAATAGTCAAAAGATTAGCAGATACAGTTTAATGCTGACAAATGTAAGGTTTTGAGGCTAGGTGATGATGATAAGGTTACAAGATACTAGTCAGATGGTGTTGAGTTTGCGAAGTTGGATTGCGAAAGGGATCTGGGAGTTATGATTAATAAGAATGTAAAGCCAAAAAATCAATGCATATATGTTCGTAATAAGGCAAATAGGTTACTGGGATTTATTAATTTAAGCGGGAGTACCAAGACACTTGGTAATGTTCTTCAGCTACATCTTGCTCTGGTTATGCCCCATTTAGAATATGCAGTAGTTTTGGTTGCCTTACTATAGAAATGATATAAATTAACTTGAACGTGTCCAGCATAGGATGACAAAGTTAATCCCCCAAAATAGAAACCTGTCATATGAAGAAAGATTAACAAAGCTTAAACTGCATTCACTGGAAAGGCAAAGAATTATGGGTGACATGATAGAGGTTTACAAGGGGAAGACTGGACATAACAAGGGGTAATATTAATAAGGCATTAAAAGTACCAACACAAAACAGAACACGAAAGAATGGGTATAAGTTGGATAAGTTTAGATTTAGGAAAAACCTAGGTAAATACTGGTTCAGTAACAGGGTTGTTGATTTGTGGAACCAATTACCGCGTACCGTCTTGGAGGTGGGGTTGCATTGATTGTTTCAAATGTGGGTTGGACATGTATATGAGCAGGATTGGGTATTTTGGGAAATATTTTGTTAATTTATTGGTGTTTTTGGATTGGGTAATTTATAGTTAACAATAGGTGCTGCCTCATATGGGCCAATAGGCCTTCGGCAATTACCATTATTCTTATATACTTGTGTAGCCCTTGAACTATGTAGTCCATATGTTCTTATGTATATAATATATATGATATTATATATATATATATATATATATATATATATATATATATATATATATATATATATATATATATATATATATATATATATATATATGTCGTACCTAGTAGCCAGAACGCACTTCTCAGCCTACTATGCAAGGCCCGATTTGCCTAATAAGCCAAGTTTTCCTGAATTAATATATTTTCTCAAATCTTTTGCTTATGAAATGTTAAAGCTACCCATTTCATAATGTATGAGGGCAATTTTTTTTTATTGGAGTTAAAATTAACGTAGATATATGACCGAACCTAACCAACCCTACCTAACCTAACCTAACCTATCTTTATAGGTTAGGTTAGGTTTGGTAGCCGAAAAAGTTAGGTTAGGTTAGGTTAGGTAGGTTAGTCGAAAAACAATTAATTCATGAAAATTTGGCTTATTAGGCAAATTGGGCCTTGCATAGTAGGCTGAGAAGTGCGTTCTGGCTACTAGGTACGACATATATATATATATATATATATATATGCGAACAAGCCTGAATGGTCCCCAGGACTATATGCGAATGAAAACTCACACCCCAGAAGTGACTCGAACCCATACTCCCAGAAGCAACGCAACTGGTAACTACAGGGCGCCTTAATCCGCTTGACCATCACGGCCGTCAAAAGGAAGTGATAGCCGAGGCTATTTGAGCCACTTCCCCGACGGCAACTCGGATGGTAATCTTGGGCATAGCATTTCACCAAATCACCTCATTCTTTGGGGCACACGTGAGGAACACAAATGCGAACAAGCCTGAATGGTCCCCAGGACTATATGCGAATGAAAACTCACACCCCAGAAGTGACTCGAACCCATACTCCCAGAAGCAACGCAACTGGTAACTACAGGGCGCCTTAATCCGCTTGACCATCACGGCCGTCAAAAGGAAGTGATAGCCGAGGCTATTTGAGCCACTTCCCCGACGGCAACTCGGATGGTAATCTTGGGCATAGCATTTCACCAAATCACCTCATTCTTTGGGGCACACGTGAGGAACACAAATGCGAACAAGCCTGAATGGTCCCCAGGACTATATGCGAATGAAAACTCACACCCCAGAAGTGACTCGAACCCATACTCCCAGAAGCAACGCAACTGGTAACTACAGGGCGCCTTAATCCGCTTGACCATCACGGCCGTCAAAAGGAAGTGATAGCCGAGGCTATTTGAGCCACTTCCCCGACGGCAACTCGGATGGTAATCTTGGGCATAGCATTTCACCAAATCACCTCATTCTTTGGGGCACACGTGAGGAACACAAATGCGAACAAGCCTGAATGGTCCCCAGGACTATATGCGAATGAAAACTCACACCCCAGAAGTGACTCGAACCCATACTCCCAGAAGCAACGCAACTGGTAACTACAGGGCGCCTTAATCCGCTTGACCATCACGGCCGTCAAAAGGAAGTGATAGCCGAGGCTATTTGAGCCACTTCCCCGACGGCAACTCGGATGGTAATCTTGGGCATAGCATTTCACCAAATCACCTCATTCTTTGGGGCACACGTGAGGAACACAAATGCGAACAAGCCTGAATGGTCCCCAGGACTATATGCGAATGAAAACTGGTCAAGTTTTCAAACTGGAAAACTTGATGGTCAAGCGGATTAAGGCGCCCTGTAGTTACCAGTTGCATTGCTTCTGGGAGTATGGGTTCGAGTCACTTCTGGGGTGTGAGTTTTCATTCGCATATAGTCCTGGGGACCATTCAGGCTTGTTCGCATTTGTGTTCCTCACGTGTGCCCCAAAGAATGAGGTGATTTGGTGAAATGCTATGCCCAAGATTACCATCCGAGTTGCCGTCGGGGAAGTGGCTCAAATAGCCTCGGCTATCACTTCCTTTTGACGGCCGTGATGGTCAAGCGGATTAAGGCGCCCTGTTGTTACCAGTTGCGTTGCTTCTGGGAGTATGGGTTCGAGTCACTTCTGGGGTGTGAGTTTTCATTCGCATATAGTCCTGGGGACCATTCAGGCTTGTTCGCATTTGTGTTCCTCACGTGTGCCCCAAAGAATGAGGTGATTTGGTGAAATGCTATGCCCAAGATTACCATCCGAGTTGCCGTCGGGGAAGTGGCTCAAATAGCCTCGGCTATCACTTCCTTTTGACGGCCGTGATGGTCAAGCGGATTAAGGCGCCCTGTAGTTACCAGTTGCGTTGCTTCTGGGAGTATGGGTTCGAGTCACTTCTGGGGTGTGAGTTTTCATTCGCATATAGTCCTGGGGACCATTCAGGCTTGTTCGCATTTGTGTTCCTCACGTGTGCCCCAAAGAATGAGGTGATTTGGTGAAATGCTATGCCCAAGATTACCATCCGAGTTGCCGTCGGGGAAGTGGCTCAAATAGCCTCGGCTATCACTTCCTTTTGACGGCCGTGATGGTCAAGCGGATTAAGGCGCCCTGTAGTTACCAGTTGCGTTGCTTCTGGGAGTATGGGTTCGAGTCACTTCTGGGGTGTGAGTTTTCATTCGCATATAGTCCTGGGGACCATTCAGGCTTGTTCGCATTTGTGTTCCTCACGTGTGCCCCAAAGAATGAGGTGATTTGGTGAAATGCTATGCCCAAGATTACCATCCGAGTTGCCGTCGGGGAAGTGGCTCAAATAGCCTCGGCTATCACTTCCTTTTGACGGCCGTGATGGTCAAGCGGATTAAGGCGCCCTGTAGTTACCAGTTGCGTTGCTTCTGGGAGTATGGGTTCGAGTCACTTCTGGGGTGTGAGTTTTCATTCGCATATAGTCCTGGGGACCATTCAGGCTTGTTCGCATTTGTGTTCCTCACGTGTGCCCCAAAGAATGAGGTGATTTGGTGAAATGCTATGCCCAAGATTACCATCCGAGTTGCCGTCGGGGAAGTGGCTCAAATAGCCTCGGCTATCACTTCCTTTTGACGGCCGTGATGGTCAAGCGGATTAAGGCGCCCTGTAGTTACCAGTTGCGTTGCTTCTGGGAGTATGGGTTCGAGTCACTTCTGGGGTGTGAGTTTTCATTCATATATATATATATATATATATATATATATATATATATATATATATATATATATATATATATATATATATATATATATGTCGTACCTAGTAGCCAGAACTCACTTCTCAGCCTACTATTCAAGGCCCGATTTGCCTAATAAGCCTAGTTTTCCTGAATTAATATATTTACTATAATTTTTTTCTTATGAAATGATAAAGCAACCCTTTTCTCTATGTATGAGGTCAATTTTTTTTTATTGGAGTTAAAATTAACGTAGATATATGACCGAACCTAACCAACCCTACCTAACCTAACCTAACCTATATTTATAGGTAAGGTTAGGTTAGGTAGCCAAAAAAAGCTAGGTTAGGTTAGGTTAGGTAGGTTAGGTAGACGAAAAAACATTAATTCATGAAAACTTGGCTTATTAGGCAAATCGGGCCTTGAATAGTAGGCTGAGAAGTGCGTTCTGGCTATTAGGTACGACATATATATATATATATATATGCAATTGACGATCACAAAACACTGATCATTTTATGCGGAAAATCCACAGAGAAATATGAAATGAGGTGAACGTTTCGGCTCTGTTAAAGCCTTTGTCAACACCAGACTGACTAAGGAGAAGGGAGAAGGGGTAGGATATCCTCCCCCTTCTCCCTTCTCCTTAGTCAGTCTGGTGTTGACAAAGGCTTTAACAGAGCCGAAACGTTCACCTCATTTCATATTTCTCTGTGGATTTTCCGCATATATATATATATATATATATATATATATATATATATATATATATATATATATATATATATATATATATATATATATATAATATCGTATATATTATATACATAAGAACATATGGACTACATAGTTCAAGGGCTACACAAATATATAAGAATAATGGTAATTGCCGAAGTCCTATTGGCCCATATGAGGCAGCACCTATTGTTAACTATAAATTACCCAATCCCAAAACACCAATAAATTAACAGAACATTTCCCAAAATACCCAATCCTACTCATATACATGTCAGCGTCATGGAAGATTGCTAATGTGGTTTCAATTTTTATTTGGTTGGAAATAAAAAATAATATATATATATATATATATATATATTTATATATATATATATATATATATATATATATATATATATATATATATATATATATATATATATATGACCGAAAAAGTAAGATTAATAATTCTAACACGAATTTTCTCTATCTTTCGTACATTTCTTTTCACTGATAGTGGTAATTCAAAAATCAATTCTCCAAAATTCATTTTTGTTTCTAGTCTGACGCGACACTTGAGCGCGTTCCGTAAAACTTATTACATTTTCAAAGACTTTAGTTTACACATACACAACTGAATAGAACTTACACATCTCCGATTTGTTTATATCTACATTTGAGTGAGGTGGATGGGGTGAGGTGGTATTTAATAGGGTATTAATTTCATCAACACAAGACAGAACACGAAACAATGGGTATTGAATAGAAGTGATTGTAGAAAGCCTATTGGTCCATATTTCTTGATGCTTCTATATTGGAGCGGAGTCTTGAGGTGGGTAGAATATAGTTGTGCATTAATTGGCTGTTGATGGCTGGTGTTGACTTCTTAATGTGTAGTGCCTCGCAAACGTCAAGCCGCCTGCTATCGCTGTATCTATCGATGATTTCTGTGTTGTTTACTAGGATTTCTCTGGCGATGGTTTGGTTGTGGGAAGAGATTATATGTTTCTTAATGGAGCCCTGTTGCTTATGCATCGTTAAACGCCTAGAAAGAGATGTTGTTGTCTTGCCTATATACTGGGTTTTTTGGAGCTTACAGTCCCCAAGAGGGCATTTGAAGGCATAGACGACGTTGGTCTCTTTTAAAGCGTTCTGCTTTGTGTCTGGTGAGTTTCTCATGAGTAGGCTGGCCGTTTTTATGGTTTTATAGTAAATCGTCAGTTGTATCCTCTGATTTTTGTCTGTAGGGATAACGTTTCTATTAACAATATCTTTCAGGACCCTTTCCTCCGTTTTATGAGCTGTGGAAAAGAAGTTCCTGTAAAATAGTCTAATAGGGGGTATAGGTGTTGTGTTAGTTGTCTCTTCAGAGGTTGCATGGCGTTTCACTTTCCTTCTTATGATGTCTTCGACGAAACCATTGGAGAAGCCGTTGTTGACTAGGACCTGCCTTACCCTACAGAGTTCTTCGTCGACTTGCTTCTATTCTGAGCTGTGGCTGAGAGCACGGTCGACATATGAGTTAACAACACTCCTCTTGTACCTGTCTGGGCAGTCGCTGTTGGCATTTAGGCACATTCCTATGTTCGTTTCCTTAGTGTAGACTGCAGTGTGGAAACCTCCGCTCTTTTCCATGACTGTTACATCTAGAAAAGGCAGCTTCCCATCCTTTTCCATCTCGTAAGTGAAACGCAGCACGGAACTCTGCTCAAATGCCTCCTTCAGCTGCTGCAGATGTCTGACATCAGGTACCTGTGTAAAAATGTCGTCAACATACCTGCAGTATATGGCCGGTTTCAAGTTCATGTCGACTAAGACTTTTTGCTCGATGGTACTCATGTAGAAGTTTGCAAACAGGACACCTAGGAGAGAACCCATGGCGACCCCATCTACTTGCTTATACATGTGCCCATCCGGGCTCAAGAAGGGTGCCTCTTTAGTACAAGCTTGGAGTAGTTTCCTTAGGATATTTTCTGGTATGTCAAGAGGAGTACAGGCTGGATCACGATACACTCTGTCGGCTATCATCCCGATTGTCTCGTCCACAGGTACGTTGGTAAACAGTGATTCTACGTCCAACGAGGCTCTTATCCCTGTGGCCCGTGTGCCCCACAGTAAGTCAACAAATTCCTTTGGCGACTTCAGGCTGAAGGCGCAAGGGTCATAAGGAGTCAGCAGGCCGTTGAGTCGCTTCGCCAGTCTGTACGTGGGTGTGGGTATCTGGCTAATGATTGGCCGAAGTGGGTTTCCAGGCTTGTGTGTCTTGACATTTCCATACGCATATCCAGGTTTATATTCCCCAATAATCTTTGGCAGGTGTAGTCCAGATTTCTTGGCGTTCACAGTTTCGATCAGTTTGTTGACCTTTGCTTTCAATTCGGCTGTAGTGTCCTTCGTTACCCTTTGGAATTTAGTTTGGTCAGAGAGTATGAGGTTCATTTTCGCCAGATATTCGTCTTTTTTAAGAATGACGTATATTGGCGACTTGTCGCCTCTCCTGACAACTATCTCCTTGTTCTCACGAAGGCTTTTAGCTGCCGCTTTAAGCTCGGGGGACAGTATGGTGCTTCTGTAATTGCCTCGATTCTTTCCTCCTTCCGCGATAAGTTCTGCTTGTAAGGTATCTTTGGTAGTGACCTTCTTTTGTGTCTCGAGGTCGAATATGTCGTCCAACAGAATTTCCAACTCCACTTTCCGGGCCATCTCACTCGGTCTGGACATAACGTGACAAAGATGGCCCGGAAAGCGGAGTTGGAAATTCTGTTGGACGACATATTCGACCTCGAGACACAAAAGAAGGTCACTACCAAAGATACCTTACAAGCAGAACTTATTGCGGAAGGAGGAAAGAATCGAGGCAATTACAGAAGCACCATACTGTCCCCCGAGCTTAAAGCGGCAGCTAAAAGCCTTCGTGAGAACAAGGAGATAGTTGTCAGGAGAGGCGACAAGTCGCCAATATGTCATTCTTAAAAAAGACGAATATCTGGCGAAAATGAACCTCATACTCTCTGACCAACTAAATTCCAAAGGGTAACGAAGGACACTACAGCCGAATTGAAAGCAAAGGTCAACAAACTGATCGAAACTGTGAACGCCAAGAAATCTGGACTCCACCTGCCAAAGATTATTGGGGAATATAAACCTGGATATGCGTATAGAAACGTCAAAACACACAAGCCTGGAAACCACTTCGGCCAATCATTAGCCAGATACCCACACCCACGTACAGACTGGCGAAGCGACTCAACGGCCTGCTGACTCCTTATGTCCCTTGCGCCTTCAGCCTGAAGTCGCCAAAGGAATTTGTTGACTTACTGCGGGGCACACGGGCCACAGGGATAAGAGCCTCGTTGGACGTAGAATCACTGTTCACCAACGTACCTGTGGACGAGACAATCGGGATGATAGCCGACAGAGTGTATTGTGATCCAGCCTGTACTCCTCTTGACATACCAGAAAATATCCTAAGGAAAGTACTCCAAGCTTGTACTAAAGAGGCACCCTTCTTGAGCCCGGATGGGCACATGTATAAGCAAGTAGATGGGGTCGCCATGGGTTCTCTCCTAGGTGTCCTGTTTGCAAACTTCTACATGGGTACCATTGAGCAAAAAGTCTTAGTCGACATGAACTTGAAACCGGCCATATACTGCAGGTATGTTGACGACATTTTAACACAGGTACCTGATGTCAGACATCTGCAGCAGCTGAAGGAGGCATTTGAGCAGAGTTCCGTGCTGCGTTTCACTTACGAGATGGAAAAGGATGGGAAGCTGCCCTTTCTAGATGTAACAGTCATGGAAAAGAGCGGAGGTTTCCACACTGCAGTCTACACTAAGGAAACGAACATAGGAATGTGCCTAAATGCCAACAGCGACTGCCCAGACACGTTCAAGAGGAGTGTTGTTAACGCATATGTCGACCGTGCTCTCAGCCACAGCTCAGAATGGAAGCAAGTCGACGAAGAACTCTCTGGGGTAAGGCAGGTCCTAGTCAACAACGGCTTCCCCAATGGTTTCGTCGAAGACATCATAAGAAGGAAAGTGAAACGCCATGCAACCTCTGAAGAGACAACTAACACAACACCTATACCCCCTATTAGACTATTTTACAGGAACTTCTTTTCCACAGCTCATAAAACGGAGGAAAGGGTCCTGAAAGATATTGTTAATAGAAACGTTATCCCTACTGTCGGGGTTTACTCTCGGGTGTGTGCAACAGTATACTCAAGGTCACTCACCGTAGGCCTGCGGGTCTTCACTCTATCCTCACGGCGCCACTGTACACCAGGAGAGTATCCCAGTCAATCCCAACTGGCCTCTGATCGAGAAGGAGTGGGAACACAACTGTTGTATGCCCGCCCCAACAATAGAACTCTACTATTAACCACAAGGTCGCCAACTGGTGTTTTCGGTGTCCAGTAACACATCAGTGGATTTGTTGAATTGTGGTAACAGTGTCAAGGACACACTCAATAGATCTGATATCAGGCAGGTATTTACTTCTATCACTCTCTGCTTTCAGGTATTACATAGCCACAAGAAATATGGAGGGGATGATATAAACACAAATGTATTTTGTATTTTACTTAAAACTCATTCAAAGACATCACAAGGTCATATCAATAAGCAATCAGCTGTTTCAGGCGGGAGTCGTTCGTTCCCACGTATAATATGCACTCACTAAGCTGGCAACACTCCCCCTCTCGTCAATGTCATAATCAGCTGGGCGACTACCCCCGCGCGAATGTTTATTGCTTGTTTCCCTGGCGTCCCGCGCTCTGTTTCTTTAAGTTCTCAAAGATCACTAGAAGTTCGAACACACAATATTTGCGACAATAGCACGTATTACTTCGCTACACTGATCTGGGGCTCAATCAAACATTTCTATATTAAATGTGACAATAATTCACTGTCATGGTATTACACACTGCCCTTCATTTAATGATAACTTATGAAGTATTTAACACTGGAGTTCTCAGTATTTCCTTTCGTGGGCGATAACACAATTAATCACTGCACACATGAATGATTATTCAATACATGAGCATAGACATATATATATATATATATATATATATATATATATATATATATATATATATATATATATATATATATATATATATATATGGATGAATCAGACATCAATAATGGTAATAACATAGTTACTGGGCATATAGCCTAACTTCCAAATACTGGCATAATATTATATATATTCTCTCACTATATGATTACATTAAAGTCTCATGAAAGACATTCTCAACACAGTAAATTCATCAATTACTCCGGGTGCCTGTACACACCAATAATAATCATTAATATCGTGGGTACTCTTTATAGTACCACTCTGCACACTGGTGCCTTACTGTGACATAGGTGAGCCTTGCTCACGACATACAAAATACTCAGACTAAATAATATAGCTGACTAAAGGGGAATTTGGGAGGGAAACTAGAATCACCTACTTCCACCTATCCTCCGATGAGAGTTGAGTTGTAGCTCCTGGTCCTGGCTCCTGCCTCGTGTAGGGAACGCCTCCACACACACGCTGTCGTGTCCTCCAGGAACTCAATCAATGTCCAACTGTAAGCGCGTCGTCTCCGTGCCTTTTCCCAGCAGGTCCGTGCTCCTCCTCGACTTCTTGTAGGGTTGGAGTCGGTCTCCCGGCCGTCGACTTCTCCTCCCAGCTACGGCTGCCCGCCTACGCCTCGGCTGCAGTCGTTCGGATTCCCGAGTAGTTTCTTTCTTCCTCTGCTTCCCAGTGGCTCGGTTCAGCCACTACGCCGTCACAAACGGGTGAACTGCCTCAGACGTCACATACGTCACTGCACAGACTTCACTTCTTCTTGCACAGTACTCGTCCTGGAGCACTTGTTGCTCAATATCCGTCGATTCCCTCTCTGGTTCAACACGAACGAAGGAAGACCTCACAGAATACTGGCAGACTTCGGGTGACGCGTAAAATCCACGGGAGCGGGAAACAACTGTCAAACTGACAGGACCAATCTTCGCACGTCCAACCTCCTTGACGTGTCGTGTCAGACTGATGGCGCCAGCGCGGCGCGCTGACCGGACCCCCCTTCCTTCGTGACGTCACATTCGCCACGGGAGGTTTTCATTGGCTCCCTGTGCCACATTGCTGTCGGTGACCAATCCGGTGTCACTGACGTCACACAGTTTTGGCGGGGAAACAGGAGAGCCAGCACCATCTTGGCTTCCTAAAGGGCCTAAACCACAGGCCAGAATACTCTTGTTTTATAAATTTCTCGGCACCCCGAGAACACTCCACTCTCCCACATATACCAAACTGATGCCTGCTACGTAGAGAACGCTCGGGTAAAGTGGACATGACTCTTACTGCAGGCGTGGGAGAAATATAAGGGGGGGAACACCGTCACACTACAGACAAAAATCAGAGGATACAATTGACGATTTACTATAAAACCAGAAAAACGGCCAGCCTACTCATGAGAAACTCTCCAGACACAAAGCAGAACGCTTTAAAAGAGACCAACGTCGTCTATGCCTTCAAATGCCCTCTTGGGGACTGTAAGCTCCAAAAAAACCAGTATATAGGCAAGACAACAACATCTCTTTCTAGGCGTTTAACGATGCATAAGCAACAGGGCTCCATTAAGGAATATATATTCTCTTCCCACAACCAAACCATCGCCAGAGAAATCCTAGTAAACAACACAGAAATCATCGATAGATACAGCGATAGCAGGCGGCTTGACGTTTGCGAGGCACTACACATTAAGAAGTCAACACCAGCAATCAACAGCCAATTAATGCACAACTATATTCTACCCACCTCAAGACTCCGCTCCAATATAGAAGCATCAAGAAATATGGACCAATAGGCTTTCTACAATCACTTCTATTCAATACCCATTGTTTCGTGTTCTGTCTTGTGTTGATGAAATTAATACCCTATTAAATACCACCTCACCCCATCCACCTCACTCAAATGTAGATATAAACAAATCGGAGATGTGTAAGTTCTATTCAGTTGTGTATGTGTAAACTAAAGTCTTTGAAAATGTAATAAGTTTTACGAAACACGCTCAAGTGTCGCGTAAGACTAGAAATAAAAATGAATTTTGGAGAACTGATTTTTGAATTACCACCAACAGTGAAAAGAAATGTACGAAAGATAGAGAAAATTCGTGTTAGAATTATTAATCTTACTTTTTCGGTCATATTTAATAATATATGTCTACAGGAAAGACTGCTACCAAAATATACTAATATATATATATATATATATATATATATATATATATATATATATATATATATATATATATATGTCGTACCTAGTAGCCAGAACGCACTTCTTGGCCTACTATGCAAGGCCCGATTTGCCTAATAAGCCAATTTTTTATGAATTAATATATTTTCTCTAATTTTTTTCTTATGAAATGATAAAGCTACCCATTTCATTATGTATGAGGTCAATTTTTGTTTATTGAAGTTAAAATTAACGTAGATATATGACCGAACCTAACCAACCCTACCTAACCTAACCTAACCTATCTTTTTAGGTTAGGTTGGGTTAGGTAACCGAAAAAGGTAGGTTAGGTTAGGTTAGGTAGGTTAGGTAGTCGAAAAACAATTAATTCATGAAAACTTGGCTTATTAGGCAAATTGGGCCGTGCATAGTAGGCTGAGAAGTGCGTTCTGGCTACTAGGTACGACATATATATATATATATATATATATATATATATATATATATATATATGTATATATATGTATATATATATTTATATATATATATGTCGTACCTAGTAGCCAGAACGCACTTCTCAGCCTACTATGTAAGGCCCGATTTGCCTAATAAGCCAAGTTTTCCTGAATTAATATATTTTCTCGATTTTTTTTCTTATGAAATGATAAAGCTACCCATTTCATTATGTATGACGTCAATTGTTTTTATTGGAGTTAAAATTAACGTAGATATATGACCGAACCTAACCAACCCTACCTAACCTATCTTAATAGGTTAGGTAGCCAAAAAAGTTAGGTTAGGTTAGGTTAGGTAGGTTAGGTAGTCGAAAAACAATTAATTCGTGAAAACTTGGCTTATTAGGCAAATCGGGCCTTGCATAGTTGGCTGAGAAGTGCGTTCTGGCTGCTAGGTACGACATATATATATATATATATATATATATATATATATATATATATATATATATATATATATATAATATATATATATACATACATATATATATACATATATATAACATTTATATATATAAATATATATATATGCATAAATATATATATATATATATATATATATATATATATATATATATATATATATATATATATATATATGTCGTACCTAATAGCCAGAACGCACTTCTCAGCCTACTATTCAAGGCCCGATTTGCCTAATAAGCCAAGTTTTCATGAATTAATGTTTTTTCGTCTACCTAACCTACCTAACCTAACCTAACCTAGCTTTTTTTGGCTACCTAACCTAACCTTACCTATAAATATTGGTTAGGTTAGGTTAGGTAGGGTTGGTTAGGTTCGGTCATATATCTACGTTAATTTTAACTCCAATAAAAAAAAATTGACCTCATACATAGAGAAAAGGGTTGCTTTATCATTTCATAAGAAAAAAATTATAGTAAATATATTAATTCAGGAAAACTTGGCTTATTAGGCAAATCGGGCCTTGAATAGTAGGCTGAGAAGTGAGTTCTGGCTACTAGGTACGACATATATATATATATATATATATATATATATATATATATATATATATATGACTGAAAACTCACACCCCAGAAGTGACTCGAACCCACACTGCCAGGAGCAACGCAACTGGTATCCTGGTATCTACAGGACTCCTTAATCCACTTGACCATCCCGACCGGACATAAGGAAGTGATAGCCGAAGCTATTTGAACCACCTCCCCGCCGGCACTCGGAAGGTAATCTTGGGCATAGCATTTTATCAAATCTCCTCATTCTTTGGGGCACACGTGAGGAACACAAATGCTAACAAGCCTGAATGGTCCCCAGGACTATATGCGACTGAAAACTCACACCTCAGAAGTGACTCGAACCCATACAGCCAGGAGCAACGCAACTGGTATCTACCAGCACGGGAGACATCTCCCGTCACGCAGCTGCAGTTGCACCTCCACAGATCTCCAGTGTCAGCTCTTGATACTGGTAATGGCTCAAAAGGGCCACCACTTACGGGCTATTCATGCCCGTGCCACCTTTTGGGTGGCTTAAACTTCAGTTCTATTCAGTTGTGTATTTGTAAACTAAAGTCTTTGAAAATGTAATAAGTTTTACGAAACGCGCTCGTGTCGCGTCAGACTAGAAATAAAAATGAATTTTGGAGAATTGATTTTTGATTTACCTCCAACAGTGAAAAGAAATGTACGAAAGATTGAGAAAATTCGTGTTAGAATTATTAATCTTACTTTTTCGGTCATATTTAATAATATATATATATATATATATATATATATATATATATATATATATATATATATATATATATATGTTTCATTGAATATGAACGCATATTCTGTATTTATTATTTTCTGGTTTAGGGCTTCTATCCCTCTAACTATTTTCTTAGCATCAGGGCTTAATTGAAATAGGAGTTCTCCAAAACTCATTTTCGTACTTTTAAGGTGAAGAAAAGAAGTGATTTACTATAGAGTGTATTACACTTATTTGTATAATTTGCACGACGTTTCGAACCTCCATGGTTCATTCTCAAGTGAACAGATCTTACAATACTAGTTGATTTTATACCCGCATTAGGTCAGGTGATAAAACAATGAAGGTGAAAACATGGGGGGATACATAAGGGATAAACATAGGGGCTGCAGAAGGCTTATTGGCCCATACGAGGCATCTCCTATCTAAACACAAAGATTAATCCAGTGTAATTGGCCTGTTATGTTGGACATTGTCTTCTGTGTTGGCATCGATATGTTCTTGTCTTGTCCTTACTCTCATGGTGGGTAGAGTAAATAGTTCCGTGATTTGGGTGTTCATGGTAGGTCGCTCTATTCTTATGTGAATTGCCTCAAGAATTTGTAATCTTCTTGAATCTTGGGTTTTGTCTATTATGCAAGTATTCTTGTTCAACATTTCTCTTGTTAGAGTAATATCATGGGCTTGTCTCATGTGATTCCTAGGGGCACCAGATTGAAGATGGCATGTCAAACGCCTCGTCAGCTTGGTCGACGTCATACCTATGTACTTACATTGAAGGTTACATCCTTCGTGGGGGCAAGTGTACATGTATACAACGCTTGACTGCTGTAGAGGGTTCTCCGTCGGCTTCGGGCTGTTTTTGATAAGGAGTTCGGAAGTCTTCTTGGTTTTGTAGAATATTATCAGGTTTATGTTTTGGTTAGGAGTAGTGCTTTTTACTCCTTTACGGATTATTTCTTTCATTATTCTTTCCTCTTTTATATGTTCACTGTGCATGGTTGATTTGTAATATAATTTTATTGGGGGTGTTGTGGTTTCTGTTCTAGGTTCAGAATTATACCAACGGTCCAAGTGTCTTCTTATAGCAGCGTTTATTTCAGCGTTGCTATATCCGTTGTTCACCAATACCTGAGTTACTCTTTCAAACTCTCTACTCACATTGCTCCATTCAGAGCAGTGGGTAAGCGCTCGACGAATATAAGCATTGAGAACACTGGCTTTGTATCTTTGGGGGCACTCACTTCTACCGTTCAGGCATAATCCTATGTTGGTGGGCTTGGTATATACGTTGGTGCTTAAAGAGGTTCCTGTTTTTGTTATTAGTACATCCATGAATGGCAGACTGTTATTTTCACTATTTTCGTGTGTAAATCGGAGTACTGACTCTCTCTCTAGGTGTCTTTTTAGGTCAATTAGTTCATCTGAGTCTTTTACTATTACGAATATGTCATCTACATAACGGCAGTATACAGTTGGTTTTTGTCTGCTACTGAAGACCCTATCTTCGATGGTTCCCATATAAAAATTAGCAAATAAAACTCCTAAGGGGGAGCCCATTGCTACTCCGTCTATTTGTAAATACATGTCTCCTTGTGGACTGATGAAAGGGGCTTCCTTTGTACATCCTTCGAGAAGACTTTTCAAGTGTGGCTCAGGTATGTCTAATTTGGGGGTGCTCTCGTCTCTGTATACTCTGTCCAGTATCATTCCTATGGTTGTGTCGACTGGGACGTTGGTAAAAAGGGATTCAACGTCCAGGGAAGCGATGATTCCATCGGGCTGGGTAGATTTGATCAATTCTAGGAAATCTGCTGATGATTGTAGACTAAACTTACTTGGAGTGTATGGAGTTAGGAGTTCATTGAGTTTCTTTGCCAGGTGATAAGTTGGGGTTGGTATTTGGCTGATTATAGGGCGTAGTGGGTTACCTGGTTTATGCGTCTTAACATTGCCGTAGGCATATCCTAAGCCATAGTCGCCTTGAAGTTTATTGAAATGCACACTACCTTTCTTTGCGTTGATTGCTGTAATTGTTTTGTTTACTTTCAGCTTAAGGTCTTCTACGGGGTTCCTCGTGATTCGTTGAAATTTGAAACTTCAAGGCGACTATGGCTTAGGATATACCTACGGCAATGTTAAGACGCATAAACCAGGTAACCCACTACGCCCTATAATCAACCAAATATCAACCCCAACTTATCACCTGGCAAAGAAACTCAATGAACTCCTAACTCCATACACTCCAAGTAAGTTTAGTCTACAATCATCAGCAGATTTCCTAGAATTGATCAAATCTACCCAGCCCGATGGAATCATCGCTTCCCTGGACGTTGAATCCCTTTTTACCAACGTCCCAGTCGACACAACCATAGGAATGATACTGGACAGAGTATACAGAGACGAGAGCACCCCCAAATTAGACATACCTGAGCCACACTTGAAAAGTCTTCTCGAAGCATGTACAAAGGAAGCCCCTTTCATCAGTCCACAAGGAGACATGTATTTACAAATAGACGGAGTAGCAATGGGCTCCCCCTTAGGAGTTTTATTTGCTAATTTTTATATGGGAACCATCGAAGATAGGGTCTTCAGTAGCAGACAAAAACCAACTGTATACTGCCGTTATGTAGATGACATATTCGTAATAGTAAAAGACTCAGATGAACTAATTGACCTAAAAAGACACCTAGAGAGAGAGTCAGTACTCCGATTTACACATGAAAATAGTGAAAATAACAGTCTGCCATTCATGGATGTACTAATAACAAAAACAGGAACCTCTTTAAGCACCAACGTATATACCAAGCCCACCAACATAGGATTATGCCTGAACGGTAGAAGTGAGTGCCCCCAAAGATACAAAGCCAGTGTTCTCAATGCTTATATTCGTCGAGCGCTTACCCACTGCTCTGAATGGAGCAATGTGAGTAGAGAGTTTGAAAGAGTAACTCAGGTATTGGTGAACAACGGATATAGCAACGCTGAAATAAACGCTGCTATAAGAAGACACTTGGACCGTTGGTATAATTCTGAACCTAGAACAGAAACCACAACACCCCCAATAAAATTATATTACAAATCAACCATGCACAGTGAACATATAAAAGAGGAAAGAATAATGAAAGAAATAATCCGTAAAGGAGTAAAAAGCACTACTCCTAACCAAAACATAAACCTGATAATATTCTACAAAACCAAGAAGACTTCCGAACTCCTTATCAAAAACAGCCCGAAGCCGACGGAGAACCCTCTACAGCAGTCAAGCGTTGTATACATGTACACTTGCCCCCACGAAGGATGTAACCTTCAATGTAAGTACATAGGTATGACGTCGACCAAGCTGACGAGGCGTTTGACATGCCATCTTCAATCTGGTGCCCCTAGGAATCACATGAGACAAGCCCATGACATTACTCTAACAAGAGAAATGTTGAACAAGAATACTTGCATAATAGACAAAACCCAAGATTCAAGAAGATTACAAATTCTTGAGGCAATTCACATAAGAATAGAGCGACCTACCATGAACACCCAAATCACGGAACTATTTACTCTACCCACCATGAGAGTAAGGACAAGACAAGAACATATCGATGCCAACACAGAAGACAATGTCCAACATAACAGGCCAATTACACTGGATTAATCTTTGTGTTTAGATAGGAGATGCCTCGTATGGGCCAATAAGCCTTCTGCAGCCCCTATGTTTATCCCTTATGTATCCCCCCATGTTTTCACCTTCATTGTATTATCACCTGACCTAATGCGGGTATAAAATCAACTAGTATTGTAAGATCTGTTCACTTGAGAATGAACCATGGAGGTTCGAAACGTCGTGCAAATTATACAAATAAGTGTAATACACTCTATAGTAAATCACTTCTTTTCTTCACCTTAAAAGTACGAAAATGAGTTTTGGAGAACTCCTATTTCAATTAAGCCCTGATGCTAAGAAAATAGTTAGAGGGATAGAAGCCCTAAACCAGAAAATAATAAATACAGAATATGCGGTCATATTCAATGAAACATGTTTGAAAGAAAACCTGCTGCCAGTATACACCAATATATATATATATATATATATATATATATATATATATATATATATATATATATATATATATATATATATATATATATATATATGATATGGTAAATCTTATGTATATGATATATTACATATGGGCTACATATGTAGCCCATATGTTCTTATGTAGCCACTATATGTGGTCCGAGGGACAGTTACTATTTATGAGTACTGATGGCCACCATATGTGGCCAAATGGACAGATTATATTGAAGAGTACTGATGTGGCTTTCACAGGTCCCAGGGAGATTATATTGAAGAGTACTGATGTGGCTGTCACGGGAGGGTTTATGTTCAAATGTTCTGATGTGGCCTCAGTGACAGTTATGTTCAAGAGTACTTACGTGGCCCGAGGCCACGTGTATGTTCAAGACTATTGATGTGGCCACCACTTTTTTCAGGGGGAAGTTAATATCCAAGAGTAATGCCGTATCCTCCAAGGACTGTTTATGTTCATGAGAACTGATGCGTCCGTCATACATTGTCTCAGGGACAGTTTATGTTCAAGAGTGCTTAGGTGGCCACCACATGTGGCCCCAAGGACAGTTTATGATCAGAAGAACTGATTTGGTAGTCACATATGGCTCCAAGGACAGTTTATGATCAGGAGAACTGATTTGGCAGTCACATATGGCTCCAAGGACAGTTTATGATCAGGAGAACTGATTTGGTAGTCACATATGGCTCCAAGGACAGTTTATGATCAGGAGAACTGATTTGGTAGTCACATATTGCTCCAAGGACAGTTTATGTTCAAGAGTACTGGTGTTGCCAACACATGTGGTTTCGGGGATAATTTATGTTCATGAGTACTGATGTGGCAACCACATGTGGTCACAAGGAAAGTTTATGTTCAAGGGCACTAGTGTGGCTACGACGTATGGCTCCAGGAACAATTTATGCTCAAACGTTCTGATGTGGCCACCATTTGTGGTCAAAGGGTCGGTTTATGTCTAATAGTACTGATGGGGCCACCACTTGTTGCCCCCAGAGACATTTTATGTTGAAGAGTACAGATGTGGCCACAGGGACAGTTTATGCTCAGGAGTACCGATGTGGCACTAGAGACCATTTATGTTTAAGAGTACTGATGCGGCCGTCACATGTGGCCCTCAGTGAAAGTTTATGGTCAAGCGTACTGATGTGGCTCCGCATGTGACACCAGGGACAGTTTATGTTCAAGAGTACTGACGCATCCACCACATACAGCCGAATCAGTCTTCAAATCCACGAGGCAGTCCCACCGAAGTCAAGAGTCGGTAAGTTTTGTTCCAAGAGGTTGATCTACACAAGCCACATTGAAGAAGCTTGAACCATAAAGCGGGGCGACTGTTAAGAGAATGATCATTAACTTTTCGGCTGTGGCCATTGATCAGAGTTGTGATTATTTATGTGCCAATCTGTGTGTAATCAGTGACTTACATGAATAAATATTTTGTATTTATGATATTGCATGTGATTAATGTTGGCTCAACCAGTGGGGGCAGAAGTCTTGTAATCCTCAGCTGAAGTAGTGAATTAGTGAAGACGGTATTGATCTCAAACTACCGAGTAAGGGGGTATGTCCCGCAGAGCTACGCACTCTTATGGTAAATCAATTTTGTTGATGCGGTGGCTCTTTGTCTAGGCAAATTCCCTAGAGCTTTCGAAGGGGTAAAAAAATCATCTACGAATAAGCTCCACACTCCTTAATGGATCCACAATCAGATAACAGGGAACCTGACAAAACGGGGCACTCCCCGAGGCTGAATCGTGGATATACACCATGCAATCGTCACTTTAAGAACCGTTAATCCCGTCGAGATCGGGCTCAGCAACGAAGGCATGGGTTTGACATAAAAGTTTCCCCTCGCTCGAATAAGTCATGCACTTTAGTCCTACGGACGAGAGAGAATGCCGTCTCAACTTACCCGATATCAGAACAGAAGAAGGCAACTGAATTAATATTCAAGAATGGAACCGAGTCGGCAGGAAGGAACAACTAGAAAGTAGAAAAGGTGGAGAGAGAAAAAAGAAACAAAAGAAAGAGGGAAAGGGATCTGGAAAATTAGAAATGAAGGCTGCAGGAACGCAAGGCTTAAAAAGGTCAGATGAAACGCCAACGCATGGAGCATCACAGCATCACAGTCCGA
Source organism: Procambarus clarkii (assembly GCF_040958095.1). Taxonomy (NCBI): domain Eukaryota; kingdom Metazoa; phylum Arthropoda; class Malacostraca; order Decapoda; family Cambaridae; genus Procambarus; species Procambarus clarkii. The sequence continues at coordinate 31,335,697 of NC_091209.1, forward strand.
CAAGCCCCCACCAAGCCACTCACGCTGATAACGGGCTTCATATTGAGGGGAATGACGTTGCTAAGTATCTGGGAAGATTTAAAACATTTAGCAAAAAACACACAGAACTGCCAACAACACGAAGCACACACAGCTGTGGCTCGTGTGATCACGAAGCCTCTTCCCGCACCACAAATCTGTGTCCTAGGCTGGACTCATGGCCCGTTCTGCCTTGACTCCCACCTAAGAAGTCACTTCCTTAACAGCCAATCACCCAACAGTCACTCACCCTTGAAGTAAAACTCACTCACCCTATTAAAAAGATTTCATTTACTTCCCCGACTGTCTAGGGCCCACACTCTGAGATCATTTAAAGGTTTCCTTCGATAATATCTCACCAAAATGAGCTACACTACTCTAAATGTGTTCATCGGAATCCTGAAAACAAGGAGACTAGAAAGACATATGACTTGGCATGTTATCCAGTCGGAAATAAGGATTGTATCCCATTCAAGCAATCACTAATGAATCATTCTTTTCATAAACAAAGGGTGGTGCCGAGAAACCTGACAAAAGTGTTACTCAATACCATCCCCATGTAAAATGAAACAAATACCGTAAAGTCTTACCGAGTTTGATTCTGCGTTGTTCATCTTGAACGTAGCTGTATGGTTCTGTGTAGATCTCAGGAACCTCATTGGGGAAGTGAACGCTCTGGAAGGCCAGGTACAGAAACATGGGGGCCTCAGGATTCAGTGACGACAAGAGCTTCTCCACGTAGGAAGAGAACAGGTACTGTTGAAGAGGTACAGCCATTCACAAGGCTATAGACATGACTAGTAAAAGTGTATTCATTGAAGCTTCGTGAATATGTATGTTCCTGCGATGGTCATTCATTATTCTAATGAAAAGAATAGCAACAGCATACACTGTGAAGGACACGACTGAATGTTGATAATTTGTTTAATGTGTGATAGATATTAAGGTAATCGATTGTCGGCAATCATCAAAAGTCATGCATAGGAAGAGGAAGTTTCCTGATATTAGACAAATTTGAATCTTCTGGAAGTCTGCACACCATGACTAAATATCCATACTACAAAGGTGTAGTGTTCAGGTACATTACCAAAGAATGGAAGCAATGTCTAGGTGCAGTGTGAGAAGAGATTGGTTGTTATAAATGTTATATGGGGAGACCTGGGAGCAGCTGCGCATCCCCACAAGTCCTATATATTTGTGTTTCTAGAGAAGTTTAGTGTTTTATGTACTCCCAAGTGTTTTTTCTCTAGTCATTGCAGGCAGGTCATTTTTCATCAGTGTGAACCGTCCTGATGATCTACTGTCATCTGGTCTCATTTTCAAAACCTTACTCTGGTTGGTGTTGAAATATAGTAACCATTTCCCTGATAAGTTGTGTATCTTATCTTTGTTATCGGAAAGTATTTTGCAATCCACATTAATTTTGCATCACTGCAAATATCTACATAAAGGACCCAACATCTGCAGTAACGTCAATAGCACAGATAAGAAATTTTATGCGTTCTGGTTCCGATCCGCAAGGAACTTCATATGCTATACCAGTCTGACTTCTCGTCCCTCACTGTAACTGACTTCGAACCGTTAGGTGCTTTTTCACATATTTCATTGTTCTAAGTATTAATATATTTTCTGTAAGTAAGTAATTATCAAAAGAATGCACTAAGCTGGACAGACAATGTATCACCATTAATGTCGTAGGATAATGAAAAGCCGCAAAATGTCCCTAAAGATGTCAATATGAGATCGAAAGCGCATAATGCAAGCGATATCAAAGGAATCAATTTCACCAAGGATTCTATCGAGAGATAAATGAAAACAAGGGACAGTAGTGAAACAAGACACACGCACCTTCTGGAAGTCACGACATTCAATATGGATATGCACGGCTATAAGTGGGACAATGCAGTTCGAATAGTAAGGAGCAGGATGGCACTCCATTAAGTGCCCGTGAGTTAAACGTGAATGGCCAATACGTAAACTAGCCATAGCCGGTCCTCCTACCACCTCCGGTTACGGTGGTAGGAGGAAGGCTTAGAGGACAATCTACCATTAAGAGCACGCAGTTTATTACCAGTGACAGAAGACCGACGATGCTGCAAATGGGCATGGATCAAGGAATGAATTACTGGGAAAAAATCCGAATAAGGAACATCTTTTCGGGAAATAGGAAATGCGCGGCTACCCTCCTTAGCGGCAGCATCCGCACACTCATTTAAGGAAATAACAATATGGCTGGGAACCATCAAAACTAAACCTGCATAAATCTGCTAGAGACAAGAGAGACCCAATATTGGGTTTCTACTACCACATGATGTGTAGGGTTAAATGATTCCAAACCCAGGAGAGCACTATTAGAATAAACCACTATGACAAAGGAGCGCCGACGACAGAAAAGCAACCAAGGAAGGGCATATAAGATAGCATACAGTTCAGCTGTGAAGACGCTACCCTCCAGAGGAAGGCGGCACATATAGGTTTGCTCAGGAAAGACAACACAACACAGTATCCAACATAGTCAGCAGACTTGGACCCATACGTGAAGGAGGCAACATATTGCGAGTCCGAAGAAAAATGTTTTGAAAAAGAACGTTTCAAGACTTTACCACAAGGGTCAAAGAATTGCAAAACTTCACAAATGGGACCTGTCAGGGAGGTATGGATGGTACGACATGAGGAGAGACATAGCTAACCCAAACTGAAAGGGAGGCTTGAAAGCGAGACATCCTAACAGAAAAAGGGAGTTGAAAGGGAACAGGGCCCACTGGAGAAGCAACAGCCAATGCACGGCAAATGCTTGAATGAGGATGTTGCTGAGACCTCGATCCTGGGGCGACAAGACGTCCGTTTCAACATACCAACTATGGATAGGTGTCGAACTAAAGGAACCAGAGCTGAGGTGCAATCCAGCATGGTGCAGAGCATCAAGACTGCGAAAGACCAAAGGAGTAGGTTGGGCAGCCAGAATTCAGTTTAGACAGCACGAGAGAGAGGTGCAAATTGAGGAGTGTGCGTCTATCATCTTGCCAGGAAGAATCGGAAAAGACTTTAATTAAGGAACGGGATTTAGAGCATTATACTCGAAGGTAAGATATATGGGGAGACCAAGTCAAACGTGTGTCAAAGAGTAACCCCAAAAGATTAGGAAAATCTTTATACAGAAAGGGACTACCATAGAGCGACAAAGGGGGACGAAGAATGACCTGCTTTCGAGTAAAAATCATAGCACAGGTCTTAGTCGAAGAGCCTAAGTGGCCTAGAACGAGGCGGCATCAATCGCAAGTTTAAGGAAAGGGAAGTCCGCTCCCCGACAGAACAGTGTGAGATCGTCAATATAAAAGGCCGAGAAAATGCCATAAAACAAGAAAAAAATTGAGGGCAACCAGGAAAAGAGTATTCCTCAGAACACTTTCTTAGAAAACACCGTATTCTTGATAAAGAGTCGGAGAAAGTGCTATCAGTCTCAGTTTAAATGAACGGCTAGAGAGGAAGCATTTAAGGAAGACTGGGAGATTGTCACGAAGGTCAAAATAATGGAGTTAGAATAGAATATGATATTTCGCGGTCTTGACATAAGCCTTTTCCCAGATTGAAAAGGACGGCTACAACAGAGGTTTCCACAGCAAAGGCAGAACGAATATAGGCACTCAAGGCAACTAATACATCAGTCGTGCCGCTACCCTTGCGAATTCCAGAATGAGAAGGGGAGAGGTGGTGATAGTGTTCTAGGAAGCACATCAGATGTACATTGACTATACACTCAAAAAGTTTGCAGATACAGCTGGTCAGGGCCATGGGTCGGAAATCCTTAGGGAAAGTCCCCTGAGTACCGGGATTCAGAATAGGAAGAAAAACTGCCTCAAGCCAGTCATCTGGGACTGACACCTCCCAAATACGGTTTGCAGGTAGAAATTCTGCAAACACTGAAAGGTTCACGGATCGAGGCAGATGACGATTCATCTCATAATGAATGCCATCTGAGCCCCCCACTGCAGAACTGCAGAGGGGTCAGAGCAGACTGGAGTTCTGATATAGAAAAGGGGTCGTTATAGGGGAGCTGTAGATGGGTGCGAACGTCTATGGGACGAGTTTTAATAAGGGGCTTATGAGCAAAAACATTAGGAGGAAGATGAGAACCGAAGCTAGCATTTGAAAAGTTAGAACCCAGCTCCTTTGTGACCGACACCGGATCCATTACGACAGAACCATGGAGGTGTAGTACAGGTGAAATATCTGGAACAAGCTTAATCGCAATCTTGCGGAATTTCTTCCAGCTCTGAGGGGGAGTGGTGTCAACCGTATGGGTGGAGACATAAGATTTACAGCACTCAAGCTAAGCCATACAGAGGGCCCTACAGGCCACCACACTCTACTTCCAAACCAAATTAATACAATCAGGTGTGTGTATCAAGTGTATTTCCACGCTGCACACGTAGAGCGGACAGCCCGAGCACAGTCTGAATTCCAACAAGGATTGCAATTCCGTGTGCCGCGGGAGGTAGAACTGGGAACATAAAGGAGGGCAGCATTGAATAATGCATCATGAAAAAGGAAAAGAGCTCGAGGGAGAGGCAGATTGGAGAGACCAGAAAGAGAAGTATAGAGGGTGAGTATATTCAAGGCAAATTTTATCAAACTCCCACTTAGGGAAGGAAAGGAAAGAGTAGGGTGGAAAGAAAAGAATACGAGGATGGGGAAATTGTCACTGTTATGGAGGTCATTAAAAACTCTCCAGGTAATCTCTAAATAAATAGAAGAATGACAGAGAGATCAAGACGGGCTTAAAGTGCGAGTGCGTGTGTCAACATGGGCTAGCCCCCCAGAATTCAGAAGAGACAAAGAAGAAAAAAGGGCAAAAGGTTCGAGAAGGCGGCTATGGGTATTTGTCAGATCATTGCCCCAGAGGGTTATGCCGACAGTCAAAATCACCCAAAAGAAGCATAGACTTCGGTAAAAAGTCCGAGAGGTGTTTAAGATCTGGAAGAGAAAGTAGAACATTTGGTTGGGAGATAAATGGAAAACACTATGTACGATTTACTCACAAAAATTCGGGCAGCAGAGGAATGAATGCGTGACTGAAAAAGTAGGGGGATAAAGGGATTATGATTACGGATCAAGAGAATAGTAGGGGTTAAGATCCCCAGTAAAAACTGGAGGGAAAGAGAAAAAGGAATAACCACAGAAGCGATCAGGATGAGCACCAAGCATTGGCTTCTGGAAACAGAAACAAAGTGCTGAAAATTGTGAGATCAGATGTTGGAGTTAATGAAAGTTGGTATAAAAAGCCACAAATATTCCATACAAGAAGAGGTATAGCTTATACAGAGATAAGAAGAAAAAAAAAGAAGAGAAAAAATAAAAGACGAAGTCAAAGATGAACACGGGATGCTAGGAAGAATCAGGCGCAGGTTCAGCGAAATCAGGATATAGGGGCAAAAGTAAATCAAGCAAAGACGATTGATTAATGGGGTCAGAATAAGGGTGTACAGGCAGACTGACAGATTTTCTTACATCCACAATACTACTTTTTAATGTAACTAAAAAATATAAACACCTGTTTGAGGAGTGTATCAAAAAATAAATCTATATAATAAATCAAATTAAGAGTAGTTAAATTAAACAAAACCCTGCTTTCTGGGGATTAATAACAACGAATTTGGAGTGACATCCCTACAATCCCGAGGAGAAGTGCCATACTGAAAACGGGACTGACACTGACTGTACAAAAATCTTGGTAGTCGTGATACTAGATAAACTTCTCACCCACTCACAACTCCCTGACTAGAGAGAGAGGAAGCTTAGTTTAGCTGCCAACACCCACACATCGTGTCAGCAAGGCAGACATCCCGCTTGCTTTCATAACTCTCACTGTATTTCCCATTTCTATTTTTTTCCTTCACCTGTGCCTCTTCATCCTCTTTAATAAAAAAAAAATCCGGAGCCAAAGGATATCCTCTTTGTACAATTGTAACACAAATGGCTGCATGAAAACCCAAGCCATTAATCACTAACACCTCATGAGTTGATCAGTGTCACTATTATATGCTAAGTACATCCTGTGCATGCCCCAGATTGAAAAGAAACTGTACTGAAAATTGTACAATGTGTGTCGTTGGGAGAGCCCCTATTCATTTTACACACATTTATGACAAAAAGTTTTGGTTTCAGAGGTTAGCTTGTTTTGCAGGAATATAAAGTTAAACTTGAAATTGCCGTATCACCACACCAAAAGAATAACAACTCAATTTTACCAACTCCACTATTTTTCATATGGTTTCTCTATAACTATGTTACAAAGTAACTATTTTAGGGTTTCAGGGGGTAAATCCTGGTTTATCTCCAGACACACAAAGTATAATTGTTTATAATATGTTCTCAATCTATGTACTTTACTAAAATTTAAAATAAAAAATATAAATCTGTCTTTCGTCGCTGTCTCTCTTTATTTTTTACCAAGGATACATAGAACACTATGTAAGTTCAACACAGTCGCAGTGTAATACCCAGAATGTCATCAACTATTGTGATTGCCGGCTTGGCCACCAGGGGGGAGGATGTGTCCGCCCTGAGCTGCAGTCGTCGTCTGGCTCAGACGACGTCGTGAATTCAGTGGGCCTGGTATTTTATAGCCGTGGTGGTTATCCTGAGGTGGAGCTTGTAATGTGTGACATGCTCTGTGTCCCTGTGGAAGAGATTTACGGCGTTGAACTGGTAATTGCGCACCGAGTGATTGTCAAGTTTCTGGGGGAGGCGGCATACCGTGAGTTTCTCCAGCGCTACGAGGGGCGCTCCTTGCCACTGCCGGATGGTGCCGGCGCTGTATCAATTATGGATTGTAGTGGTGTCCTTACATATGTGAGTGTTCATGGGGCGCCCTTGGAGCTTCCTGGTACCTGCTGCGGCGTTACATCCAGCGGTTAGTGTGTGGCTACACACGCTTTCCTCGGGACTGGTTTCCGTACAAATATGTGGATTGGTGTATTGTTTATGCGCCTGTTAGTATTTTGTTGCGTGCCCTTCCGGCTGTTTCATTCTCTCTGCCTGTTACTGTTCGTTGTTTTTTTGTTTGTTTACTTTATTTCTTTTCTGTAATTTCTTTCATGTAATTACTTTCATGTTGCTCTCTTGCCATTATGTACTGTTACTGTGTTTTGTGATTCATGTTTGTCCAACGGTTTGTTTGTGCTGCGTGTTTATGTTGTTATAGGCCCATCAGGCTGGTGATTGTGTATGTTGCTTGTTTTGTTTCTTTGTTTTATTGTACATATTAGCATGCATTGCATGTAAATATAAAAAACACTATTGTTCCTGCATTTTCTAGCCGTTATTCAAGTCATAAAATCAATTATATTTTCAGAATTTCACAAGGAATTGGTTTAATGTAGTATATGGTGACATGCCTCGAGTACATCATCTTTGGTACAGTCGTGATGGTCGAGTCGTTATGGACTCCTGTACACCAGTTGCATATTGCTCCTGGCAGTATGGGTTCAAGTCACTTCTGGGGTGTGGAGTTTTCAGTTGAATATATGCCTGGGGACCATTCAGGCTTGTTCGCATTTGTGTTTCTCACGTGGCCCTCAAAAATGAGATGATTTGATAAAATAACTATGCTCAAGATTACCATCAGAGTACCGTCAGGATGATGGGCAAATAGCCTCGGCTACCATCATCTTTTGAATGGTCGTGATGGTCGAGTGGTGTGGAGTTTTCAGTTGCAAATATATATATATATATATATATATATATATATATATATATATATATATATATATATATATATATATATATATATATTATTGAATATGACCTGGAAACCCACTTCGGCCAATCATTAGCCAGATACCCACACCCACGTACAGACTGGCGAAGCGACTCAACGGCCTGCTGACTCCTTATGTCCCTTGCGCCTTCAGCCTGAAGTCTCCAAAGGAATTTGTTGACTTACTGCGGGGCACACGGGCCACAGGGATAAGAGCCTCGTTGGACGTAGAATCACTGTTTACCAACGTACCTGTGGACGAGGCAATCGGGATGATAGCCGACAGAGTGTATCGTGATCCAGCCTGTACTCCTCTTGACATACCAGAAAATATCCTAAGGAAACTACTCCAAGCTTGTACTAAAGAGGCACCCTTCTTGAGCCCGGATGGGCACATGTATAAGCAAGTAGATGGGGTCGCCATGGGTTCTCCCCTAGGTGTCCTGTTTGTAAACTTCTACATGGGTACCATCGAGCAAAAAGTCTTAGTCGACATGAACTTGAAACCGGCCATATACTGCAGGTATGTTGACGACATTTTTTCACAGGTACCTGTTGTCAGACATCTGCAGGAGCTGAAGGAGGCATTTGAGCAGAGTTCCGTGCTGCGTTTCACTCACGAGATGGAAAAGGATGGGAAGCTGCCCTTTCTAGATGTAACAGTCATGGAAAAGAGCGGAGGTTTCCACACTGCAGTCTACACTAAGGAAACGAACATAGGAATGTGCCTAAATGCCAACAGCCACTGCCCAGACAGGTACAAGAGGAGTGTTGTTAACTCATATGTCGACCGTGCTCTCAGCCACAGCTTAGAATGGAAGCAAGTCGACGAAGAACTCTGTAGGGTAAGGCAGGTCCTAGTCAACAACGGCTTCTCCAATGGTTTCGTCGAAGACATCATAAGAAGGAAAGTGAAACGCCATGCAACCTCTGAAGAGACAACTAACACAACACCTATACCCCCTATTACACTATTTTACAGGAACTTCTTTTCCACAGCTCATAAAACGGAGGAAAGGGTCCTGAAAGATATTGTTAATAAATAGAAACGTTATCATTACAGACAAAAATCAGAGGATACAACTGACGATTTACTATAAAACCAGAAAAACGGCCAGCCTACTCATGAGAAACTCTCCAGACACAAAGCAGAACGCTTTAAAAGAGACCAACGTCGTCTATGCCTGCAAATGCTCTCTTGGGGACTGTAAGCTCCAAAAAACCCAGTATATAGGCAAGACAACAACATCTCTTTCTAGGCGTTTAACGATGCATAAGCAACAGGGCTCCAATAAGGAACATATAATCTCTTCCCACAACCAAACCATCGCCAGAGAAATCCTAGTAAACAACACAGAAATCATCGATAGATACAGCGATAGCAGGCGGCTTGACGTTTGCGAGGCACTACACATTAAAAAGTCAACACCAGCAATCAACAGCCAATTAATGCACAACTATATTCCACCCACCTCAAGACTCCGCTCCAATATAGAAGCATCAAGAAATATGGACCAATAGGCTTTCTACAATCACTTCCATTCAATACCCATTGTTTCGTGTTCTGTCTTGTGTTGATGAATTTAATACCCTATTAAATACCACCTCACCCCATCCACCTCACTCAAATGTAGATATAAACAAATCGGAGATGTGTAAGTTCTATTCAGTTGTGTAAACTAAAGTCTTTGAAAATGTAATAAGTTTTACGAAACGCGCTCAAGTGTCGCGTCAGACTAGAAATAAAAATGAATTTTGGAGAATTGATTTTTGAATTACCACCAACAGTGAAAAGAAATGTACGAAAGATCGAGAAAATTCGTGTTAGAATTATTAATCTTACTTTTTCGGTCATATTCAATAATATATGTCTACAGGAAAGACTGCTACCAAAATATACTAATATATATATATATATATATATATATATATATATATATATATATATATATATATATATATATATATATATATATATATATATATGCAAACAAGCCTGAATGGTCCCCAGGACTATATGCGACTGAAAACACACACCCCAGAAGTGACTCGAACCCATACTGCCAGGAGGAACGCAACTGGTATCTACAGGACGCCTTAATCCGCTTGACCATTACGACCGGACATAAGGAAGTGATAGCCGAAGCTATTTGAACCACTTCCCCGCCGGCACTCGGTTGGTAATCTTGGGCATAGCATTTTATCAAATCACCTCATTCTTTGGGGCACACGTGAGGAACACAAATGCGAACAAGCCTGAATGGTCCCCAGGACTATATGCGACTGAAAACTCACACCCCAAAAGTGACTCGAACCCATACTGCCAGGAGCCTGAATGGAAGTAGTTCAAATAGCTGATTTCTGTGTTGTTTGTTAAGAAACAACACAGAAATCATCGATAGATACAGCGATAGCAGGCGGCTTGACATCTGCGAGGCACTACACATCAAGAAGTCAACACCAGCAATCAACAGCCAATTAATGCGCAACTTTGTTCTACCCACTTCAAGAACCTGCACCAATATAGAAGAATCAAGAAATTTTGGCCAATAGGCCCTTTGCAGTTACTTCCATCCTTCCTTTTAATTTACCCAATTTGTACCCAATTTTTCGTGTTCTATCTTGTGTTGAAAGTTTTGTTCACCTCATCCAAAACTGTTGTAACATATCACCTCACCCCAATGCGGATATATAAGATGAAAACAGTTTAAATGATAGCATAGAACACTGTTTAGTGTTTACAGGTTATAGTTGTATGTGTGTAAACTAAAGACTTTGAAAATGTAATAAGTTATTACGAAACGTGTTCAAGTGTCACGTCAGACTAGAAATAAAAATGAATTTTGAAGAATTGATTTTTCAATTACCATCGACAGTGAAAAGAAACATAAGAAATATTGAGAAAATTCGTGTTAGAAATATTAATCCTACTTTTTCGGTCACGTGAGGAACTCACGTGACTCACGTGAGCTCACGTGACACCCCAGAAGACACCCCACTCACCCCACTCAAAACTCACACCCCAGAATTGACTCGAACCCATACTCCCAGGAGCAACGCAACTGGTATGTACAAGACGCCTTAATCCACTTGACCATCACGACCGGACTAATGAGGTGAAAGCCGAAGCTATTTGAACCACCCCACCGCCGGCACTCGGATGGTAATCTTGGGCATAGCATTTTACCAAATCACCTCATTCTTTGGGGCACACGTGAGGAACACAAATGCGAACAAGCCTGAATGGTCCCCAGGACAATATGCAACTGAAAACTCACACCCCAGAAGTGACTCGAACCCATACTCCCAGGAGCAACGCAACTGGTATGTACAAGATGCCTTAATCCACTTGACCATCACGACCGGACTAATGAGGTGATAGCCGAAGCTCTTTGAACCACCCCACCGCCGGCACTCGGATGGTAATCTTGGGCATAGCATTTTACCAAATCACCTCATTCTTTGGGGCACACATGAGGAACACAAATGCGAACAAGCCTGAATGGTCCCCAGGACAATATGCAACTGAAAACTCACACCCCAGAAGTGACTCGAACCCATACTCCCAGGAGCAACGCAACTGGTATGTGCAAGACGGCTTAATCCACTTGACCATCACGACCGGACTAATGAGGTGATAGCCGAAGCTATTTGAACCACCCCACCGCCGGCACTCGGATGGTAATCTTGGGCATAGCATTTTACCAAATCACCTCATTCTTTGGGGAACACGTGAGGAAAACAAATGCGAACAAGCCTGAATGGTCCCCAGGACAATATGCAACTGAAAACTCACACCCCAGAAGTGACTCGAACCCATACTCCCAGGAGCAACGCAACTGGTATGTACAAGACGCCTTAATCCACTTGACCATCACGACCGGACTAATGAGGTGAGAGCCGAAGCTATTTGAACCACCCCACCGCCGGCACTCGGATGGTAATCTTGGGCATAGCATTTTACCAAATCACCTCATTCTTTGGGGCACACATGAGGAACACAAATGCGAACAAGCCTGAATGGTCCCCAGGACAATATGCAACTGAAAACTCACACCCCAGAAGTGACTCGAACCCATACTCCCAGGAGCAACGCAACTGGTATGTACAAGACGCCTTAATCCACTTGACCATCACGACCGGACTAATGAGGTGAGAGCCGAAGCTATTTGAGCCACCCCACCACCGGCACTCGGATGGTAATCTTGGGCATAGCATTTTACCAAATCACCTCATTCTTTGGGGCACACGTGAGGAACACAAATGCAAACAAGCCTGAATGGTTCCCAGGACAATATGCAACTGAAAACTCACACCCCAGAAGTGACTCGAACCCATACTCCCAGGAACAACGCAACTGGTATGTACAAGACGCCTTAATCCACTTGACCATCACGACCGGACTAATGAGGTGATAGCCGAAGCTATTTGAACCACCCCACCGCCGGCACTCGGATGTATATCTTGGGCATAGCATTTTACCAAATCACCTCATTCTTTGGGGCACACGTGAGGAACACAAATGCGAACAAGCCTGAATGGTCCCCAGGACAATATGCAACTGAAAACTCACACCCCAGAAGTGACTCGAACCCATACTCCCAGGAGCAACGCAACTGGTATGTACAAGACGCCTTAATCCACTTGACCATCACGACCGGACTAATGAGGTGATAGCCGAAGGTATTTGAACCACCCCACCGCCGGCACTCGGATGGTAATCTTGGGCATAGCATTTTACCAAATCACCTCATTCTTTGGGGCACACGTGAGGAACACAAATGCGAACAAGCCTGAATGGTCCCCAGGACAATATGCAACTGAAAACTCACACCCCAGAAGTGACTCGAACCCATACTCCCAGGAGCAATGCAACTGGTATGTACAAGACGCCTTAATCCACTTGACCATCACGACCGGATTAATGAGGTGATAGCCGAAGCTATTTGAACCACCCCACCGCCGGCACTCGGATGGTAATCTTAGGCATAGCATTTTACCAAATCACCTCATTCTTTGGGGCACACGTGAGGAACACAAATGCGAACAAGCCTGAATGGTCCCCAGGACAATATGCAACTGAAAACTCACACCCCAGAAGTGACTCGAACTCATACTCCCAGGAGCAACGCAACTGGTATGTACAAGACGCCTTAATCCACTTGACCATCATGACCGGACTAATGAGGTGATAGCCGAAGCTATTTGAACCACCCCACCGCCGGCACTCGGATGGTAATCTTGGGCATAGCATTTTACCAAATCACCTCATTCTTTGGGGCACACGTGAGGAACACAAATGTGAACAAGCCTGAATGGTCCCCAGGACAATATGCAACTTAAAACTCACCCCAGAAGGGACTCGAACCCATACTCCCAGGAGCAACACAACTGGTATGTACAAGACGCCTTAATCCACTTGACCATCACGACCGGACTAATGAGGTGATAGCCGAAGCTATTTGAACCACCCCACCGCCGGCACTCGGATGGTAATCTTGGGCATAGCATTTTACCAAATCACCTCATTCTTTGGGGCACACGTGAGGAACACAAATGCGAACAAGCCTGAATGGTCCCCAGGACAATATGCAACTGAAAACTCACACCCCAGAAGTGACTCGAACCCATACTCCCAGGAGCAACGCAACTGGTATGTACAAGACGCCTTAATCCACTTGACCATCACGACCGGACTAATGAGGTGATAGCCGAAGCTATTTGAACCACCCCACCGCCGGCACTCGGATGGTAATCTTGGGCATAGCATTTTACCAAATCACCTCATTCTTTGGGGCACACGTGAGGAACACAAATGCGAACAAGCCTGAATGGTCCCCAGGACAATATGCAACTGAAAACTCACACCCCAGAAGTGACTCGAACCCATACTCCCAGGAGCAACGCAACTGGTATGTACAAGACGCCTTAATCCACTTGACCATCACGACCGGACTAATGAGGTGATAGCCGAAGCTATTTGAACCACCCCACCGCCGGCACTCGGATGGTAATCTTGGGCATAGCATTTTACCAAATCACCTCATTCTTTGGGGCACACGTGAGGAACACAAATGCGAACAAGCCTGAATGGTCCCCAGGACAATATGCAACTGAAAACTCACACCCCAGAAGTGACTCGAACCCATACTCCCAGCAGCAACACAACTGGTATGTACAAGACGCCTTAATCCACTTGACCATCACGACCGGACTAATGAGGTGATAGCCGAAGCTATTTGAACCACCCCACCGCCAGCACTCTGATGGTAATCTTGGGCATAGCATTTTACCAAATCACCTCATTCTTTGGGGCACACGTGAGGAACACAAATGCAAACAAGCCTGAATGGTCCCCAGGACAATATGCAACTGAAAACTCACACCCCAGAAGTGTCTCGAACCCATACTCCCAGGAGCAACGCAACTGGTATGTACAAGACGACTTAATCCACTTGACCATCACGACCGGACTAATGAGGTGATAGCCGAAGCTATTTGAACCACCCCACCGCCGGCACTCGGATGATAATCTTGGGCATAGCATTTTACCAAATCACCTCATTCTTTGGGGCACACGTGAGGAACACAAATGCGAACAAGCCTGAATGGTCCCCAGGACAATATGCAACTGAAAACTCACACCCCAGAAGTGACTCGAACCCATACTCCCAGGAGCAACGCAACTGGTATGTACAAGACGCCTTAATCCACTTGACCATCACGACCGGACTAATGAGGTGATAGCCGAAGCTATTTGAAATCATATTTGAATCATGGGCCGAAGCTATTTGAAATCATATTTGAAATCGGCTATCACCTCAAAGGTGATAGCCGATAGCCGATAGCCGAAAAAAGGTAACTGCTGAAGGCCTATTGGCCCATACGAGGCAGCTCCTATTAATATCTCCATGTGCCATACGTGTTAAATGATTGCTATATTGTTTTGACGTGCTATATTGAGGCTTAAATAGGGATCCAACTTGTACATGCCGGGGCTCACATTAAGGCTGTTGTTACAATGTTTGATCAGAGCAGACTCGATCACGTTTCGTTCAACAAAATCCTTACTTTTAACAATACATTTTGCCCCTGTGAAGTCGATAGAATGATTACATAAACTGGAATGTAAATACAATGCACTGGATTGCTGGGCTGTACGAATAGCATATGAATGCTGTTTTAAACGCGAGGAAAGAGATTTACCTGTCTGGCCGATGTAAACACATGCACACTCATTACAAGGAATGGAATACACACAACCTGCTACAGATGAGGGCGAGTTCTTAATTAACATGGATTTAACTGTATTATCATTTTTGAACACTAGATTAATATTAAGGTTCTTCAGGGCTGGGGCAAGATTTACTAGACCCTCAGAATATGGTAATACCAACGAGTTTTTCAGTTCTGGTTTAGATTCAGTTGTCTGTTTGTAGAAAGTCCTTTTTGCTTGACCAAACGCAAGATCCAAGATCGATTTTGGGTATTTTAACTTCTTCCCAATTTCAAATATATTTGCTATTTCTTCATCGAAAAATTCCGGACTGCAAACTCTCAGTGCTCTGAGAAACCTACCAGAAAAAACTGCTCGCTTGACCTGAACATGATGATTTGAATAGAAATCATCATGTTATCACTTTGGTATAGGTACGGTGACGATATTTTATGCCTGTGGCCGGTTAACCATGACGAAACTAATTTTCTCAATCAAATTAATTCGCTGGTTCCGTCAATTAAATTCACAATTGAGAACGAAGTGAATGGTGTTCTGCCTTTTCTAGACATCATGATTCATAGAATTGGTAGGCGTTTCAAATTCAATGTGTATAGGAAACCTACCAATGTGTGCTCGTATGTACATTTCTATTCAAATCATCATGTTCAGGTGAAGCGAGCAGTTTTTTTCTGGTATGTTTCTCAGAGCATGGCGTCGAGTACAGTCGTTGATCCACCAATCGGGAAGAGCGCTGGCTTGGAGTGGTAGTTTGGTTGTTGACGACGGTGGCGAGCCGGCCGGAAGGAGTGTGGAGTGGAG
Source organism: Procambarus clarkii (assembly GCF_040958095.1). Taxonomy (NCBI): domain Eukaryota; kingdom Metazoa; phylum Arthropoda; class Malacostraca; order Decapoda; family Cambaridae; genus Procambarus; species Procambarus clarkii. The sequence goes on from NC_091209.1 coordinate 31,351,512, forward strand.
TGAGTTTAGGGTACGTTTTACCCCCTGGTCAAAACGTTTTGTGCTACTGATATACGTATCTTGAAGTTAGCATCTTCTTGTTGTATATATATGAGTAACTTTATGTAGGGAAGAGCTGGTTCAATCTCTCTTGAAAGAGATAACTGTCACAATATATATATATATATATATATATATATATATATATATATATATATATATATATATATATATATATATATGTGTGTGTGTGTGTGTGTGTGTGTGTGTGTGTGTGTGTGTGTGTGTGTGTGTGTGTGTTCTGTGTGTGTGTGTGTGTGTGTGTGTGTTCTGTGTGTGTGTGTGTGTGTTCTGTGTGTGTGTGTGTGTGTGTGTGTGTGTGTGTTCTGTGTGTGTGTGTGTGTGTGTGTGTGTGTGTGTGTGTGTGTCTGCTTCCGCCTACAGTTTAGACCTATTGTCTTGTGTATCCCCTCTCCTTTGTGACAGGAAACTGCAACACTAGAACTCACTTTATTAATTATTTGTCTGAATTGAATAATGATCATTCTGAGTATTAACCTCACTGTAATAGGACCAATTGAATTACTCAGATTAAGCAAAACTGTACCTAGTTTTGTAAATAAAGATGTTTATAATAATAATACCGTTGTGTAGGACCTGTCGTCACTCAGATCTGGCCGGGTCATGTTTTGAAAGCCTTACCGTTGTGTAGGACCTTTCGTCACTTAGACCTGCCCTGGTCATGTTTTTAAAGTCTTACCGTTGAGTAAGTCCCGTCGGCACTCAGATCCGGCTCGGTGTTGTTCCTGAAGTCGTATCCCAATGTGACGTTTTCTTGGAAATATAATAATAAATTTTATTTACATAGAATACATTCAATCTATAGTATCATCCACAACACTACAAATACACTTTAAAATCATGTATAACAAGTTTCCAAAACAATAATTCAAGAAGCAAAATGGACTTCGTTACGCTAAGGTATGGGCTCACCTGCAGCAGCCTCCTCGCATGATGCCCAGAGATCATCCCCACTTATGTCGATGGGTGGACGAATATGGGAATAATAGTATTCACCACCAGAGTAAAATCCATAGAATGTATCGAATCCTCTTTCTAAAGGAGTGTATGCCCATGAGCAAAATCCAAGATGCCATCTGCAATGTATTACTTTGCTTGAGTGATCTACACCCCTTCCAAGTTTTCCACAACATAATCATAATCAGCGATCACTTTTTAACATTATTGTCACATTAATGTTAAAATTATCCCAAGATTTTATTGGAACACACAGCACAGCACAAGTAATCCCTGACTCACTTGCCGACTGCGTGTGTTGAGTAGCCGACCGCCTTCAGTGACTGGGGAAGGAGTGTGAGGTTGAGGTCAAGTCCCGTGGGCCATTTTTCCCAGATAACATAACTCTGTAGCAGAAACAGTTGCATAGTATACACACTCTGATTATTAGAGAGTAACAGTTGCACTTATTAATTGGATTTGAATTTTTTTAACATAAATCACCTTACAAAATTTATATATAAATATATATATATATATATATATATATATATATATATATATATATATATATATATATATATATATATATATATATATATATATATATATATATATATGTCGTACCTAGTAGCCAGAACGCACTTCTCAGCCTACTATGCAAGGCCCGATTTGCCTAATAAGCCAAGTTTTCATAAATTAATGTTTTTTCGATTACCTAACCAACCTAACCTAATCTAACCTAACCTAACCTTTTCGGCTACCTAACCTAACCTAACCTATAAAGATAGGTTAGGTTAGGTTAGGTAGGGTTGGTTAGGTTCATTCATATATCTACGTTAATATTAACTCCAATAAAAAAAAACTTACCTCATACATAATGATATGGTTAGCTTTATCATTTCATAAGAAAAAATTAGAGAAAATATATTAATTCAGGAAAACTTGGCTTATTAGGCAAATCGGGCCTTGCATTAGACTTCTCGGGCTGAGAAGTTCATTCTGGCTACTAGGTACGACAAATATATATATATATATATATATATATATATATATATATATATATATATATATATATATATATATATATATATATATAGTATATATATATATATATAATATAGACATATAGACATTAATAATATAGACATATATTATTAAATATGACCGAAAAAGTAAGATTAATAATTCTATCACGAATTTTCTCGATCTTTCGTACGTTTCTTTTCACTGTTGGTGGTAATTCAAAAATCAATTCTCCAAAATTAATTTTTATTTCTAGTCTGACGCGATATTTGAGCGCGTTTCGTAAAACTTATTACATTTTCAAAGACTTTAGCTTACACATACACAACTGAATAGAACTTACACATCTTCGATTTGTTTATATCTACATTTGAGTGAGGTGGATGGGGTGAGGTGGTATTAATAGGGTATTAAATTCCTAAACACAAGACAGAACACGAAACCATGAGTATTGAATGGAAGTGATTTGTAGAAAGCCTATTGGTCCATATTTCTTGATGCTTCTATATTGGAGCGGAGTCTTGAGGTGGGTGGAATATAGTTGTGCATTAATTGGCTGTTGATTGCTGGTGTTGACTTCTTGATGTGTAGAGCCTCGCAGACGTCGAGCCGCCTGCTATCGCTGTATCTATCGATGATTTCTGTGTTGTTTACTAGGATTTCTCTGGCGATGGTTTGGTTGTGGGAAGAGATTATATGTTTCTTAATGGAGCCCTGTTGCTTATGCATCGTTAAACGCCTAGAAAGAGATGTTGTTGTCTTGCCTATATACTGGGTTTTTTGGAGCTTACAGTCCCCAAGAGGGCATTTGAAGGCATAGACGACGTTAGTCTCTTTTAAAGCGTTCTGTTTTGTGTCTGGTGAGTTTCTCATGAGTAGGCTTGCCGTTTTTCTGGTTTTATAGTAAATCGTCAGTTGTATCCTCTGATTTTTGTCGGTAGGGATAACGTTTCTATTAACAATATCTTTCAGGACCCTTTCCTCCGTTTTATGAGCTGTGGAAAAGAAGTTCCTGTAAAATAGTCTAATAGGGGGTATAGGTGTTGTGTTGGTTGTCTCTTCAGAGATTGCATGGCGTTTCACTTTCCTTCTTATGATGTCTTCGACGAAACCATTGGAGAAACCATTGGAGAAACCATTGGAGATCGACTTGAGAATGGTCCAGGACGGACCGAAACGTCGTCGTCCCTTCAATTACTAGTGTGTGGTCTGGTCACCATTGGAGAAGCCGTTGTTGACTAGGACCTGCCTTACCCTACAGAGTTCTTCGTCGACTTGCTTCCTTTCTGAGCTGTGGCTGAGAGCACGGTTGACATAAGCGTTAACAACACTCCTCTTGTCCCTGTCTGGGCAGTCGCTGTTGGCATTTAGGCACATTCCTATGTTCGTTTCCTTAGTGTAGACTGCAGTGTGGAAACCTCCGCTCTTTTCCATGACTGTTACATCTAGAAAGGGCAGCTTCCCATCCTTTTCCATCTCGTAAGTGAAACGCAGCACGAAACTCTGCTCAAATGCCTCCTTCAGCTCCTGCAGATGTCTGACATCAGGTACCTGTGTAAAAATGTCGTCAACATACCTGCAGTATATGGCCGGTTTCAAGTACATTTCGACTAAGACTTTTTGCTCGATGGTACCCATGTAGAAGTTTGCAAACAGGACACCTAGGGGGGAACCCATGGCGACCCCATCTACTTGCTTATACATGTGCCCATCCGGGCTCAAGAAGGGTGCCTCCTTAGTACAAGCTTGAAGGAGTTTCCTCAGAATGTTCTCTGGTATGTCAAGAGGAGTGCAGGCCGGATCACGATACACTCTGTCGGCTATCATCCCGATTGTCTCGTCCACAGGTACGTTGGTAAACAGGGATTCTACGTCCAACAAGGCTGTTATCCCTGTGGCCCGTGTGCCCCGCAGTAAGTCAACAAATTCCTTTGGAGACTTCAAGCTGAAGGCGCAAGGGACATAAGGAGTCAGCAGGCCATTGAGTCGCTTCGCCAGTCTGTACGTGGGTGTGGGTTAGGTGTGGTATCTGGCTAATGATTGGCCGAAGTGGGTTTCCAGGCTTGTGTGTCTTGACATTTCTATACGCATGTCCAGGTTTATATTCCCCAATAATCTTTGTCAGGTGGAGTCCAGATTTCTTGGCATTCACAGTTTCGATCAGTTTGTTGACCTTTGCTTTCAATTCGGCTGTAGTGTCCTTCGTTACCCTTTGGAATTTAGTTTGGTCAGAGAGTATGAGGTTCATTTTCGCCAGATATTCGTCTTTTTTAAGAATGACGTATATTGGCGACTTGTCACCTCTCCTGACAACTATCTCCTTGTTCTCACGAAGGCTCTTAGCTGCCGCTTTGAACTCGGGGGACAGTATGGTGCTTCTGTAGTTGCCTCGATTCTTTCCTCCTTCCGCAATAAGTTCTGCTTGTAAGGTATCTTTGGTAGTGACCTTCTTTTGTGTCTCGAGGTCGAATATGTCGTCCAACAGAATTTCCAACTCCACTTTCCGGGCCATCTCACTCGGTCTGGACATAACGTGACAGTTTATACCCAGATTTAGGAGAGTGACTTGGTCCTCAGTGAGGTTAATTCCTGCAAGGTTCAGGAAGCCATCTCTCGGTCGTATAATTGCCATAGGTCCTCCATATAACGTTGTTAGTTTCTTGATAATCTTTCAGGACCCTTTCCTCCGTTTTATGAGCTGTGGAAAAGAAGTTCCTGTAAAATAGTCTAATAGGGGGTATAGGTTTTGTGTTGGTTGTCTCTTCAGAGATTGCATGGCGTTTCACTTTCCTTCTTATGATGTCTTCGACGAAACCATTGGAGAAGCCGTTGTTGACTAGGACCTGCCTTACCCTACAGAGTTCTTCGTCGACTTGCTTCCATTCTGAGCTGTGGCTGAGAGCACGGTCGACATAAGCGTTAACAACACTCCCCTTGTACCTGTCTGGGCAGTCGCTGTTGGCATTTAGGCACATTCCTATGTTCGTTTCCTTAGTGTAGACTGCAGTGTGGAAACCTCCGCTCTTTTCCATGACTGGTACATCTAGAAAGGGCAGCTTCCCATCCTTTTCCATCTCGTAAGTGAAACGCAGCACGGAACTCTGCTCAAACGCCTCCTTCAGCTCCTGCAGATGTCTGACATCAGGTACCTGTGTAAAAATGTCATCAACATACCTGCAGTATATGGCCGGTTTCAAGTTCATGTCGACTAAGACTTTTTGCTCGATGGTACCCATGTAGAAGTTTGCAAACAGGACACCTAGGGGAGAACCCATGGCGACCCCATCTACTTGCTTATACATGTGCCCATCCGGGCTCAAGAAGGGTGCCTCTTTAGTACAAGCTTGGAGTAGTTTCCTTAGAATATTCTCTGGTATGTCAAGAGGAGTACAGGCTGGATCACGATACTCTCTGTCGGCTATCATCCCGATTGTCTCGTCCACAGGTACGGTAGTGAACAGTGATTTTACGTCCAACGAGGCTCTTATCCCTGTGGCCCGTGTGCCCCGCAGTAAGTCAACAAATTCTTTTGGAGACTTCAGGCTGAAGGCGCAAGGAACATAAGGAGTCAGCAGGCCGTTGAGTCGCTTTGCCAGTCTGTACGTGGGTGTGGGTATCTGGCTAATGATTGGCCGAAGTGGGTTTCCAGGCTTGTGTGTCTTGACATTTCCATACGCATCATGACCTTCCATAAGAAGGTCACTACCAAAGATACCATACAAGCAGAACTTATTGCGGAAGGAGGAAAGAATCGAGGCAATTACAGAAGCACCATACTGTCCCCCGAGCTCAAAGCGGCAGGTAAAAGCCTTCGTGAGAACAATGAGATATTTGTCAGGAGAGGTGACAAGTCGCCAATATATGTCATTCTTAAAAAAGACGAATATCTGGCGAAAATGAACCTCATACTCTCTGACCAAACTAAATTCCAAAGGGTAACGAAGGACACTACAGCAGAATTGAAAGCAAAGGTCAACAAACTGATTGAAACTGTGAACGCCAAGAAATCCGAACTCCACCTGCCAAAGATTATTGGGGAATATAAACCTGGATATGCGTATGGAAATGTCAAGACACACAAGCCTGGAAACCCACTTCGGCCAATCATTAGCCAGATATATATATATATATATATATATATATATATATATATATATATATATATATATATATATATATATATATATATATGTCGTACCTAGTAGCCAGAACGCACTTCTCTGCCTACTATGCAAGGCCCGATTTGCCCAATAAGCCAATTTTTCATAAGTATGTAATTATCAAAAGAAGGCACCAAACCGGGAAGGCTATGTAGCACCATCAAATGCGCAAAATAATCAGAGGGCGCTAAATATCACCAAGGATGCCAATACAAGAACAAAAACGCATAAGGTGAACAATATCAAAAGTTGTCAGCTATCAACTGCAGCTGCACCTTGGTGCAATCCTCCAGCACCTGTTCGCCCCTAGTATCAATAAACTTTGCTACCTTCTCGTCCTCCACAACGTTTCCCACAACTAGACAAATGTTACCAATACGCCAGTATCCGTCAGAAGGATGAATATGAATGACTAAAAGCAGTTTTGTTTCTTCGTTAACATTAACTACGTTTAGCACTGAGGAGAAATGCCCGACAGACCACTGGAACATTATCTAATACAGTATATATATATATATATATATATATATATATATATATATATATATATATATATATATATATATATATATATTACCTAGAAGGGGTACCACCTCTGGTGCAAGTGTAGGGATCCACAGCCTCGGAGAAGAAAATAAAGAGTACTCAGAGAAGACCTTGTGGATCCTCACTGAACACTTTGTTATTTTCTTCTCCTACCACCCCTATTCTTTTGGTATGTGTGTATATTTATCTAACTTTATTTGAAAACTTCCTTACACAAAAAAAGTTACAATATTGATTACATGCTGGTAACAAGGCTGTTTGTCACAAGTTGAACAGCTCCTCCAGCTCCTCAGATGGCGGGCAGGAACCATGAATGCAGTGAGCATTTCCTCTCTGGATTGCCACACTAAGGCGCTGAAAAAGAAAACTGGCAGCTCTAGGGTCTCTAATTGTTTCGATTAGCTTAGACCCCAATTCCTTCAAAAAGCTAGTAGCACTTTTACCCCAGGCACCAAGTGTCTCTGAGGCAATGGGGACAAAATTGTAGTGGTGCTCAAGGTCTCTGTATTTACGTGACTTGGCAGCTTCCCGGTGATTGGCAGCTCCTCCTGCTTGTGTAGCACTGAAGTCAACATAGGTATTGGCTAAAGTTGAAACGCAAGTGTAGTCCCACACCAACTGTCTACCATTTATCCAGGGGTTCACCGTGATTCCGTCTGGGCGACCGACAGGCTCATCAGAGTTGCGGGACATTAGGTAACGGGGCTCTCTCTCTGCTGGACAACTGGCTGTGGTAAGGCTTCTCTTAATAATGTCATTGGCCTCGCCGTGTCTTGCATGCCATCCTCCTGTCCTTTGGCAGAGAAGGCCATGCCGACCGTATCTGTCGGCCTCTGCCTCGCCGCAAATACACCTGTATTCGGTGTGGATTGGGGCAGCGAGGCGGAGAGCTACGGCAATTCGGAGGGCCTGCGGAGTGAGACGGGTGCCGGTTGCTGACATTGGGGTTGCTAATAGGAAATCACCTGCATGGGGAGCTGCTACAGTTCTAAGTCGGGCAATCTCATGTGGTGTTGTCGCAGCTTCTAGCAAAGTCGCAGCTTCTTGGTTGGCAATGGGGCGATCCCAGCTGGATTGCTTATGGGCTTCAGATGGCAGTGGTTGGGGTGCTGGTCCTGCGAGAGAGACCCATTTGGTTGTGCATTCTGTGAAGCTGGGATCATGTACCCCTGCCTGTTGAACTAGGTGCTCAGGTAGGATTTCCTTCACCAAGTTGTCAGACCCCACTGAAGAGGACAGGAACGCTGGTACAGCAATTTGGGTTGCTGTGCGCACGCCAAGGCCCCCGAGTCTGACAGGAAGGGAGGCCTGTTTCCACTGTGAGTCGCTGAGGGAAAGATTGAGGGCTTTTTCTAGTGTTGATTTCAGCAAGCTGTCGTACTCTTCTAATTTAATATTGTTGAAAGATGGCGAACATCTTAGAAAGTAGGTCAGCCTGGGGAGGGACAAGCATCTGGTGATGAGGTAAAGTGCATCATCAGCATCGATGTCTTCAATCCTCTCGTTCATCCTCTTCAGGTCAGTGATCTTCTTACCTAGGACCCCGTCGATGGCATTCCTGCCAAGAGGAGCACCTAGGAATGTGCTGTCCTCAGGGTTGGTTGTATGAATGTCAGGCAAAACAACCTTTATTTGCTCTATTATGCGCTGGTTGGTGGAGGTTATTTCGCACTTGGAAGGGTTCAGGGTGAGGCCTAGGCTTGCTCCTTGCTCCTGAATTATTCTTATGTCGTCCAAGAGTGAGGCTGGGGAGCCAGCTAGAGTACCATCGTCCAAAAACCAAATATTGAGCTCACTGGACAGGTTATCGGTGACTTCCTTGATAACTAGGCAGAAAAGGAAAGGAGCAAGGGGGTCACCCTGTTGGACACCTTCTTGTGATTCAATTTCGTGTTCCCCAAAAAGCAGAGTTAGATTCTTGCTGTAGCATGAGTTTACAAACGGGTAGAGGGAAGGAAAAAGGCGATGAACTGCACTGAGTACTGCATCCCTTCTAACCAGATTGAAAGCATTTTTGAAATCCAGCTTTATCAGGGCTTTTTCATCCGTAATGTTGGCAATGTAGGCTCTAGCTGCATGAGCCGCTGCCTCACACCCTTGGGGAAATATATATATATATATATATATATATATATATATATATATATATATATATATATATATATATATATATATATATATATATATATATATATTAGTATATTTTGGTAGCAATCTTTCCTGTAGACATATATTATTAAATATGACCGAAAAAGTAAGATTAATAATTCTAACACGAATTTTCTCAATCTTTCGTACATTTCTTTTCACTGTTGGAGGTAAATCAAAAAACAATTCTCCAAAATTCCTTTTTATTTCTAGTCTGACGCGACACGAGCGCGTTTCGTAAAACTTATTACATTTTCAAAGACTTTAGTTTACAAATACACAACTGAATAGAACTTACGCAACTCCGATTTTATATCAACATTTGAGAGAGGTGGATGGGGTGAGGTGGCATTAATAGGGTATTAATTTCATCAACACAAGACAGAACAAGAGGTGGCATTAATAGGGTATTAATTTCATCAACACAAGACATAACACGAAACAATGGGTATTGAATAGAAGTGATTGTAGAAAGCCTATTGGTCCATATTTCTTGATGCTTCTATATTGGAGCGGAGTCTTGAGGTGGGTAGAATATAGTTGTGCATTAATTGGCTGTTGATTGCTGGTGTTGACTTCTTGATGTGTAGTGCCTCGCAAACGTCAAACCGAGGCACTATATATATATATATATATATATATATATATATATATATATATATATATATATATATATATATATACATATATATATATACATATATATATATATATATATATATATATATATATATATATATATATATATATATATATATATATACATATATATATATATATATATATATATATATATATATATATATACATATATATATATACATATATATATATATATATATATATATATATATATATATATATATATACATATATATATATATATATATATATATATATATATATATATACATATATATATATATATATATATATATATATATATATATATATATATATATATACATATATATATATATATATATATATATATATATATATATATACATATATATATATATATATATATATATATATATATATATATATATACATATATATATATATATATATATATATATATATATATATACATATATATACATATATATATATATATATATATATATATATATATACATATATATATATATATATATATATATATATATATATATATATATATATATATATATATATATATATATGTGATAGCCGAGGCTGATAGCCGAGGCTGTTCCTCACGTGTGCCCCAAAGAATGAGGTGATTTGGTAAAATGCTATGCCCAAGATTACTATCCGAGTGCCGGCGGTGGGGTGGTTCAAATAGCCTCGGCTATCACCTCATTTGTCCGGTCGTGATGGTCAAGTGGATTAAGGCGTCTTGTACATAACAGTTGCGTTGCTTCTGGGAGTATGGGTTCGAGTCACTTCTGGGGTGTGAGTTTTCAGTTGCATATTATCCTGGGGACCATTCAGGCTTGTTCGCATTTGTGTTCCTCACGTGTGCCCCAAAGAATGAGGTGATTTGGTAAAATGCTATGCCCAAGATTACTATCCGAGTGCCGGCGGTGGGGTGGTTCAAATAGCCTCGGCTATCACCTCATTTGTCCGGTCGTGATGGTCAAGTGGATTAAGGCGTCTTGTACATACCAGTTGCGTTGCTTCTGGGAGTATGGGTTCGAGTCACTTCTGGGGTGTGAGTTTTCAGTTGCATATTGTCCTGGGGACCATTCAGGCTTGTTCGCATTTGTGTTCCTCACGTGTGCCCCAAAGAATGAGGTGATTTGGTAAAATGCTATGCCCAAGATTACTATCCGAGTGCCGGCGGTGGGGTGGTTCAAATAGCCTCGGCTATCACCTCATTTGTCCGGTCGTGATGGTCAAGTGGATTAAGGCGTCTTGTACATACCAGTTGCGTTGCTTCTGGGAGAATGGGTTCGAGTCCCTTCTGGGGTGTGAGTTTTCAGTTGCATATTGTCCTGGGGACCATTCAGGCTTGTTTGCATATATATATATATATATATATATATATATATATATATATATATATATATATATATATATATATATATATATATACATGTATACAACCCATGTATATCTTGTAACCATCAAATGCATAATAAAGCACAAAAAATAAAAAAGGAAGGGGGTGGTAGGAGAAAAGCACACAGAAACTGTATTGGAGGGGATCTAAACATTCCCTCTAATGCGTTATGCGTGGTTTCCTCCGAGGCTATGGGTCCCCCTTCTTCCAGCTAGAGGTGGTACTCCCTTCCTATATATAAAAAAAAAAAAATATATATACATATATATATATATATATATATATATATATACATATATATATATATATATATATATATATATATATATATATACATATATATATATATATATATAATATATATATATATTTATATATATATATATATATATATATATATATATATATATATATATATATATATATATATATATATATTGGTAGCAGTCTCTCTTGTAAACATATGTTGTTGAATATGACCGAAAAGGTAAGATACATAATTCTAACACGAATATTCTCAATATTTCTGTGTTTTTCTTCAATGTCGGTGGTAATACAAATAACATTTCTCCGAAATTCACTGTTTAATTGTCCGACGCCTAAATGCGTTTCGTAATTCGTATTACATTTTCAAAGACTTAATTTACTCACAAATTCTTCGTACTTATACTCTATTGGATGAGGTGATATGGTACAAAATTTTTTTGTGAGGTGACAAACACAAGACAGAACACGAAAACAATGGATATAAATTGGATAAGTGAACATATGAATGGAAGTAACTGCAGAAGGTCTATTGGCCCATACTTCCTCTTGCTTCTTCCATATTGGTTTGGGGTCTTGAAGTATGTAGAATATAGTTGTGCATTAATTGGCTGTTGATTGCTGGTGTTGATATTTTGATGTGTAGTTCCTCGCTGATGTCAAGCCGCCTGCTATCGCCGTACCTATCAATGATTTCTGTGTTGTTTGTTAAGATTTCTCTGGTGATGGTCTGGTTGTGAGAAGAGATTATGTGTTCCTTGATGGCTCCCTGTTGTTTATGCATTGTTAGTCGCCTAGAAAAAGACGTTGTTGTTTTGCCTATATACTGAGTTCTTTGGGGCTTACAGTCCCTATGTGGGCATTTAAAGGCATAGACGACGTTGGTCTCCTTCAAAGCGTTCTGCTTGGTGTCTGGCGAGTTTTTCATGAGTAGATTGGCCGTTTTTTTTTGTTTTATAATAAATTATCAATTGTATTTTCTGATTTTTGTCTGTAGGGATGACGTTCCTATCAACAATAACTTTCAGGACCCTTTCCTTCGTTTTATGAGCCGTCGAAAAGAAGTTCCTGCAAAATAGTCTAATTGGGGGTACAAGTGTTGTGTTGGTTGACTCTTCAGAAGTTGCATGGCGTTTTACCTTTCTTTTTATGATGTCTTCAACTAAACCGTTAGAGAAGCCGTTGTTGACTAGGACTATCTTAAACCCTACAGAGATCTTCATCGACTTCTTTCCATCCTGAGCTGTGGCTTAGAGCACGGTCGACGTAAGCATTGACAACACTTCTCTTGTACCTGTCTGGGCAGTCACCATTGGCATTAAGGCACATTCCCATGTTTGTTTCTTTGGTGTAGACTGCAGTATGGAAGCCTCCGCTCCTTTCCGTGACTGTTACATCCAGAAAGGGCAGCTTTCCATTGTTCTCCATCTCGTACGTGAAACTCAACACAGAGTTTCATGAGTTTCCACAGTTTCCACAGGTGGAAACTGAGTGCCTAAATGAGCCACAGAGATATTAGAAAGAACTTTTTTAGTGTCAGAGTGGTTGACAAATGGAATGCATTAGGAAGTGATGTGGTGGAGGCTGACTCCATACACAGTTTCAAGTGTAGATATGACAGAGCCCGATAGGCTCATGAATCTGTACACCTGTTGATTGACGGTTGAGAGGCGGGACCAAAGAGCCAGAGCTCAACCCCCGCAAACACAACTAGGTGAGTACAACTAGGTGAGTACAGAATTCTGCTCAAATGCCTCCTTCAGCTGCTGCAGACATCAGGCATCAGGTACCTGTGTAAAAATGTCGTCAACATACCTGCACTATATGGCGGGTTTCAAGCCCATGTCAACTAAGACCCTCTGCTCGATGGTGCCCATGTAGAAGTTCGCAAACAGGACACCTGGGGGAGAACCCATGGCGACCCCATCTACTTGCTTATACATCTGCCCATCTGGGCTCAAGAAGGGTGCCTCTTTAGTACAAGCTTGGAGTAGTTTCCTTAGTATGTTTTCTGGTATGTCAAGAGGAGTACAAGCCGGATCACGATACACTGTCCACTATCATCCCGATTGTCTCGTACACAGGTACGTTGGTAAATAATGACTCCACATCCAACGAGGCTCTTACCCCTTTGGCCCGTGCTCCGCGCAGTAAGTCGACAAATTCCTTGGGAGACTTCAAGCTGAAAGCACAGGGTACGTAAGGAGTTACCAACCCGTTGAGTCGCTTAGCCAGTCTGTATGTGGGTGTGGGTATCTGGCTGATGATAGGCCGAAGAGGGTTTCCTGGTTTGTGGGTCTTGACATTTCCATAGGCATACCCAGGTTTGTATTCCCCAACAACTTTTGGCAGGTGGAGTCCGAATTTCTTGGCGTTCACAGTTTCGATCATTCTGTTTACCTTCGTTTTCAATTCGGCTGTAGTGTCCTTCGTTTCCCTTTGGAATTTAGTTTGGTCAGAGAGTATGAGGTTCATTTTTGCCAGATATACGTCTTTTTTAGGAATGACGTATATTGGCGACTTGTCACCTCTCCTAATGACTATCTCCTTGTTCTCACGAAGGCTCTTAGCTGCCGCTTTGAGTTCGGGGACAGTATGGTGCTTCTGTATTTACCTCGAAATTTTCCTCCTTCTGCAATAAGTCCTGCTTGCAAGGTGTCTTTAGTGGTCAGCTTCTTTTCCTTCTCGAGGTCGAATATATCGTCCAATAGGATCTCCAACGATCAAGCAGATGTTGCCCTCCATATATATATTAATGTCAGAAATTAAGCCCAACGAGATTATCTTGCTCTTGAATCATTTATTTGCTGAAGGGGAAAAAATGCTGATAAAGGTGAAAAAGTGAAAGATCAAGACCATCCTCGGAGGAGGTGACTGCAAGAGCAGTCACCCCCTACACCCACATGTATCCTGAGGGTGAAAGGTAGTCCCACCTGTCTACTCCTGGACCCACCTGTCTACCCCTGAACCGACCTGTTTACCCCTGAACCCACCTGTCTGCCGATAGTGAAGGGGTAGCGGCCGGTCAGGAGAGCAGAGCGGGTGGGGGAACAAAGATGCTGGACATAGGACTGCTCCAACACGACGCCGGATCGCGCCAACGCTTCCAGCTGAGGCGTCTCCACCAGCGGGTTGTGCCACGACACGTCGTTCCATCCTGCATATCAGACCACAGCACCTTTATGCATGATTAGTTATAAAGAACACTTGCATGTTTGTTTGGTAATTGTGTCAGGCTTAAACTGAAACAGATAACGCTTAGCTATATAAACTTGATATGCAACAACGATCACAAAAAAAACTGATCCAAGTATGCGGAAAAAAACACGTTTGAAAAATTAGAGAAAGCTTAATGGGATTTCGGCTCAATTCACCTTTATCTGAGCAAAATAGAGGTTGATAGTCTATATCTTTTCCGATGAAGACGAATTGAACCGAAATTGCGATCATCATTCGCAATTTTTTTATGTGTTTTTACTTTATAAACGTGGTATAACTGTCAGGTCGTTTGGCTGTCAACTTATCATGTAGGTTAAAGTCTTCAAGAGGACAAGTGCGTATGTGATCACTCTGTGAGGAAGGTTGTTTAAGCTCACCAACATCGTCAGCTACAATGAGTATGATGTGAGGTTGTTGGGGTTTTGAGCGTGGCGGTTGTGCTGGAGCAGGAGTAGCACAGGTAACCCCCAACGTGGCCCCAGTCATCAACAGCAGCAGGAGTTTGCTTTTGCCTGATGCCATGTCTAGAATGTTAAAATATTACTTGTTATATATGTTCAAGTCAAAAGTAGCTTACAAGTTGAGCGTTCCAGGTTACTCAATACCACTCATTAGAACCACTGTAACCAGACCTTTCGTGCAACAATGATCTGTCAACCGACCACTCAATCCCCTCCCCCTTCTCAAATAGTCATAATAGTCACACCAGCTGACTATTATTCGTACCATTTACCATTCGTCTTTAACTTTACGAATCTTCCATCATCTTCCTTCTCCGCCGTTTAAAGAAAATTCATTCTTCCCAATCTTCTATCCTTCAGTATTTTCCCATTACTATTGGTCTCTTCATCTTGTTCTCTCACTCTACTTTCACTCAGCTTATTCACCAAAAAGAACAACACAAACAACTGGCAGAAATTAGACAAAATTTTGATTGAAGGTAAACCTGGGTAAATACAGGTTTGGAAATAGGATTTAAAGATATGTTTTGGAAATAAATTTATAGACATTCATAATGGGATGGACACACTAGAGAGATAAGAAGACCATTTAATGAGGACCAAGAGAGATAGAGAGAGAGACATTCAAACACAGAGACATATTTAGTCACAGGCCAAGACAGACACACACACACACACACACACACACACACACACACACACACACACACACACACACACACACACACACACACACACACACATATGCTAAAAAAAATGCTAAAAATCCTAAAAAAAAACTCTGAAGTAATGTCTGCAGTGATGGAGGTGGCCATGAAAGCAGCCACCTCACAGGAGGCGGCACGCTTCACTAGCCAACTGCTGGAAAGGTATTAAAGAGCAATATTACTGTGGGTATTAAAGATCAGGAAGGCTCTAATAGGACAGAGTGGAAAGACAAGGACAAAGCGGCAGTGAATGAAGCACTGAAGGCACTAGACATGGAAGGGGCTGAGCATAGCATTGAGAAGGTTTTCAGGCTAGGATGGTACAAGAAAGACCGAGACCGAGTGATAAAGATAGCGTTTGCAAACGAGAGCACAAAGGAGAAGATTCTATCAAGGAAGAGCTCCCTGAAAAACGTGGGGGAATTCAAAAATGTATTCCTCCAGAGAGACATGACGAGGGAGGAGAGAGCCGTGGCGGCAGAAGCAAGAAAGAGGCGCAGGGCGAGAGGGGAAAACCAGGAAGTCATAGCTCCCAACACAACACTCCCAGAGGCGAGAGGGGAATCCACAACCAGCTACCCAGTAACACCAGAGGGGAGGACAACCCCGCCACCCTCCTCTGCATAGAAAACCCCCCTGCCCCAAACCCTCCCTGCCCCCACTCAAATGTTCAGCCAAATCTCCCTCCCCCCACACCCAATCCCCACCCTTCTACCCCTCCCCTCCTCCCGCCGAGTCCCCCTTCCCCTTTCACCCCATACCCTCCATGTCCCTCCCCCTTCCCTGGATCCCCCGCTCCTCATCCCAGTATCCTCTGAGACCCTATTATACATCTCACAGTTCCTCACACCCATGGAACAGCTTCCCCCACCAGCAGAACACTCAAATGAGCTTCGAGAATGGTTATTAGAGAAAAACCCAGACATAATAGCCCTCACAGAAACAAAGCTAACGAAAACGATAACAAATGCAGTGTTCCCACAGAACTATTATGTTATGAGGAAAGAGAGGGAAGGAAGAGGTGGGGGTGGTGTAGCTTTGCTGGTAAGAAATGGCTGGGATTTTGAGGAGATGGATATTCAGGGCTGTGAAGGTTTCAGTGACTACATAGCAGGTAACATAACAACTGGAGGGAAAAAAATTATAGTCGTAGTCATATATAATCCACCACCAAATGACACAAGACCCAGACAGGAATATGATAGAAACAACATGGACACCATTAACATAATAGAAAGAGCAGCTTGTGTTGCTAGCAGGAATGGATCTGGACTACTATTTATGGGAGACTTCAACCATGACAAACTATTCAGCACGGGTGGGACACGAACAAGGGGACACAGGTGGAAACTTAGTACCCAGATGAGCCACAGAGACGTTAGAAAGAATTTTTTCAGTGTCAGAGTAGTTAATAAATGGAATGCATTAGGAAGTGATGTGGTGGAGGCTGACTCCATACACAGTTTCAAATGTAGATATGATAGAGCCCAGTAGGCTCAAGAATTTGTACACCAGTTGATTGACAGTTGAGAGCCGGGACCAAAGAGCCAAAGCTCAACCCCCGCAAGCACAATTAGGTGAGTACAATTAGGTGAGTACACACACACACACACACACACACACACACACACACACACACTCACACACACACACACACACACACACACACACACACACACACACACACACAAAAGGTCAAAAGGTGTCTGCTGGAGCTGGATGTGACAAAGGCTGTTGGGCCTGACAGAATCTCACCATGGATACTAAAGGTAGGTGCAGAAGCACTAAGTGTGCCTCTCTCTATGGTGTATAACAGGTCACTGGAAACAGGAGACCTACCAGAAAGTTGGAAGACAGCTAACGTAGTCTCAATATACAAGATGGGTGACAGGAAAGGGGCACTGAACTACAGGTCAGTTCCCTAACTTGTATACCATGCACGGTGATGGAGAAGATCGTGAGGAAAAGGCCCGTAGAGCATCTGAAGGGAAATAACTTTGTAACGCACCACCAACAGGCGTTCAGAGATGGTAAATCGTGCCTCACAGGTATAATAGAATTCTATGACCAGGCAACAAAAATTAGGCAGGAAAGAGAAAGGTGGGCCGACTGCATTTTCCTGGACTGCCAGAAAGCCTATGACACCGTACCTCATAAAAGGCTGTTAAAAAAGTTGGAGCAACAGGCAGGAGTAAAAGGGAAGGTGCTCCAATGGATAAGGGAGTACTTAAACAATAGGAAACAGCGAGTAACGGTGAAGGGGGAGACATCAGAGTGGCGAGATGTCACAAGCGGAGTCCCACAGGGCTCAGTACTTGGACCCATCCTGTTTCTAATATATGTAAAAGATCTTCCGGAGGATATAGAGTCGTTCCTCTCAATGTTTACTGATGATGCAAAAATTATGAGAAGAATCAAGACGGATGATGATAGACAGAGACTTCAAGATGACCTAGACAAACTGGAGGAATGGTCTAGAAAATGGCTGCTAAAGTTCAACTCAGGAAAGTGTAAGGTAATGAAATTAGGCGAAGGGAGCAGGAGGCTGAACACAAGGTACCATCTGGTAGGTGAAATCCTGCAAGAGTCAAATAGAGAGAAACATCTGGGGGTTGATATCATACCGAACCTGTCCCCAGAGGCCCACATCAAAAGAATATCATCAGCGGCATATGTTAAACTGGCTAACATAAGAACTACCTTTAGAAACTTGTGTAAGGAATCGTTCAGGACCCTGTATACTACTTATGTCAGACCAATCCTGGAATATCCATACCTAGTTAAACACAAGACAAAGTTAGAGAAGATTCAGCGGTATGCCACCAGGCTCGTCTCAGAACTGAGAGGTATGAGCTGCAAGGAAAGGCTAAAGGAGCTGAACCTCACGTCCCTGGAAAACAGAAGAATAAGGGGGAGACATGATAACCACCTATAAAATTCTCAGCGGAATTGACAGGGTAGACAAAGACAAACTCTTCAGCACAGGTGAGACACGAACAAGGGGACACAGGTGGAAACTTAGTACCCAGATGAGCCACAGAGGCGTTAGAATTTTTTTTTAAGTGTCAGAGTAGTAAATAAATGGAATGCACTAGGCAGTGATGTGGTGGAGGTTGACTCCATACACAGTTTCAAATGTAGATATGATAGAGCGCAGTAGGTTCAGAAATCTGTACACCAGTTGATTGACAGTTGGGAGGCGGGACCAAAGAGACAAAACTCAACCCCCGCAAGCACAATTAGGTGAGTACAACTAGGTGAATAAACACACACACACACACACACACACACACACACACACACACACACACACACACACACATACACACACACACACACACACACACACACACACACACACACACACATGCCTTTGCTCCTAAGCAGCAAAGTAAAAGGGCATGGAGAAACTATAGGAATAACAGGACACTGGAGAGCAGAGAAAGATACCAGAATGCCAGGAATGAATATGTCAGGATGAGAAGAGAGGCAGAAAGACAATACGAAAATGGCATCGCAAACAAGGCAAAGACTCAGCCTAAATTGCTGCATAGCCACATCAGGAGAAAAACAACAGTAAAGGAACAGGTTATGAAATTAAGGATAGGGGCAGAAGGATTCACTACAAACGACAAGAAAGTGTGTGAGGAACTGAATAAGAAATTCCAAAAGGTCTTCACCTTTGAGCAAGGAGACATCCCAGAGATAAGAGAGGGAATAGCTAACCAGGAACCACTGGAAGAGTTTGAGATTACCAGCGGGGAAGTAAGGAAGTGTTTACTAGAGTTGGATGTGACAAAGGCTATAGGCCCAGATGGAATATCCCCTTGGATACTAAAGGAAGGAGCAGAAGAACTGCGCCTCCCACTCTCCATAGTGTATAACAAATCACTGGCAACAGGGGAACTGCCAGAAATTTGGAAAGCAGCTAACGTAGTCCCAATATACAAGGAATGGGATAGACAGGAGGCACTGAATTAAAGGCCAGTGCCCTAACCTGCATACCATGCAAGCTGATGGAGAAGATTGTGCGAAGAAAGCTAGTGGAGGACCTGGAGCGAAAGAACTTTGTAACACAGCATCAACATGGATTCAGGGATGGCAGGTCCTGCCTCACAGGGTTACTTGAATTCTACGACCAGGCAACAAAAATAAGGCAAGAAAGAGATGGGTGGGCAGACTGCATTTTTTTGGATTGTCAGAAAGCCTTTTGATACAGTGCCACACAAGAGGCTAGTGAAAAAGCTGGAGATGCAGGCTGGAGTGAAAGGGAAGGAACTCCATTGGATACAGGAGTACCTAAGCAACAGTAGACAACGAGTCAGTGTGAGGGGTGAGGTCTCAGATTGGCGAGACGTTACGAGTGGAGTCCCGCAGGGGTCAGCCCTTGGACCTATACTGTTTCTGATATATGTAAATGATCTCCCAGAGGGTATAGAATCGTTTCTCTCAATGTTTGCCGATGATGCAAAAATTATGAGGAGGATTGAAACTGAGGACGATAGTAGGAGGCTTCAAGATGACCTAGACAGACTGAGTGAATGGTCCAACAAATGGCTGTTGAAGTTCAACCCGAGTAAATGCAAAGTAATGAAACTACGCAGTGGAAATAGGAGGGCAGACACAGGATACAGTATAGGAGATGAAGTACTTAATGAAACGAACAGAGAGAAAGATCTAGTAGTTGATATCACACCAAACCTGTCTCCTGAAGCCCACATAAAAAGAATAACGTCTGCGGCATATACAAGGCTGGCTAACATCAGAACAGCGTTCAGGAACCTGTGTAAGGAATCATTCAGAATCTTGTACACCACATATGTAAGACCAATCCTGGAGTATGCGGCCCCAGCATGGAGCCTGTACCTTGTCAAGCACAAGACGAAGCTGGAAAAAGTCCAAAGGTATGCCACTAGACTAGTCTCAGAACTAAGAGTTCTGAGACTAGTTCATGAGTTACGAGGATAGGCTGCGGGAAATGCACCTTACGACACTGGAAGACAGAAGAGTAAGGGGAGACATGATCACAACCTACAAAATCCTCAGAGGAATCGACCGGGTAAACAAGGATAAACTATTCAACACTGTTGGGACGTGAACAAGGGGGCACAGGTGGAAACTGAGTACCCACATGACCCACAGAGACGTTAGAAGGAACTTTTTCAGTGTCAGAGTAGTTAACGGATGGAATGCATTAGGCAGTGATGTGGTGGAGGCTGACTCCATACACAGTTTTAAATGTAGATATGATAGAGCCCAGTAGGCTCAGGAATCTGTACCCCAGTTGATTGACAGTTGAGAGGCGGGACCAAAGAGCCAAAGCTCAACCCCCGCAAGCACAAATAGGTGAGTACACACACACACAAAAACACACACAGTCATGGGTTAGCTTTGATAGGGAGCAGACGTGTTGGGTCAGCGGTCCGCGCATACTGAGGGAATAATAGGGGTCAAGGGAGCGGGTGCACTGTGCAGTGAGAATCGGGACAGTGTATATCGAACAGTGGCATTGTAATGCAACACATTGATCACATCTTGTGGTGAAATATCTTAGTGAATTTAGAGAAGATAGCTAGTGAAGATAGACTTCTTGAGGCAGCATCAGTCGCATCAACCGGGACGCAAGTGGAGACCTAAAGACCTCACAGGATTACGACGACACGCTGTGTATTCGCCTAGAGTGCTTGTGGGGGACTGGCTGGTAAGTGTCTCTCATAAGTCTCCAACAGTGTGCAAGGTTTATATAACATCATATCATAAACACTATTACATTCCATTCATTATTACAATCGTAAGGGGTAGTCAGGTAACGGGGACAGCAACTGTGAGCTCACTGGGAACCCAAAGATAAGCCGCTAATCCCCCAGCCGTAGTCTGAAGACAAGACCTCACCCACCTCCTCTTAACTCCCATCTCACTCTCCCAACACACTCCCTCCCCCCCACTCGCCCCTACCACTGACTACACGTACACACACACACACACACACAGACACACACATACATTATCCCCCCTTTTTCTCTCTTCTTCTGTAGCATACCAGATATTCCCCCCCCCCCTACCCCCAAAACCCACTCACACAGTGGGACCCCCTTCCATCTCCGCCCCCCTCCCATACAATATCCCTCCTCCCCCTCACCCCCCTCTCTCTCTTCCATCCTCTCTGTTCTGTTCTCTCTCGCTCTCTCTTTCCCATCCTCTCTGTTCTGTTCTCTCTCTCTCTCTCTCTCTCTCTCTCTCTCTCTCTCTCTCTCTCTCTCTCTCTCTCTCTCTCTCTCTCTCTCTCTCTCTCTCTCTCTCTATCTATCTTGCTCTCTCTCTTGCTCTCTCACCTGCTCTGTCTCTTTTGCTCCCCCCCCCCTCTCTCTCTCTCTCTCTCTCTCTCTCTCTCTCTCTCTCTCTCTCTCTCTCTCTCTCTCTCTCTCTCTCTCTCTCTCTCTCTTTCTCTATCTCTCTCTCTCTGTGCTCCCCCCCCTGCCTAACCCTATCAAAACATATCAGGGGAAAGGGACAAAATTGCAGGAGGATGCAACAGGGACACAGGAAATAGTCAAAATGACCAAATGAAGAAAATGTTAACCCAAGTTTTGGAGGAATTCAGGAGGGAGATGCATGAAATGAGGATTACAATTAACAACATGCAAAGTAAACTGACATCAGCAAGGGAGGCGATCAAATCCCTCACAGAGAAAAATAAAGAGACCGAGCATCAGATTATCATCCTAAGGAAAGGTGGGAATGTTGCACTGGAAGAAAATGCCTCTGTACCTGAAACATTTGTGGAAAGACTGAGAAAGAACTCAGAAACAATGGACACAGTTAGGGAGGTAGCCATGCAAGCAGCTATCTCACAGAAAGCTGCAAGGTGCACTAGTCAGCTGCTGGAGAGAAAAAGATCAGTGGTAGTTGTAGTCATCAAAGAACAGGAAGGATCCAATAGGCCAGAATGGAATAGCAAGGATAAAGAGGCAGTACACGGGCTACTGAAGGGGTTACAGATAGAAGGGGCTGAAAAAAACATTGAGAAGGTTTTCAGGTTGGGCTGGTACGACAAGGACAGAAATCGACAGGTGAAGGTGGTGTTTACAAACGAGGCCACAAAGAGATTATTTTAGAAAGGAAGAGTCGTCTGTAGTATGTGGAGGAATACAAGAAAGTATTCCTGCAAGGGACAGGACGAAGGAGAAGAGAGCCAGGGCAGCAGAGGCAAGGAGGAAGTACAGGGAGAGAGGAGTAGACCAGGAAATTGGAGCCCCCAACACAACAGTCCCAGAGATATGAGGGGAACCCACAACCAGCATCCCAGCAACACCAGAGGGGAGGGCAACACCACCACCCCCTTCTGCATAGAAACCCTCCCTTCCCCCCTCACCCTACCTGCCCCCACCCAAATACTCACCCAAAACACCATTCTGACCCTATCACCTTCCCCCTTTCCCACCATGTCCCCCCTCCCACCTTCTCCCCCCCCCTGTACCCCTCCACCTTCATCCCAAACCCTCCCAATCCCTCCTACCCCTCACCCCGTATCCTCCAAGTCCTCCCTTCCTTTGCACCCCACCCCCCACCCCAAATTCCTCTGAGACCCTGCAAACCACCTCACAGATCTTCTCACCCAGGGAACAGATTTTCCCACCAGCAGAATGCTCGCCAAGAAGGGGTCTGGAAAATGAACACAAGAAAGTGAGCTTCAAGGAAATGTACACTAACATAGATAGGTTTACAAATAAAACAAGTGAACTCAGAGAATGGGCACTAGAAGAAAACCCAGACATATTAGCACTCACAGAAACAAAGCTAACGAAAACCAAAACAAACGCAGTGTTTTCACAGGACTACTATGTAGTGAGAAAAGAGAGAAGGGAGAGGAGGAGGTGGTGTAGCTTTCTTGATAAGAGAAAGTTAGAGTTTTGAAGAAATGGTAAATCAGAACTGTGAAAGTTTTAATGACTACATATCAGGCACCATAGTAACAGGACAGAAAATTATAATAGTAGTCATATATAACCCCACACCGAATGACAGAAGACCCAGACAGGAATATGATAGAAACAATATGGCCACCATCAATATAATAGAGACAGCAGCTTCTGTGGCTAGCAGGAACGGATCCAGACTTCTAATCATGGGAGACTTCAATCATGGGAAAATAGATTGGGGGAACAGAGACCCACATGGAGGACCAGACACTTGGAGAGCTAAGCTACTGGACGTGGCAACAAGAAACTTTCTCAGTCAACACGTCAAGGGACCGACAAGAATGAGAGGAGAGGACGAACCAGCCTTGCATAATCTGATATTTACCCTAAATGAGTCGGATATAAGGGAAGTTAAGTTGGAAGCCCCTCTGGGAATGAGTGATCATAGTGAATTGAGCTTTGAATACCTGGTTGAGCTAGGAATTATCTCCCAAAAAAAGAACTGGGAAACAAAGGGCTGGCGTACCGAAAGGGAAACTATGAGGAGATGAATAAATTCCTAAGGGATATACAATGGGACACAGAACTCAGAACCAAGTCCGTACAAGACATGATGGACTGTCACCCAAAAATGTCAGGAGGCTGTAAGCAGGTTTGTCCCAGCCCGACAGGAAAAAAACTGAGAAGCAAAGGAAGAATCCGTGGTGTGCTAGGGAATGTATGAAAGCAAAGACGCTGAACCAAAAGAGCATGGAGGAACTTCCGTAATAACAGAACACCTGAAAGTAGAGAGAGATACCAGAGAACCAGGAACGAGTATGTTAGTGTGAGAAGAGCAGCTGAGAAAAGGTATGAAAATGATATAGCTAACAAAGCCAAGACCGAACCAAAGCTACTACACAGTCACATCAGGAGGAAGACAACAGTGAAGGAACTGGTGATGAAACTTAGGGTGGGCGAGGACAGGTACACAGAGATTGACAAAGAGGTGTGTGAAGAACTCAACAAAAGGTTCCAGGAGGTCTTTACAATAGAACAGGGAGACGTCACGGCGCTAGGAGAGGTGGCAGCAAACCAGGTGACCTTGGAAAGGTTAAAAATTACAAGAGATGAGGTCAAGAAGCACCTATTGGAGCTGGATGTGAGAAAAGCTGTTGGGCCGGACGGAATCTTACCATGGGTATTGAAAGAGTGTGCAGGAGCACTTTGCTTGCCACTCTCCATAGTGTATAGTAGGTCACTGGAAACGGGAGACCTACCAGAAATATGGAAGACTGCTAATGTAGTACCAATATACAAAAAGGGTGACAGACAAGAGGCACTGAACTACAGGCCAGTGTCCTTAACTTGTATACCATGCAAGGTGATGGAGAAGATTTTGAGAAAAAACCTAGTAACACATCTGGAGAGAAGAGATTTCGTGACAACCTATCAACATGGGTTCAGGGAGGGTAAATCTTGCCTTACAGGTTTGATAGAATTCTATGTTCATGTGACAAAGATTAAGCAAGAAATAGAAGGATGGGCGGACAGCATTTTTTGGACTGTCGGAAAGCCTTTGACACAGTACCCCATAAAAGGTTGATGCATAAGCTTTAGAAACAGGCAGGAGTAACTGGTAGGGCGCTCCAGTGGATAAGGGAGCACCTAAGCAATAGGGAACAGAGAGTTACAGTGAGGGGTGAGACCTGAGAATGGCGTGAAGTGACCAGTGGAGTCCCACAAGGCTCTGTGCTTGGACCTATCCTGTTTCTGATATACGTAAATGATCTCCCAGAGGGTATAGACTCATTCCTCTCAATGTTTGCTGACGACGCCAAAATTATGAAAAGGATTAAGACAGAAGAAGACAGCTTGAGGCTTCAAGAAGACCTGGACAAGCTGCAGGAATGGTCGAACAAATGGCTGTTAGAGTTTAACCCAAGCAAGCAAACTTTTTTAGTGTCAGAGTGGTTGACAAATGGAATGCTTTAGGAAGTAATGTGGTGGAGGGTGACTTCATACACAGTTTCAAGTGTAGATATGTTTCTAGACTGCTGTTCAAACTCGAGAGACAGGCTGGGTGAGAGAAAAGGCCCTAGCATGGATAAGGAACTACCTAACAGAAAGGAGCCAAAGAGTTACAGTAAGGGGCGAGAAGTCGGACTAGCAAACAGTAACGAGTGGAGTACTTCAAGGATCGGTGCTGGGACGAATTCTATTTCTATTATATTTTAACGACATGTTTACATGAGTAGAATCCTACATGTCAAGGTTCGCGGATGACGCAAAGTTGATGAGAAAAGTTGTGACAGATGAGGATTGCAGGATCTTCCAAGAAGACGTGAACAGTTTGCAGAGATGGTCAGAGAAATGGCTACTGGAGTTCAACACGAGCAAATGTAAAGGTTTGGAAATGGGACTAGGTGATAGGAGACCAAAGGGACAGTACACAATGAAGGGAAACTGCCTACCTGTGACGACGCGAGAAAGAGACCTGGGCGTGGACATAACACCTAATCTATCTCCTGAAGCACATATAAATAGAATAACGACAGCAACGTACTCTACACTGGCGAAAATTAGAACTTCATTCACAAACCTAAGTGAGGAGGCTTTTAGGGCGCTTTACACTGCCTACGTGAGACCAGTCCTAGAGTATGCCGCGCCATCATGGAGCCCCCACCTGAAGAAACACATAAGGAAACTGGAGAAGGTTCAGAGGTTTGCGACGAGGCTTGTCCCAGAGTTCCGAGGGATGGGATATGAAGAGCGTCTGAAGGAACTGAACCTTACGACACTAGAGAAAAGAAGGGAGAGAGGAGATATGATAGGGACATATAAAATACTCAAGGGAATTGACAAAGTGGAAATAGATGAAATGTTCACCGGTAAAAATAACAGAACGAGGGGACATGGGTGGAAACTGGAAGCTCAGATGAGTCACAGAGATGTTAGGAAGTTTTCTTTTAGCGTGAGAGTAGTAAAAAAATGGAATGCACTTGGGGAACAAGTTGTGGAAGCATACTCTATTCATAATTTTAAAATTAACCATGATAGGGAAATGGGACAGGAGTTATTGCTGTAAACAATCGATGGCTGGAAAGGCGGGATCCAAGAGTCAATGCTCGATCCTGCAAGCACAAATAGGTGAGTACCAATAGGTGAGTACACAAACTCACACACACACACATACACACACACACACACACACACATACACACACACACACACACACACACACACACACACACACACACACACACACACACACACACAAACACACACACGGAGGCCGGTGGCTGAGCGGACAGAATGCTGGAAGCGTGATCCTGTGTTCCCGGGTTCGATCCGGGGCGCCGGCGAAAGACAATGGGCAGAGTTTCTTTCACCCTAATGCACTTGTTACCTAGCAGTAAATAGGTACCTGGGAGCTAGTCAGCTGTCACGGGCAGCTTCCTAGGGTTGTGTGTGTGGTGTGAAAAAAAGTAGTTAGTAACAGTTGATTGACAGTTGAGAAGCGGGCCGAAAGAGCAGAGCTCAACCTCCCCCCAAGCACAACTAGAGGAATACACACACACATACACACACACACCTATAATTGTGATCGTAAGAAAAAACCTAGTAACACATCTGGAGAGAAGAGACTTCGTGACAACCCATCAACATGGGTTTAGGGAGGGTAAATCTTGCCTTACAGGCTTAATAGAATTCTACGATCAGGTGACAAAGATTAAACAAGAAAGAGAAGGCTGGGCGGACTGCATTTTTTTTTGGACTGTCGGAAAGCCTTTGACACAGTACCCCATAAAAGGCTGGTACATAAACCGGAGAGACAGGCAGGAGTAATTGGTAAAGTGCTCCAGTGGATAAGGGAGTATCTAAGCAATAGGAAACAAAGAGTTACAGTGAGGGGTGAGACCTCCGATTGGCGTGAAGTCACCAGTGGAGTCCCACAGGGCTCTGTACTCGGTCTTATCCTGTATCTGATATACGTGAACGACCTCCCGGAGGGTATAGACTCCTTCCTCTCAATGTTTGCTGACGACGCCAAAACTATGAAAAGGATTAAGACAGAGGAGGACTGCTTGAGGCTTCAAGAAGATCTAGACAAACTAAAGGAATGGTCGAACAAATGGTTGTTAGAGTTTAACCCAAGCAAATGTAATGAAATGAAGATAGGGGTAGGAAGCAGGAAACCAGATACAAGGTATCATTTGGGAGACGAAATACTTCAGGAGTCAGAGAGAGAGAAAGGCCTGGGGGGTTGATATCACGCCAGACCTGTCCCCTGAAGCTCATATCAAGAGGATAACAGCAGCAGCATATGCCAGGTTAGCTAACATAAAAACGGCCTTTAGAAACATCTGTAAGGAATCTTTCAGAACATTATATACCACATATGTCAGACCAATCTTGGAGTATGCGGCTCCAGCATGGAGTCCATATCTAGTCAAGCATAAGACTAAACTGGAAAAGGTTCAAAGGTTTGCCACCAGACTAGTACCCGAGCTGAGAGGTATGAGCTATGAGGAGAGACTACGGGAATAAACCTCACTTCGTTGGAAGACAGAAGAGTTAGGGGGGACATGATCACCACATTCAAGATTCTGAAGGGAATCGACAGGGTTGATATAGACAGTCTATTTAACACAAGGGGCACACGCACTAGGGGACACGGGTGGAAACCTGTACATCAACAGGTGTACAGGTTCCTGAGCCTATTGGGCTCTATCATATCTACACGTGAAACTGTGTATGGAGTCAGCCTCCACCACATTGCTTCCTAATGCATTCCATTTGTCAACCACTCTGACAATAAAAAAGTTCTTTCTAATATCTCTGTGGCTCCCAAATGAGCCACAGAGATATTAGAAAGATTATTATTAGAACCACACCGCTCTCTCTCTCTCTCTCTCCCACCTCCCCCCCCCATACACATACACCTCTCTCTCTCTCTCTCTCTCTCTCTCTCTCTCTCTCTCTCTCTCTCTCTCTCTCTCTCTCTCTCTCTCTCTCTCTCTCTCTCTCTCTCTCTCTCCCTCTCCCCCCCCCTTATGGCAAACTCTATCAAGACATAGTAAGAACAGGGACAAACATAGCAGCGGACAAAACATTGTAGTCGCAGTCATATATAACCAGCCACCAAATGACAGATATATAACCAGCCACCAAATGACAGAGGACCCCAGACAGGAATATGATAGAAACAACTTGGCCACCATCAATATAATAGAGAGAACAGCGTCTCTCGCTAGTAGGAATGGATCTGCACTACTAATCATGGGGGATTTCAACCACGGGAAGATTGATTGGGAGAACAGAGACCCGCATGGAGGCCCAGACACATGGAGAGCTAAGCTGCTGGATCTGGCAACAAGAAACTTTCTAAGTCAACACGTCAAGGGACCGACAAGAATGAGAGGGGATGAGCCAGCCTTGCTTGGTCTGATATTTAGCCTAAATGAGTGGGATATAAGGCAGATTAAGATGGAAGCACACTTAGGAATGAGTGATCACAGTGTTTTGATCTTTGTGTACTTCGTAGAGCAAGGACTTTTCTCCCCTCAAAAAGAACTAGAAAACAAAAGACTGGCATACCTAAAGGGGAATTATGATGGGATGAGAAGTTTCCTAAGGGATATACCTTGGGACACAGATCTCAGAGCTAAGTCGGTACAAGACATGATGGACTATGTCACCCAAAAGTGTCAGGAGGCAGTAAACAGGTTTATCCCAGCCCAAAGGAAAAAATCCGAGAAGCAAAAGAAGAATCCATGGCTTAACAGGGCATGCATGGAAGCAAAGGTACTGAACAAAAATGCGTGGAGGAACTTCCGAAATAACAGTACACCAGAAAGCAGAGAGAGATACCAGAGAACCAGTAATGAGTATTTTAGTGTGAGAAGGGAAGCAGAGAAAAATTATGAAAATGATATAGCAAGCAAAGCCAAGACCGATCCAAAGCTACTCCAAAGTCACATCAGCAGGAAGACAACAGTGAAAGAACAGGTCATGAAAATTAGAACAGGTGAGGACAAGTATACAGAGAATGACAAAGAGGTGTGTGAGGAACTCAACAAGAGGTTCCAGGAGGTCTTCACAATAGAACATGGTGAGGTCACTGCACTGGGAGAGGGGACAGTAAAGCAGGCGGCCTTGGAAGGGTTCGAAATTACGAGAGATGAGCTCAAGAGACACCTGTTGGATCTGGATGTGAGAAAGGCTATTGGTCCAGACGGGATATCACCATGGGTATTGAAAGAGTGTGCAGAGGCACTCTGCTTGCCACTCTCCACAGTATATACTAGGTCACTGGAGACGGGAGACCTACCAGAAATATGGAAGGCGGCTAATGTGGTCCCAATATACAAAAAGGGTGACAGACAAGAGGCACTGAACTACAGGCCAGTGTCCTTGACTTGTGTACCATGCAAGGTGATGGAGAAGATCATGAGAAAAAAACTAGTAACACATCTGGAGAGAAGGAACTTTGTGACAAATCGCAAACATGGGTTCAGGGAGGGTAAATCTTGCCTTACTGGCTTACTAGAATTCTACGATCAGGTGACAAATATTAAACAAGAAAGAGAAGGCTGGCCAGACTGCATTTTTTTTCGACTGTCAGAAAGCCTTTGATACAGTCCCCCATAAGAGGCTGGTACATAAGCTGGAGAGACAGGCAGGAGTATCTGGTAAATTGCTCCAATGAATAAGGGAATACCTAAGCAATAGGAAGCAAAGAGTTAAAAATGAGGGATGAGACCTCAGATTGGCGTGGAGTCACCAGTGGAGTCCCACAGGGCTCTGTACTCGGTCCTATCCTGTTTCTGATATATGTGAACGATTAAGACAGAGGAAGACTGCTTGAAGCTTCAAGAAGACCTAGACAACCTAAAGGAATGGTCGAACAAATGGTTGTTAGAGTTTAACTCAAGCAAATGCAATGTAATGAAGATAGGTGTAGGGAGCAGGAGGCCAGTTACAAGGTATCATTTAGGAGATGAAATTCTACACGAGTCAGAGAGAGAGAGAAAGACCTGGGGGTTAATATCACGCCAGACCTGTCCCCAGAAGCCCATATCAAGAGGAAAACATCAGCAGCATATGCCAGGTTGGCTAACATAAGAACGGCGTTTACACACTTGTGCAAGGAATCGTTCAGAACTTGGTATTCCACCTATGTCAGACCAATCCTGGAATATGCAGCCCCAGCATCGAGTCCATATCTAGTCAAGCATACGACCAAACTGGAAAAAAGTTCAAAGGTTTGCCACCAGACTAATAACCGGGCTGAGAGGTATGAGCTACGAGGAGAGACTACAGGAATTAAACCTCACGTCGCTAGAAGACAGAAGAGTTAGGGGGGGGTATGATCACCACGTACAAGATTCTCAGAGGAATTAACAGGGTAGATAAAGACAGGCTATTTAACACATGGGGAACACGCACTAGAAGACACAGGTGGAAACTGAGTGCCCAAATGAGCCACAGATATATTAGAAAGAATTATTTTAGTGTCAGAGTAGTTGACAAATGGAATGCAATAGGCAGTGATGTGGTGGAGGCTGACTCTATACACAGTTTCAAGTGTAGATATGACAGAGCCCAATAGGCTCAGAAACCTGTACACCAGTTGATTGACAGTTGAGAGGCGGGACCAAAGAGCCAGAGCTCAACCCCTGTAACCACAAATAGGTGAGTACACACACACACACACACACACACACACACACACACACACACACACACACACACACACACACACACACACACACACACACACACACAGCAGGGCCTCGTAGCCTGGTGGAAGGGGCCTCGTAGCCTGGTGGATAGCGCGCAGGACTCGTAATTCTGTGGCGCGGGTTCGATTCCCGCACGAGTCAAAAAAAAAAAAAAAAAAAAAGTAGTTAGTAAACAGTTGATTGACAGTTGAGAGGCGGGCCGAAAGAGCAAAGCTCAATCCCCGCAAAAACACAACTATTAAACACAACTAGTAAACACACACACACACACACACACACACACACACACACAGGAGGACAGCTTGAGGCTTCAAAAAGACGTAGACAAGCTCCAGGAATGGTCTAATAAATGGTTGTTAGAGTTTAACCCAAGCAAATGTAATGTAATGAAGATAGGGATAGGAAGCAGGAGACCAGATACAAGGTATCACTTGGGAGATGAAATACTTCAAGAGTCAGAGAGAGAGAAAGACCTGGGGGTTGATATCATGCCAGACCTGTCCCCTGAAGCTCATATCAAGAGGATAACATCAGCAGCATATGCCCGGTTGGCTAACATAAGAACGGCCTTTAGAAACTTGTGTAAGGAATCTTTCAGAACAGTATATACCACATATGTCAGACCAACCCTGGAGTATGCGGCTCCAGCATGGAGAACATGTCTAGTCAAGAATAAGACTAAACTGGAAAAGGATCAAAGGTTTGCCACCAGACTAGTACACGAGCTGAAATGTATGAGCTATGTAGAGAGACTACGGGAATTAAACCTCACTTCGTTGGAAGACAGAAGAGTTACGGGGGACATGATCACCACATTCAAGATTTTCAAGGGAATCAACAGGGTTGATAAAGACAGGCTATTTAACACAAGGGGCACAGACACTAGGGGACACAGGTGGAAACAGAGTGCCCAAATGAGTCACAGATATATTAGAAGAACTTTTTTTAGTGTCAGAGTGGTTGACAAATGGAATGTATTAGGAAGTGATGTGGTGGAGGCTGACTCCATACACAGTTTCAAGTGTAACTATGATAGAACTCAATAGGCTCAGGAACCTGTACACCTGTTGATTGACGGTTGAGATGCGGGACCAAAGAGCCAGAGCTCAACCCCCGCAAGCACAACTAGGTGAGTACAACTAGGTGAGTACACATAGGGCTCAGAGGATGGATACTCAGAGGATGGAGAGGAACAGGAAGCCTGGATTAGGGAAACATTCCAGCACATGTGGGAGGAATTCAGTGAAGGACTGAGGGTAATGAGGGAGACAGTAGCGTCAGCATGAACTAAGAAGACAGTAGCTGCAGGATGAACTAAGGGCAGCAAAGGAGGA
This sequence comes from Procambarus clarkii, assembly GCF_040958095.1. Taxonomy (NCBI): domain Eukaryota; kingdom Metazoa; phylum Arthropoda; class Malacostraca; order Decapoda; family Cambaridae; genus Procambarus; species Procambarus clarkii. The sequence continues at coordinate 31,384,069 of NC_091209.1, forward strand.
GATAAGAAACCTGAAGAAGACTCCTCCCCATTACCAGACACAGACCATCCCTCAGGGAGTTGGGGATGCTACTGTTGAGGGAATTTCTACACAACAGCCCTAATTTGCAGAATTGCTTAAAAAGAGCCCTGAAGCCAGGTCTGCAGTTAGGGAAGTTGCCATGGAAGTGGCTTCTTCTCAGGAAGGAGCTAGATGTACTAGCCAGCTGATAGAGAGGAAAAAGAGCAATAGTAATAATAGGCATTAAGTAACAAACGGGGATCGGTCGAGTGGAAAGGAGAGGGAAGGACAAAAATGAAGTTAATAAAATCCTTAAAAGGATAAAGATGGAGAGGGCTGACTAAGATATTGAAAAGGTTTTCAGGATTGGACGGCACAACAAGGACAGAGACTGTGTGATAAAGGTTGTATTCAAGAGCGAGAGAACAAAAGAGGAATTGTTAGCAAGGAAGAGCGGACTAGAATATGTACAGAGGTTCAAAAAAGTATTCCTGCAGAGGGATAAGACATGGGACGAAAGAGGGAGGGCAGCAGCCGCCAGGAGAGAGTGCAGGGAGAAAGAAAGGAATCAGGGAGCCACCACCTTGAGCCAGAACTTAAGCTCGAACTTCCAAAGATCGAGCGGGAGCAACAAAAAGAAGCTCTACAAATGAGGAAAGAAGAAGCTGCAATCAGGAAAGAAGAACAAGAACGAGAGGCGGCTCTAAAGGAACGTGAGGCGGCCCTGGCGAAAGAAGCTCTACAAATAAGGGAAAGAGAGGCTGCAATCAGGAAAGAAGAACAGGAACGTGAGACTGCACTACTCCGTGAGCGTGAGCGAATACAGCTTGAAGCAAAACAACGTCACCTGGAGATGCAACGCGAGCATGATAAGAAGCAAGCCGATATGGCTATAGCATGTCGACAACAAGAACTCGCGTTGGAAACTACACACCACACTCAGCGCCAACCAGCTACCGCTAATCTTCCCGTTAGTTTCATTGTCTCCCATGCAAGTAAGTTAATGCCACCATTCGTTGAGACAGAGATTGATGTATTTTTCACCACTTTTGAGACCCTAGCTAAAAAACTTAGCTGGTCTGCAGATCAATGGTCTACCCTTCTCAGAGTGCATCTCACAGGTAGAGCTGCGGTTACTCTCAGTACCTTAGCGTCTGAGAATGACTACCAGACCCTGAAGCAAGCAGTTTTGGACGCCTACCTTCTCTCCACCGAAAGCTATAGACGAAAGTTCCGTGACTATCTAAAGGCAAGTACCACAGACGAAAATTCCGTGACTATCTAAAGGCAAGTACCACCACCTTTCTAGAATTTGCCAATACCAAGAAAAGATATTTCATGAAATGGCTGGAAGCAGCACATGTCTCTACATTTTCAGAACTCGTCAACCTCATGCTATTCTTGAGGAATATTCTTAAGGAATATTCTTGAGGAATTCTTGAGACGTGTTCCCCCTTCTGTCCGCTTATATTTAGCAGACAAAGAAGAAACCGACTACATCAGATGTGCGAAGTCAGCTGACACCTACAGCCTCATCCACCGGCTTACACCAGAACCACCTTCCAGTAAGAAGTCTTGGTATAGTTATGATAAAGTGAGTACCGATCAAGCAAGCTCTCAATTGTATTGTAAGTATTGCAAACTCTATGGGCATACCATAGATAGATGTGGGAAGGCCCAATACAAAGGCAATGAAACTCCTAAACCCAAACCGACTCCTCCTAAGTTAGGTAAACCTGTGATGAATGTTGGTGTTCCGGTTAATGATCTTTCTCTCTTCAGCAAACACCTATATCCTGGAACTGCCTCTGCCAGCAGTACAGATTCGGAGGGAGGTTTCAAATTGAAGATCTTGAGAGACACAGCGGCTCTTCAGTCAATAATATTGAAATCAGCTGTGCCTAACATCACCTACACCGGGGAAACCGTCCTTATCACTGACCTCACTGCTACCACTCCGTATCCACTCGCCAGAGTCCACCTGGATTGTCCTTTTGTGACCGGTGAAGTCCAAGTCGCCATCAGGGGAAAAGCCTTTTCCCATGTCTGGAGTGCAACTTCTCCTGGGCAACGACTTGGCAGAAGATCTGCAACCGTCCAACCTGATCATCATGGACAAACCCCAGGTGTGTAACTCTGTAGTGGACAATCCCATCTTTAAGTATGTTTCAGCAGAGGTCCAAGAAAGTGATGAAGTTTCTCCTCCGGTTTGGTGACCACCCGTGCACAAGCTGCACGCCCGCAACCAGCTGACTCTACTGCTACCGCTGTCCCTCAAGACCCTCAGAATCTACCACCGAATCTTACTAGTTTGGAATTCCGTAAGTTACAGAGGGAGGATCTATCATTAACACCTTTATTCTTCAAGGCTGAGACTCAACCTGACAGTATCCCTGGTTCTTCCTAGAGAATCAGTTGCTCTACAGCAGATACACACCCAATAAGCTGAAGGAGGACGAGGATTGGGCAAATGTCGAACAACTAGTGGTTCCCACCAGCCTACGGCCCGATTTTCTACACCTGGCCCACGGAGCTCTTTCTCACTATGGTTTTAACAAAACCTACAACGGAATCAGACAAGACCACTACTGGCCAGGTATGGTTAAAGACGTCAAAAGTTACGTGCAACAATGTCATACATGTCAGATGGCAGGTAAACCTAACATCTCTATTCCCCAGGCTCCATTAAATCCTATCCAGGTGCTTGCAGAACCTTTCCACAGACTCATCATAGACTGTGTTGGTCCTTTACCCCGGATCAGTTCTAGCAACGCCTATATATTAACTATCATGTGTCCTACCACCAGATTACCCATAGCAGTTCCAGTAAAGAACATTACAGCTGCTACTGTGGTGAAACAACTATTGAAGATCTTCACCCAGTATGGATTTCCAAGAGAGATTCAAGGTGACTGTGGCACCAACTTCACCAGTGATCTCTTCAAGAAGACACTGGAAGAGTTCAATATCAAACAGGTACTGTCCAGCCCCTATCATCCTGCTTCACAGGGTTCTCTTGAACGTAGTCATCAGACTATTAAAGCACTCCTAAAGAAATTTTGCAATGAAACCTTGAAGGACTGGGATACACAACTTGACCTCATTATGTACATTTTCAGAAGTCTCCCCAATGAGTCTCTAGGAGTATCTCCTTATGAGATGCTCTTCAGACGTAAGTGCCGTACTCCTCTCAAAGCTTTCAAAGACTCTCTACGTAATGCCACCTTCAGTGACCCTCAGAATGTGCCCCAGTTTCTTCAAAACTTAAAACACATTCTAGAGAGAGTACGTAAATTTGCTAATGACAATCTACTGAAAGCTCAGGAGAGGATGAAGACTCATTTTGACCAACGCAGCAAACTAAGGAAATTTAAACCAGGAGACTTCGTGTTGGCATATTTTCCTATCCCAGGTTCTCCATTGCAAAACAAGTTTTCAGGACCTTACCGCATCAAGGAGTGCAGAAACAACCACAACTACGTTCTTGAGACTCCAGATAGGCGGCGGAAGACCCAGTTGTGCCACGTCAACCTCTTGAAGCAGTATCAAGGTACTCCCCCCACTGTATTGGTATCATTATCCACATTTAAAGGTCCATACCTCCACAGTGAGACCTTCCCTGCTTCTCCTCCCGAAAGCACTAACATTGAGTCAGTGCCTTCCAACTCGGAAATCCTTAATGATCTTCATACCTATTTGCAGGACAGTAATAGTGCTCCTCTCATCAGAATCTTCAAGGAACATCAGAAGTTGTTCAGCGATGCTCCACAGGAGTGTAATGTGGTTCAGCACGACATCCAGCTACTCCCTGACACCCGGCCGATTCGTCAACCTTTCTACCGAATCAGCCCGAGCAAAAAGGAAGTTATGCGTGCTGAAGTACAGTACCTCCTGGATCATGGGCTGGCCACCCCTTGTGAGTCCCCTTGGGCCTCACCCTGCTTCTTAGTGCCGAAACCGCACTGTAAAGTGAGGCTGTATACCGACTACAGGAAATTGAATCTTGTGACTATCAAGGATGCTTACCCATTACCTAGAATAGATGACATCCTTGACGCCATTGGTAATGCTCGGTATCTATCGAAGCTAGACTTACTCAAGGGATACTACCAAGTATGTTTCACAGAGCGAACTAAGGAAATATCTGCCTTCACCACTCCTTTTGGCCTTTACAGATACGAACGGCTTACTTTTTGGACTATGTAATGCCCCGGCCACCTTCCAGCGAGCTGTCAACCGCGTCATCCAGGGCTTAGATAACACCTACGCGTACTTGGATGATATCGTTGTGGCAACCAACACCTGGAGCGAACATCTGCTCCAGCTCCAACGATTGTTCGCCAAGCTCCTGACAGCCGGCTTCACCATCAACTTGGGCAAGTCCACCTTTGCTAAAGGTAAAGTGCGTTATCTTGGTCATGTGATAGGGAGTGGCAGCCTAGCTCCGTTAAACATACATACCCAAGCCATCCAGCATTACCCACAGCCTACCACCAGGAAGCAGCTCCTGCGCTTCCTTCGTCTTGCCTCCTACTACCGTAGGTTTGTGAAGAAATTTTAGTTCGGTGGCGACACCATTGATCACTTTAACCAGCCCCAAGCAATGGTATCATTGGACCATTCAACAAACCATTACTTTAGAACAACTTAAATCCATGCTCTGTTCTAATCCTATTCTCGCCTCGCCAGATATCACGAAGCCTTTCATCCTCCATGTCGACGCCAGTGGTACCGGCATCGGGGGTGTCCTGATGCAACAATGAGGATAGGAGGTTCTACCTGTTAGCTACTACAGCTACAAGTTAAAACCTCACCAGAAGAACTACAGCACTATCGAAAAGGAACTTCTCTCCACCGTCCTGAACTTACAGCACTTTGAATCGTACCTACAAAGTGCTCGGTCTACCACCATCTACTCGGACCACAATCCCCTACGCTTCCTGCAGCAAGCACAATTCAACAATCAACGGCTTCTACGATGGGCTTTGTATCTGCAGAATTTCAACCTGGAGATCGTCTACATCAAGGGTTCTGACAACATCATAGCAGACGCCCTCTCCAGAGTCTATGAGGTAGAGGCAGCTCCACCTACCACTCTACCATCTGAAGACGTAACTTCACTCATTAGAGCAGGCTTCGGGGAAGAGTTGTGACGAAAATCTCTTTCAAGAGAGATTGAGCCTGCTCTTCTCTACATAAAGTTATGCATATTATTCAACAATAAGATGCTACCTTCAAGATACGTCTACCAGTAGCACAAAACGTTTTGACCAAGAGGCAAACGTACCCGAGACTCCCCCCTACTCCACACTCCCTCCATGCCGGCTCCGTCACCAACCAGCAAACTACCATTCCCAGCTTGCCTGCTTCTGATTGGTGACCCACCGACTGCACACCTGCACCTCAGCGCCCTCTACAAGTCGATGTCTGGGCTTGAACCAGCCATTAAAGTCAGAATATCCTTGTGCTCTCAAGCCGTGAACAACTAACTGATATACGCTATCTATCAGGTGGATGTTTCTTAGCTAGCGCTATATTCTCAGCACCTGCTGGTTTTTCACCTTGTCTTTATATTATTGTAGAGTAACGTCATCCCTATTCTTCATTTATGTTATATGGTTTTGACTTGTTTGTTTGCACTGTACATAGCCAAGGGATTGTCTTTGTTTTTAATTTGTTTTCTATATTAATTAAAGTTTCATTGTTCATACTATGTTTTGCGTGTCTTCCCTTACTTTGCCACAGATAAACATCCAATCAGTCTATCTTTTTTTTGTAAGTGTGACTAGGCATTGACACCAGCCATTGGAGGACTGCCGAACATCTACAGTCCTACACTTTCCCGTTACAATATATATATATATATATATATATATATATATATATATATATATATATATATATATATATATATATATATATATTAGTATATTTTGGTAGCAGTCTTTCCTGTAGACATATATTATTAAATATGACCGAAAAAGTAAGATTAATAATTCTAACACGAATTTTCTCAATCTTTCGTACATTACGCTTCACTGTTGGAGGTAAATCAAAAATTAATTCTCCAAAATTCATTTTTATTTCTAGTCTGACGCGACACGGGCGCGTTTCGTAAAACTTATTACATTTTCAAAGACTTTAGTTCACAAATACACAACTGAATAGAACTTACGTATCTCCGAGTTTATATCTACATTTGAGTGAGGTGGGAGGGGTGATGTGGCATTAACACAAGACAGAACAAGAGGGGATATTAATAGGGTATTAAAAGTATCAACACAAGACAGAACACAAACAATGGGTATTGAATAGAAGTGTTTGTAGAAAGCCTATTGGTCCATATTTCCTGATGCTTCTATATTGGAGCGGAGTCTTGATGTGGGTAGAATATAGTTGTGCATTAGTTGGCTGTTGATTGCTGGTGTTGACTTTTTAGTGTGTAGTGCCTCGCAAACGTCAAGCCGTCTGCTATCGCTGTATCTATCGATGATTTCTGTGTTGTTTACAAGGATTTCTCTGGCGATGGTTTGGTTGTGGAAAGAGATTATATGTTCCTTAATGGAGCCCTGTTGCTTATGGATCGTTAAACGCCTAGAAAGAGATGTTGTTGTCTTGCCTATATACTGGGTTTTTGGAGCTTACAATCCCCAAGAGGGCATTTGAAGGCATAGACGACGTTGGTCTCTTTTAAAGCGTTCTACTTTGTGTCTGGAGAGTTTCTCATAAGTAGGCTGGCCGTTTTTCTGGTTTTATAGTAAATCGTCAGTTGTATCCTCTGATTTTTGTCTGTAGGGATAACGTTTCTATTAACAATATCTTTCAGGACCCTTTCCTCCGTTTTATGAGCTGTGGAAAAGAAGTTCCTGTAAAATAGTCTAATTGGGGGTATAGGTGTTGTGTTAGTTGTCTCTTCAGAGGTTGCATGGCGTTTCACTTTCCTTCTTATGATGTCTTCGATGAAACCATTGGAGAAGCCGTTGTTGACTAGGACCTGCCTTACCCTACAGAGTTCTTCGTCGACTTGCTTCCATTCTGAGCTGTTGCCGAGAGCACGGTCGACATATGCGTTAACAACACTCCTCTTGTACCTGTCTGGGCAGTCGCTGTTGGCATTTAGGCACATTCCTATGTTCGTTTCCTTAGTGTAGACAGCAGTGTGGAAACCCCCGCTCTTTTCCATGACTGTTACATCTAGAAAGAGCAGCTTCCCATCCTTTTCCATCTCATAAGTGAAACGCAGCACGGAACTCTGCTCAAACGCCTCCTTCAGCTCCTGCAGATGTCTGACATCAGGTACCTGTGTAAAAATGTCGTCAACATACCTGCAGTATATGGCCGGTTTCAAGTTCATGTCGACTAAGACTTTTTGCTCGATGGTACCCATGTAGAAGTTTGCAAACAGTACACCTAGGGGAGAACCCATGGCGACCCCATCTACTTGCTTATACATGTGCCCATCCGGGCTCAAGAAGGGTGCCTCTTTAGTACAAGCTTGGATTAGTTTCCTTAGAATATTCTCTGGTATGTCAAGAGGAGTACAGGCTGGATCACGATACACTCTGTCGGCTATCATCCCGATTGTCTCGTCCACAGGTACGTTGGTGAACAGTGATTCTACGTCCAACAAGGCTCTTATCCCTGTGGCCCGTGTGCCCCGCAGTAAGTCAACAAATTCTTTTGGAGACTTCAGGCTGAAGGCACAAGGAACATAAGGAGTCAGCAGGCCGTTGAGTCGCTTCGCCAGTCTGTACGTGGGTGTGGGTATCTGGCTAATGATTGGCCGAAGTGGGTTTCCAAGCTTGTGTGTCTTGACATTTACATACGCATATCCAGGTTTATATTCCCCAATAATCTTTGGCAGGTGGAGTCCGGATTTCTTGGCGTTCACAGTTTCAATCAGTTTGTTGACCTTTGCTTTCAATTCGGCTGTAGTGTCCTTCGTTACCCTTTGGAATTTAGTTTGGTCAGAGAGTATGAGGTTCATTTTCGCCAGATATTCGTCTTTTTTAAGAATGACATATATTGGCGACTTGTCACCTCTCCTGACAACTATCTACTTGTTCTCACGAAGGCTTTTAGCTGCCGCTTTGAGCTCGGGGGACAGTATGGTGCTTCTGTAATTGCCTCGATTCTTTCCTCCTTCTGCAATAAGTTCTGCTTGTAAGGTATCTTTGGTACCAAGATACCAAAGATAAGGTATCTTTGGTATCTTACAAGCAGAACTTATTGCGGAAGGAGGAAAGAAAATGAAAAAGCAATTCTCCAAAATTCATTTTTATTTCTAGTCTGACGCGACACAAGTACAAGCTTGGAGTAGTTTTCTTAGACTGTTTTCTGGTATGTCAAGAGGAGTACAGGCCGGATCACGGTACACTCTGTCGGCTATCATCCCGATTGTTTCATCCACATGTACGTTGGTAAACAGAGATTCTACGTCCAAGACAGGTACCTACGTACCGGACAGGTACAAGAGGAGTGTTGTTAACGCTTATGTCGACCGTGCCCTCAGCCACAGCTCAGAATGGAAGCAAGTCGACGAAGTACTCTGTAGGGTAAGGCAGGTCCTAGTCAACAACGGCTTCTCCAATGGTTTCGTGGAAGACATCATAAGAAGGAAAGTGAAACGCCATGCAACCTCTGAAGAGACAACTAACACAACACCTATACCTCCTATTAGAATATTTTACAGGAACTTCTTTTCCACAGCTCATAAAACGGAGGAAAGGGTCCTGAAAGATATTGTCAGTAGAAACGTTATCCCTACAGACAAAAATCAGAAGATACAACTGACGATTTACGCTAAAACCAGAAAAACGGCCAGCCTACTCATGAGAAACTCTCCAGACACAAAGCAGAACGCTTTAAAAGAGACCAACGTCGTCTATTCCTTCAAATGCCCTCTTGGGGACTGTAAGCCTAAAAAAAAACAGTATATAGGCAAGACAACAACATCTCTTTCCAGGCGTTTAACGATGCATAAGCAACAGGGCTCTATTAAGGAACATATAATCTCTTCCCACAAACAAACCATCACCAGAGAAATCTTAGCAAACAACACAGAAATCATCGATAGATACAGTGATAGCAGGCGGCTTGACGTCTGCGAGGCACTACACATCAAGAAGTCAACACCAGCAATCAACAGCCAATTAATGCACAACTATATTCTACCCACTTCAAGACTCCGCTCCAATATAGAAGCATCAAGAAATATGGACCAATAGGCTTTCAACAATTACTTCCATTCAATACCCATTGTTTCGTGTTCTGTCTTGTGTTTGAATTTAATACCCATTCAATACCCATTGTTGAAAGTTTGTTTTCACCTCACCCAAATGTAGATATAAAATCGAAGATGTGTAAGCTCTATTCTGTTTCAGTTGTGTGTTTTTAAACTAAAGTCTTTGAAAATGTAATAAGTTTTACGAAACGCGCTCAAGTGTCGCGTCAGACTAGAAATAAAAATGAATTTTGGAGAATTGATCTATGAATTACCATCAACAGTGAAAAGAAACGTAAGAAAGATCGAGAAAATTCGTGTTAGAATTATTAATCTTACTTTCTTACTTTTTCGGTCATATTTAATAATATATGTCTACAGGAAAGACTGCTACCAAATTATACTAATATATATATATATATATATATATATATATATATATATATATATATATATATATATATATATATATATATATATATATATATATATATATATATATGTATGTATGTATGTCGTACCTAGTAGCCAGAACGCCCTTCTCAGCCTACAATGCAAGGCCCGATTTGCCTAATAAGCCAAGTTTTCTTGAATTAATATATTTTCTCAAATTTTTTTCTTACCAAATGATGAAGCTACCCATTTCATTATGTATGAAGTCAATTTTTTTTTATTTGAGTTAAAATTAACGTAGATATATGACCGAACCTAACCAACCCTACCTAACCTAACCTAACCTATCTTTATAGGTTAGGTTAGGTTAGGTCGCCGAAAAAGTTAGGTTAGGTTAGGTAGTCGAAAAAACATTAATTCATGAAAACTTGGCTTATTAGGCAAATCGGGCCTTGCAAAGTTGGCTGAGAAGTGCGTTCTGGCTACTAGGTACGACATATATATATATATATATATATATATATATATATATATATATATATATATATATATATATATATATATATATATATATATATATATATACATATATATATATATGTCGTACCTAGTAGCCAGAACTCACTTCTCAGCCTACTATTCAAGGCCCGATTTGCCTAATAAGCCAAGTTTTCCTGAATTAATATATTTACTATATTTTTTTTCTTATGAAAAAAAGAATTTCATTTTCTTTCTTCAATGTACTTACATTGAAGGTTACATATAAAAGAGGAAAGAATAATGAAAGAAATAATCCGTAAAGGAGTAAAAAGCAGTACTCCTAACCAAAACATAAACCTGATAATATTCTACAAAACCAAGAAGACTTCCGAACTCCTTATCAAAAACAGCCCGAAGCCGACGGAGAACCCTCTACAGCAGTCAAGCGTTGTATACATGTACACTTGCCCCCACGAAGGATGTAACCTTCAATGTAAGTACATAGGTATGACGTCGACCAAGCTGACGAGGCGTTTGACATGCCATCTTCAATCTGGTGCCCCTAGGAATCACATGAGACAAGCCCATGACATTACTCTAACAAGAGAAATGTTGAACAAGAATACTTGCATAATAGACAAAACCCAAGATTCAAGAAGATTACAAATTCTTGAGGCAATTCACATAAGAATAGGGCGACCTACCATGAACACCCAAATCACGGAACTATTTACTCTACCCACCATGAGAGTAAGGACAAGACAAGAACATATCGATGCCAACACAGAAGACAATGTCCAACATAACAGGCCTATTACACTGGATTAATCTTTGTGTTTAGATAGGAGATGCCTCGTATGGGCCAATAAGCCTTCTGCAGCCCCTATGTTTATCCCTTATGTATCCCCCCATGTTTTCACCTTAATTGTATTATCACCTGACCTAATGCGGGTATAAAATCAACTAGTATTGTAAGATCTGTTCACTTGAGAATGAACCATGGAGGTTCGAAACGTCGTGCAAATTATATAAATAAGTGTAATACACTCTATAGTAAATCACTTCTTTTCTTCACCTTAAAAGTACGAAAATGAGTTTTGGAGAACTCCTATTTCAATTAAGCCCTGATGCTAAGAAAATAGTTAGAGGGATAGAAGCCCTAAACCAGAAAATAATAAATACAGAATATGCGGTCATATTCAATGAAACATATATATATATATATATATATATATATATATATATATATATATATATATATATATATATATATATATATATATATATATACGACATATATATATATATATATATATATTAGTATATTTTGTTAGCAGTCTTTCCTGTAGACATATATTATTAAATATGACCGAAAAAGTAAGATTAATAATTCTAACAAGAATTTTCTCTATCTTTCGTACATTTCTTTTCACTGTTGGTGGTAATTCAAAAATCAATTCTCCAAAATTCATTTTTATTTCTAGTCTGACGCGACACTTGAGCGCGTTTCGTAAAACTTATTACATTTTCAAAGACTTTACATACACAACTGAATAGAACTTACACATCTCCGATTTGTTTATATCTACATTTGAGTGAGGTGGATGGGGTGAGGTGGTATTTAATAGAGTATTAAATTCATCAATGAATTTAACATCAATGAACATTGATGAATTTAATACCCTTTTAAATACCACCTCACCCCATCCACCTCACTCAAATGTAGATATAAACAAATCGGAGATGTGTAAGTTCTATTCAGTTGTGTATGTGTAAACTAAAGTCTTTGAAAATGTAATAAGTTTTACGAAACACGCTCAAGTGTCGCGTCAGACTAGAAATAAAAATGAATTTTGGAGAATTGATTTTTGAATTACCACCAACAGTGAAAAGAAATGTACGAAAGATAGAGAAAATTCGTGTTAGAATTATTAATCTTACTTTTTCGGTCATATTTAATATATATATATATATATATATATATATATATATATATATATATATATATATATATATATAGACATATGTCGTACCTAGTAGCCAGAACGCACTTCTCAGCCTACTTTGCAAGGCCCGATTTGCCTAATAAGCCAAGTTTTCATGAATTAATTGTTTTTCGACTACCTAATCTACCGAACCTAACCTAGCCTATAAAGATAGGTTAGGTTAGGTAGGGTTGGTTAGGTTCGGTAATTTTAACTCCAATAAAAAAAAATTGACCTCATACATAATGAAATGGGTAGATATATCATTTCATAAGAAAAAAATTAGAGAAAATATAATAATTTAGGAAAACTTGGCTTATTAGGCAAATCGGGCCTTGCATAGTAGGCCGAGAAGTGCATTCTGGCTACTAGGTACGACATATATATATATATATATATATATATATATATATATATATATATATATTAAACTAAAATAAATAAAAAGTAAAAACTGAAAAATATATTAAAAATATACAGCTTTAAAAACAAAACTAACGCAGAAAAAAGTTATTATATATTATTTCTAACATGTGGAATATAAATATAACTTCCAAATGTAACACAACTGGCCGTTCCTCGGTGGCTTGATTGTCTTAGTTGTCAGTCGGGCTCTGAGGCGGCCGGGTCAAACCCCGCCCCAGACAGTCCCTGTGCTGTCTGTGTGGGATGACCTTGTTGCTGACCTTGGCTTAGCTGTCTAGGTGGGATGTGACTGCTGACCTTGGCTTAACTGTCTGGGTGGGATGTGACTGCTGACCTTGGCTTAGCTGTCTGGGTGGGATGTGACTGCTGACCTTGGCTTAGCTGTCTGGGTGGGATGTGACTGCTGACCTTAGGAGTTGGTGTGCGATGTGCGTGTGTGCTGACTTTGGCTTAACTGTCTGGGTGGGATCTGACTGCTGACCTTGCCTTAACTGTCTGGGTGGGATGTAACTGCTGACCTTAGGAGTTGGTGTGCGATGTGCGTGTGTGCTGACTTTGGCTTAACTGTCTGGGTGGGATCTGACTGCTGACCTTGCCTTAACTGTCTGGGTGGGATGTAACTGCTGACCTTGGCTTAACTGCCTGGGTGGGATGTGACTGCTGATCTTAGCAGTTGGTGTGCGATGTGCGTGTGTGCTGACTTTGGCTTAACTGTCTGGGTGGGATCTGACTGCAGACCTTGCCTTAACTGTCTGGGTGGGATCTGACTGCTGACCTTGGCTTAACTGCCTGGGTGGGATGTGACTGCTGACCCTGGCTTTACTTGTCTGGGTGGGATGTAACTGCTGACCTTGGCTTCACTGCCTGGGTGCTGACCTTAGCAGTTGGTGTGCGATGTGCGTGTGTGCTGACCTTGGCTTAACTGTAAGATCCTTATCCTGACCCACCTTGCAAATGCTATATAGTCGACATGACTTTTCTTTACTGTCATAGTTTTCTTTTGATAATTCTACCTTATGGTACCCTTCCCTTATTGGTACATACCGAGAGTCGCGCTTGCGCAATCCGAAGGGGGAGGAAGGAGAGCGACTCTTGGCTCTCCGACGCCCTTACATGGAAGCGTGGGCATCCATCTTGCCAAGTTACTGTGTTGCAGAACTCTTACTTAACGACTCATCGTTATCATCCTTGCATCAGCGGGTGCCAGAGTTCGTGGAGATCTACATCTGCATTCAACACAATCACGGGCGAGCATAATTTCCAGTTCCTACTGATTTTTGTTATAGAGGTGCACTTGGTAACATTTTTCATATGTGTGTTGTTCGTTCGTTATGCCACGCAACAACAACTAAAACAAAGTTAGTTGAATTGTCTAGACTCCCACTTTTCATTCAGAAATAATGATATTAACTATTGATATTAAGTCTAAACAACCTTTACATTTAATATGCCTTTCAGCTAGACTGGGAGTGGCGTGAAGAAGAATTACTTTCATTCCATGTGCTTGCTCGACACCGCTGTGCAACAAGTGTGCTGTCGCCCCATACTTTTCCAACTAATTCAGTCGAACAGCTAAGCTGGCGTTATTTTCTAGTAATGCAGCATTAGATATACTAACATCTAGTTACATGAATAACTTCTTTTCAAATTGCCATTTACTTGTCATAAATAAAAGTTATACTATTTATTAATCCCATTTCTTTGATTCTATATATGAACTATGATTTGAATTTACATACACTTTTCTCTCTGACGGTCGAACCAGCGTCAGATTATTGGTGCTAAAATTTAATTGTATCCTAGCGCTTGTACCCCCCAAATTGTAAATGTTAATTTGACTCATATTTCATGATAAATACAGTTCCATTAAGATCCATTGGACACTAGTTCTTGGTATCAAAATCAATCCACTTGCTCATTTTTGTTTTCCACTTTTTCTCAAAAAGTGGTGATCCTTCGTAGCTATTGAATTCTTTTCATTTTAATTACAAATATTGGAGTCAGATTTTCCCACAACGTCTGCTGCGTATGTAAGGCTGGCTAACATCAGAACTGCCCTCAGGAACTTGTGTAAGGAATCATTCAGAACCTTGTATATCACATATGAAAGACCAATCCTGGGATATGCGGCCCCAGCATGGAGCCCGTACCCTGTCAAGCACAAGGCGAAGCTTGAAAAGGCTCAGAGAAATGCCACTAGGCTAGTCCCAGAACTAAGAGGCATGAGTTACGACGAAAGGCTGCGAGCAATGCATCTCACGACACTAGAAGATAGAAGAGTAGGGGGAGACATGATCACTACCAACAAAATTCTCAGAGGAATTGACAGGCTAGATAAAGATAAACTGTTTAACACGGGTGGTACGCAAACAAGGGGACACAGGTTGAAACTGAGTACCCAAATGAGCAACAGGGACGTTAGAAAGATTTTTTTCAGTGTCAGAGTAGTTAACAGATGGAATGCATTAGGCAGTGATGTGGTGGAGGCTGACTCCATACACAGTTTCAAATGTAGATATGATAGAGCCCAGTAGGCTCAAGAATCAGTACATCAGGTGATTGACAAATGAGAGGCGGGACCAAAGAGCCAGAGCTCAACCCCCGCGCAAGCACAATTAGGTGAGTACAAATAGGTGAGTACACACACATTCGATAGGAACGAATAGTATACCGTGAACACATGGAGACAACAGGAACACGTGGAGACAACAGGAACACGTGGAGACAACATTGATACCAGAGCAGAGGAGAAGACAGCTGACCAACCCCGTCATATGGACATCTCAAACTCACCTAGGCGTGCTTGTTCTGGGTGAGCTGATGGTAGGTACCCCTCTCTAGGTCATCAATAAGGTGTACAGAGTGCTTAAAATAATTAAGTTAAAGTATGTCTGAGTTATTTAGACCTACAAATCTGGGTGGCTCATTCCAGGTACAGGTTCTTGACATTAGATGCAACACAGGACTGGGTGACCGTCCACCCATCCCACCAACTTCCCACGAGTCAAACTCTCCTAAGACACCCCCCCTCCCCCTCCCCCTATACACAAACGCCCCTACACACACACACACACACACACACACACACACACACACACACACACACACACACACACACACACACACTATAGTGATATACACACACAGATACTATAGTGAACTCTCATGTAGAAATAATTAGTAAATTGAAAGAAAGTAATGACCATTTGAATAGCAAAGTTTTATGTCTTGAGGGTTTAGTTAAAGACTTGCGCAAGGATAAGAATCAATTGGAAACAAATTGCAAAGCCATGGAAGAAGAAAATAAACTCTTAAAAATAGCTTTGGAAGAAGTTAAAATAAATTTAAACATAAATGACTACAATAGGTTAGGCAAGGAAATTCAACAGGAGAAACAGCTTTTGTCAGCACAGATGGAGGAAGTTACACAGGGAATAGAACAGTGCAAGAAAGATATGCAACTCACTTATGCACAAGTGGCCAAGGAGAAGGAAAAAATAGAAGAAGCAGTAAAGGAAGTCAAACACTGCAGCAACCAAGATAAAACAAACATTAGGCTGGAAGTGAGAAAAGAATTGGCATCTAACCCGAAGTTGGTGCAAAACACAGTTGATCGGAGTAAGTCCCTGATCATTTTTGGCTGCAAAGAAAAGGCGATAACATCTAGGTCAGAAAGAGCTGTAGAAGAAGAAAAAGTAGTAGATAAAATTGTTGGCCTCGTGGAAGGTCTTACAACCATAGAGAATGTGTGCGACTACAGGAGAATAGGCAGATACGTAAAAGGGAAAGATCGACCTTTGAGGATCACCCTAAACGGTGCCAAACAGATGGAAGAAGTACTAAGGAATGCTAGAAAATTGCAAAGTGATGAGGATGGGAAAGTGTGGTCGTTAAGACGAGATCTTTCAAAAGAAGATAGAGAGAAGCTGAAACTAAACCTCGCCGAGGCAAAACATTTAAATGAGAGCAGGAATGAAGAAGAAATAAATTCTTTTTTCTACAAAGTGATAGGGGTAGGCAAACCAGTAAAGTGGTACATAAAGGCAAACCAACAAAATCAATAGAGAGAGGGGGAGTGAAGAATAAGGAGAGGGGGAACAAGTTCCTGAAGATTGCATACAATACATAGATGGAGTGAGATCGAAGATACTGGAGTTAAGTGATGTAATACAGCTGCAGACACCAGACATTGTTGCACTCACGGAGACAAAACTTGAAGATGTAATTTTAAATGAGGTCATATTCCCAAGGGGCTACTCAATTTGGAGACGGGACAGAAAAATTAGGAAAGGCGGTGGCGTTGCTGTGCTGGTGAAAGAACACATAAAGGTGAAGGAAATAATGACTGCCAATCCACAATAAGTTGACATAATAGCACTAGAGGTCTGCCATGATGATGATAAACTAATGAACATAAATGCATATAGTCCACCTCTAAGCAGTACATGGTCAAAGGAGGAGCTAGATAGTAAACGTGAAGGTCTTATAACAATAATGAGAGAGATTATAGCGAGAGCGGATAACGATAGATCACGACTGTTGATAGTCGGTGACTTCAACTTGAAATCCATAGACTGGGAAGCATGTGAAGCTAAAACAGAAGATTTTTGGACCTATAAATTTGTAGACCTCATCCTGGAAACATTCTTGTATCAACATGTTAAACAAGCTACGAGGATGAGGGAAGGGGACGTTCCCTCCATGCTAGATTTGATATTTACCAGGAAAGAGGAAGAGATATTTGACATTCAGTACCTTCCTCCCTTGGGTAAAAGTGACCATGTCTTTTTGGGAATAAAGTATGCAATGCGTTATAAGCTGGAAGAAAATAAGGAGGTTGAAGCAGTTGAAAAACCAGACTTCAGGAGAGGACATTATGGTGACCTTAGAAATTTTTATAGTGAGTATAATTGGACAGACTTGATGCTAGGCAAGGAAGTGAATGAGATGTATGTCACGTTTTGTGAAATATATGATAAAGGCACAAAAAAGTTTATACCAAAACAGAGATGCAGAACTAGGAAACAGGATTGGTTCAATAGAAATTGCGAGAGGGCTAGAGACCAAAAGACACAAAAATGGAATCAATACAGGAAGAGGCCGAACCCCCAAACATACCAGCGATACAAAGATGCGAGAAACAACTACACGGCAGTGAGGAGAGAGGCAGAAAGAAATTTTGAAAAAGGGATTGCAGACAAATGTAAAACAGAACCAGGTCTATTCTATAAATTCATAAACAACAAATTGCAGGTAAAGGATAATATTCAGAGGTTGAAAACGGGAAATAGATTCACGGAAGATGAAAAGGAAATGTGTGAAACACTAAACGAAAAGTTCCAAAGTGTGTTTGTACAAAATGAAATCTTTAGGGAACCAGACACAATAAGAATTCCAGAGAACAACATAGAGCACATAGAGGTGACTAGAGACGAAGTGGAAAAAATGCTCAAGGAGCTCGGTAAGAATAAAGCAGCTGGCCCAGATGGCGTTTCACCATGGGTTCTGAGAGAATGTGCATCTGAGCTCAGCATTCCACTTCACCTGATCTTTCAGGCATCCCTGTGTACAGGAATCGTAGCAGACTTGTGGAAACAGGCTACCATACTTCCAATCTACAAAAGTGGCAGCAGGGAAGACCCCCTCAATTATAGACCTGTATCATTGACAAGTGTAATAGTGAAAGTATTGGAAAAACTAATCAAAACTAAATGGGTAGAACACCTAGAGAGAAATGATATAATATCAGACAGACAGCATGGTTTTCGATCTGGAAGATCCTGTGTATCGAATTTACTCAGTTTCTATGATCGAGCCACAGAGATATTACAGGAAAGAGATGGTTGGGTTGACTGCATCTATCTGGACCTAAAAAAGGCTTTCGACAGAGTTCCACATAAGAGGTTGTTCTGGAAACTGGAAAATATTGGAGGGGTGACAGGTAAGCTTCTATCATGGATGAAAAATTTTCTGACTTATAGAAAAATGAGGGCAGTAATCAGAGGCAATGTATTGGAATGGAGAAATGTCACAAGTGTAGTACCACAGGGTTCAGTTCTTGCACCAGTGATGTTTATTGTGTACATAAATGATCTACCAGTTGGTATACAGAATTATATGAACATGTTTGCTGATGATGCTAAGATAATAGGAAGGATGAGAAATTTAGATGATTGTCATGCCCTTCAAGAAGACCTGGACAAAATAAGTATATGGAGCACCACCTGGCAAATGGAATTTAATGTTAATAAATGCCATGTTATGGAATGTGGAATAGGAGAACATTGACCCCACACAATCTATATATTATGTGAGAATTCTTTAAAGAATTCTGATAAAGAAAGAGATCTAGGGGTGGTTCTAGATAGAAAACTATCACCTGAGGACCACATAAAGAATATTGTGCAAGGAGCCTATGCTATGCTTTCTAACTTCAGAACTGCATTTAAATACATGGATGGCGATATATTAAAGAAATTGTTCATGACTTTTGTTAGGCCAAAGCTAGAATATGCAGCTGTTGTATGGTGCCCATATCTTAAGAAACACATCAACAAACTGGAAAAGGTGCAAAGACATGCTACTAAGTGGCTCCCAGAACTGAAGGGTAAGAGCTACGAGGAGAGGTTAGAAGCATTAAACATGCCAAAACTAGAAGACAGAAGAAAAAGAGGTGATATGATCACTACATACAAACTAGTAACAGGAATTGACAAAATCGACAGGGAAGATTTCCTAAGACCTGGCACTTCAAGAACAAGAGGTCATAGATTTAAACTAGCTAAACACAGATGCCGAAGAAATATAAGAAAATTCTCCTTCGCAAATAGAGTGGTAGACGGTTGGAACAAGTTAAGTGAGAAAGTGGTGGAGGCCAAGACCGTCAGTAGTTTCAAAGCGTTATATGACAAAGAGTGCTGGGAAGACGGGACACCACGAGCGTATATCTTGAGGTTATCTTGAGATGATTTCGGGGCTTTTAGTGTCCCCGCGGCCCGGTCCTCGACCAGGCCTCCACCCCCAGGAAGCAGCCCGTGACAGCTGACTAACACCCAGGTACCTATTTACCAGCTAGGTAACAGGGGCATAGGGTGAAAGAAACTCTGCCCATTGTTTCTCGCCGGAGCCTGGGATTGAACCCAGGACCACAGGATCACAAGTCCCGCGTGCTGTCCGCTCGGCCGACCGGCTCCCTTTTAAAACAGTAGTGGAGAGCGTAGCTCTCATCCTGTAACTACACTTAGGTAATTACACTTAGGTAATTACACACACACACACACATAGAGGGGGGGATTGGAGAAGATTGTGAGAAGAAAGTTAGTGGAGCACCTGGAGCGAAAGAACTTTGTAACACAGCATCAACATGGATTCAGGGATGGCAGGTCCTACCTCACAGGGTTACTTGAATTCTAAGACCAGGCAAAAAAAATAAGGCAAGAAAGAGAAGGATGGGCAGACTGCATATTTTTGGATTGTTAGAAAGCCTTTGATACAGTGCCACACAAGAGGCTAGTGAAAATGCTGGAGATGCAGGCTGGAGTGAAAGGTAAGGTACTCCGTTGGATACAGGAGTACCTAAGCAACAGGAGACAACGAGTCAGTGTGAGGGGTGAGGTCTCAGATTGGCGAGACGTTACGAGTGGAGTCCTGCAGGGGTCAGTCCTTGGACCTATACTGTTTCTGATATATGTAAATGATCTCCCAGAGGGTATGGAATCGTTTCTCTTAATGTTTGCCGTTGATGCAAAAATGATGAGGAGGATTGAAACTGAGGACGATAGTAGGAGGCTACAAGATGACCTAGACAGACTGAGTGAATGGTCCAACAAATGGCTGTTGAAGTTCAACCCGAGTAAATGCAAAGTAATGAAACTAGGCAGTGGAAACAGGAGGCCAAACACAGGATACAGAATAGGAGGTGAAGTACTTAATGAAACGAACAGAGAGAAAGTTCTAGGAGTTGATATCACACCAAACCTGTCTACTGAAGCCCACATCAAAAGAATAACGTCTGCGGCGTATGCGAGGCTGGCTAACATCAGAACAGCGTTCAGGAACCTGTGTAAGGAATCATTCAGAATCTTGTACACCACATATGTAAGACCAATCCTGGAGTATGCGGCCCCAGCATGGAACCCGTACCTTGTCAAGCACAAGACGAAGCTGGAAAAAGTCCAAAGGTATGCCACTAGACTAGTCCCAGAACTAAGAGGCATGAGTTACGAGGAAAGGCTGTGGGAAATGCACCTTACGACACTGGAAGACAGAAGAGTAAGGGGAGACATGATCACAACCTACAAAATCCTCAGAGGAATCGACCGGGTAAACAAGGATGAACTATTCAACACTGGTGGGACGCGAACAAGGGGACACAGGTGGAAACTGAGTACCCACATGAGCCACAGAGACGTTAGAAGGAACTTTTTCAGTGTCAGAGTAGTTAACGGATGGAATGCATTAGGCAGTGATGTGGTGGAGGCTGACTCCATACACAGTTTTAAATGTAGATATGATAGAGCCCAGTAGGCTCGGGAATCTGTACACCAGTGTATTGACAGTTGAGAGGCGGGACCAAAGAGCCAAAGCTGAACCTCCGCAAGCACAAATAGGTGAGTACAAATAGGTGAGTACACACACACACACACACACACACACACACACACACACACACACACACACACACACACACACACACTGCTGCAAAGCGTGAGGGTCCCACAAGGCTCTGTCCTGGGACCACTACTGTCCCTAATGTATATATGGTGCAAAGCGTCGCCAATGTATCCACTGAGCCCAGGACGCCTCGTGTGGGGGAACCGTTGATGTGGGAACACACACAGTTACGTCTGAATTACTCTCGTGGAAATAGCTAGCAATAAACACCTCATCTTGTGGGTAACACATATCAGAAAAGGAGAAAATCCTGAGAGCAGACATAATCCCAGATATAATACCAGAAGCACACTCACATGTGCAGAATAAAGTCAGTGACATATGCCAACGTCGATGTAGCTTTCAGAAAGTTTGACAGATTAAGGTGTCCTGTACACACCTGTTACAATGTTAGTGTCCCCCCCACCCCATTCTTACCCTGTCACCCCTTCCTCATTCCCATCATGTCCCCCCCCTCTCACCTTTCCCCCCCTGTCCCCCCTCTTCTTCATCCCATACCCTCCCTATCCCTCCTCTACCCTCACCCCGTATCCTCCATGTGCCCCCTATATCCTTAACCCACACCTTACCTGTCCCCCCTTCCCTGAAACCCCCACCCCTCACCCCAAACTCCTCTGAAACCCTGCAAACCACCTCACAAATCTTCTCACCCACGGAAAAGCTTCCCACACCAACAGAATGCTCGCCAAGAAAGGGACAAGAAAATGAACTGAAGAAAGTGAGCTTCAAGGCAATGCACACTAACATAGATGGGATTACAAATAAAACAAGTGAACTCGGAGAATGGGCACTAGAAGAAAACCCAGACATAATAGCACTCACAGAAACAAAGCTAACAAACGCAGTGTTTCCACAGGGCTACTATGTAGTGAGGAAAGAGAGAGAAGGGAGAGGAAGAGGTGGTGTAGCTTTGCTACTAAGAGAAGGTTGGAGTTTCGAAGAGATGGTAATTCAGAACTGTGAAGGTTTCAGTTACTACATATCAGGCACCATAGCAACTGGAGGACAGAAAATTATAGTAGTAGTCATATATAACCCCCCACCGAATGACAGAAGACTCTGACAGGAATATGATAGAAACAACTTGGCCACCATCAATATAATAGAGAGAGCAGCTTCTGTGGCTAGCAGGAACGGATCCAGGCTACTAATCATGGGAGACTTCAACCATGGAAAGATAGATTGGGGGAACAGAGACCCACATGGAGGCCCAGACACATGGAGAGCTAAGCTGCTGGATGTGGCAATAAGAAACTTTCTAAGTCAACACGTCAAGGGACCGACAAGAACGAGAGGAGGGGATGAACCAGCCTTGCTTGATCTGATATTTACCCTAAATGAGTCGGATATAAGGGAAGTTAAGTTGGAAGCCCCACCCTGGGAATGAGTGATCATAGTGTATTGAGCTTTGAGTACCTGGTTGAGCTAGGAATTATCACCCCCAAAAAAGAACTGGGAAACAAAGGGTTGGTGTACGGAAAGGGAAAGTATGAAGAGATGAATAAATTCCTATGGGATATACATTGGGACAAAGAACTCGGAACCAAGTCCGTACAAGGCATGATGGACTATGTCACCCAAAAATGTCAGGAGGCTGTAAGCAGGTTTGTCCCAGCCCAACTGGAAAAAACAGAGAAGCAAAGGAAGAATCCGTAGTTTAATAGGGAATGTATGAAAGCAAAGGAGCTGAAAAAAAGGGCATGGAGGAACTTCCGTAATAATAGAACACCAGAAAGTAGAGAGAGATACCAGAGAACCAGGAACGAGTATGTTAGTGTGAGAAGAGCAGCTTAGAAAAGGTATGAAAATGATATAGCTAATAAAGCCAAGACCAAACCAAAGCTACTACACAGTCACATCAGGAGGAAGACAACAGTGAAGGAACAGGTGATGAAACTTAGGGTGGGCGAGGACAGGTACACAGAGAATGACAAAGAGGTGTGTGAAGAACTCAACAAAAGGTTCAGGAGGTCCTTACAATAGAACAGGGAGAAGTCACGGCGCTAGGAGAGGTGGCAGCAAACCAGGTGACCTTGGAAAGGTTCGAAATTACAAGAGATGAGGTCAAGAAGCACCTATTGGAGCTGGATGTGAGAAAAGCTGTTGGGCTGGATGGAATCTCACCATGGGTATTGAAAGAGTGTGCAGGAGCACTTTGCTTGCCACTCTCCATAGTGTATAGTAGGTCACTGGAAATGGGAGACCTACCAGAAATATGGAAGACTGCTAATATAGTACCAATATTTAAAAAGGGTGACAGACAAGAGGCACTAAACTATAGGCCAGTGTCCTTAACTTGTATACCATGCAAGGTGATGGAGAAGATTTTGAGAAAAAAACTAGTAACACATCTGGAGAGAAGAGACTTCGTGACAACCCATCAACATGGGTTCAGGGAGGGTAAATTTTGCCTTACAGGCTTGATAGAATTCTACGATCAGGTGACAAAGATTAAGCAAGAAAGAGAAGGATGGGCGGACTGCGTTTTTTTGGACTGTCGGAAAGCCTTTGACACAGTACCTCATAAAAGGTTGACGCATAAGCTGGAGAAACAGGCAGGAGTAACTGGTAGGGCGCTCCAGTGGATAAGGGAGTACCTAAGCAATAGGAAGCAGAGAGTTACAGTGAGGGGTGAGACCTCAGAATGGCGTGAAGTCACCAGTGGAGTCCCACAGGGCTCTGTGCTTGGAACTATCCTGTTTCTGATATACGTAAATGATCTCCCAGAGGGTATAGACTCATTCCACTCAATGTTTGCTGACGACGCCAAAATTATTAGAAGGATTAAGACTGAGGAGGACAGCTTTAGGCTTCAAGAAGACCTGGACAAGCTGCAGGAATGGTCGAACAAATGGCTGTTAGAGTTTAACCCAAGCAAATGTAATGTAATGAAGATAGGGGTAGGAAGCAGGAGACCAGATACAAGGTATCACTTGGGAGATGAAAAATTTCAAGAGTCAGAGAGAGAGAAAGGCCTGGGGGTTGATATCACGCCAGACCTGTCCCCTGAAGCTCATATCAAGAGGATAATATCAGCAGCATATGCCAGGTTGGCTAACATAAGAATGGCCTTTAGAAACTTGTGTAAGGAATCGTTCAGAACATTATATACCACATATGTCAGACCAATCCTGGAGTATGCGGCTCCAGCATGGAGTCCATATCTAGTCAAGCATAAGACTAAACTGGAAAAGGTTCAAAGGTTTGCCACCAGACTAGTACCCGAGCTGAGAGGTATGAGCTACGAGGAGAGACTACGGGAATTGAACCTCACTTCGTTGGAAGACAGAAGAGTTAGGGGGGACATGATCACCACATTCAAGATTTTCAAGGGAATCGACAGGGTTGATAAAGACAGGCTATTTAACACAAGGGGCACACGCACTAGGGAACACAGGTGGAAACTGAGTGCCCAAATGAGCCACAGAGATATTAGAAAGAACTTTTTTAGTGTCAGAGTGGTTGACAAATGGAATGCATTAGGCAGTAATGTGGTGGAGGCTGACTCCATACACAGTTTCAAGTGTAGATATGATAGAGCCCAATAGGGTCAGGAACCTGTACACCTGTTGATTGACGGTTGAGAGGCGGGACCAAAGAGCCAGAGCTCAACCCCCGCAAGCACAACTAGGTGAGTACACACACACAGCCACAGTGGGCAGAAGGGTCTGGGAAGCTCTTGCGAAGCTAGTGAATTGGGGGGAATAATCAGTGTATATGCGTATATGAGTGTAGATGAGTGATTGAATAACTAGTAAGCTCACTCAAACCACATGAAAGTGAAGAAAAACAGTAGAAACAGCACCACTGAAAATAAATGTTGAGTACATCGTGGTATTGTGAAATTGTGGAGCCAAAATTGTGGAGCCGGAGCCTTACTAGTGACCTCACCAGCTGTGATGCAGGGACGTGGGGACCCTCACACCTGACCAGCTGCGTGGAGTACTTTCTCGCCTTTTTATGCTGTAGATTGTGCAAGGTATTGAGGAGCGCCTTTTTGGCTAGGTTATTACTGCAATGACAAGATCAGGAAGGGGTTCAAGGTCAATCACCATCAGGGATGAGGAGGAGGACAGATTTATAGACAAATTAATAGGGAAATTTGTAGAGAGAAGGAGCGATTGGATGGAGGATCTAATCCAAGGGACTAAAAGTGAGTTATTTCAGCAAATACAGGATGCGGTAGAGAGGCAGAAACAAGAACTTATGCTCTATGTTCAGGAAGAGATTAGGAAGGGAAGAGAGGACTGGGAGAGGGAATGTGCTCGGATCACAAACGAATTGGGAAGGATTAACAGCATGGCTAAGGACAGAGGATTAGTGGGGGATGGGTTAGTGACTGCGGTTGGGATGGAGAATCCCCAGGGGACAGGCTACCAGCTTGACAATGAATTACTGAGGAGTCGGTCTATTATATTACATGGATTATTTGAATCTGGAGCACCAACAAGACAAGAGAGAATAGAGACGGAAAAATATGAATTGCATGAGATATTGAGGTGTATTGGAGCAGGAATGGCAGAACATGATGTGGATATCAGCCGGCGGGTTGGACCTTACAATTGTACCAAGAATAGACCTGTTCTGGTGCAATTCTCCAATGAGGAGGCTGTGGAGTACATAATGAGGAACAAGCATTTACTCAGAGGAAGTGAAACCCATTACAATGTGTTTATAGAGAGGTTTATGACGAAAGATGAGCAAATAACCCACAAGAATAGATGTCAAGCACGACACCGAACTAGCCTCTCAGGTAGTCTTGCCTCCCAGGTCACATCCCAAGTCACCTCCCAGGCCACCTCCCAGGTCGCATCCTCACCAACTCAGCCCTCCTATACCTCCCCCCCTGCCTCAGCCCCCCAAAACACCCCTGCTTCATCCCCCCAAAACCCCCCTGCCCCTTCCACATTTGCACTTTCCCAACAACTCCCCTGCCCCTGCAACATCACACCTGTCAACGACCCCAGTGGGTCAAGCCATGCCTTCCCCAAACCTGTGGAAACCGACCTGTGAGATTTATATTTATTTAATTTATATGAATTTATATTTACGTTAATTTATATACTTCGATAGCAATTTGTATAATGATAAGTGGACTGTATTTCTGCAATAATCTCAATCTCACAAATCGATCCTCTACACATTAGGGGGGGTTATTAAATTAATATATATGCAGCCAATCAAACTACAGAATTAACTACATACATTGAAGAGGTTCCTTATCTTATAGTACAGCAGGTTAGTCCACCAGGTATAACTAGGGTGTAGACACCAAATTATCCTCTTTGAGGTAGCTTCCATCACCCAGTAACTGGTGCACAAAATCTTCCTCCTCGTCTTGACCTGTCAAAAGGGCGCTAGCTGTAAAGCCAGATACCTATATATGACAAGCTATATCAGAGAAAACACTATACAGTACATGGAACAATAAAGACCTGGCTTAATTACCTTTAGTATGAGGCGATTTCGCGTTCTAACCGGCTAACCCTACCCAATGACATTAATGGCCACTAATGATAGATAATGGGTTTCGGATAGACACTTAACTTGAATTTGTAGACAGCGTGTTGACAATGGTACACCTTTGGTTTCCATAACACTACGTCCAAGTAAATTTAACAGGAGCCGAATTGGCTCCCGTGAGCCTCTGGTCTAGTATAAACAATGGCTGTTTAACACTCCATACTATTAACGTTACTGGCCGACATTGTCCAGATATGATAGGAGCCGAATTTGCTCCACACGTCTCGGAGGTGACACAACAATGGCTGCCCTCCTTCCTCACCCTGACGCCTGGCTTACATTGTCCACATGTCAGAAAGTGATAGAAGGGTCACATTTACTCTACTTTAATAGTGATAATTAAGTTAATTTATATAAGATGTTTTTATGATGGTAAAGTCCAAAGACTAATGTATTTAAGAATAATTCCCACCATAATAGGTGGAGAATATAAAAGTATGTGGTGATGATATCCCGTTTTCTTTAGACGGTAATTCCACTACAAGTTACGTTTTCTATGGGTAACTTGTTGGTACAATACAGCTATTATCTGTATGATTATTAAATGGTGTCGGATTTTCCGACAAAACCCACCTTCCCTTCCCCCCTCCCCTACTACCCCTTCCTACTCCCCTACCCCTTCTACCCCATTGCCTTCACTTCCATCTACTCCATCCCAGCTGTACCCCCCTTCCACTCACCCCCAAACCCCACCCAACCCTGACCCCTCCAGACCACATTTAACCCCCTCATCCTTTGACCCCCTAACACCTTCCCCCATCTCCCCCTTCCCCTCTTCTACCCCAACCCCCCCCCCTACCCCCGATTCCCCCCTAACTAATACACCCTCTCTTCCACTCCCAGCACCCATGCTCCATTCTCCTCTCAGCCCTCTGCCCTCAATATCCCTCTCCCCCCCAACCTCTCAACCTCTCTCTGACTCTCAGTCTCACTCTATTTCTCAACCCCCCTATGCTATTCAGACCCCTAACTTTCAGGCCCATTATGTCCTTCCTACCCCCCTAGATGCCCAGACCCCATTTGCCTACCAGGCACTCCCAGGCACCCCCCTTGCACCCAACCAGTCACCCCAACAGCCCCCACTCGCCCCCCAGACACCCCCCAGTCCCCCCCAGACCCCTGGTGAAAGGGGGAACTCTGACACCAGAGTTTCCAAGAAGAGTCTCAAGGTTTGGAACACCAATGCTGATGGGGTATCCAATAAAGCAGAAGAGATAAAAGAAAGAGTTAGTGAGGCAGACCCAGACATAGTGGCAATAGTGGAAACTAAAATAAATGGCATGATCTCGGATGCAATCTTTCCAGAGGGATACCAGGTGATAAGAAAAGAAAGGACACAGAGACAGGGAGGAGTGGCACTCCTAATAAAGCGGAAATGGAAGTTTGATGAGCTAGAAAATCTGGGTACCAATGAAAGCACGAGCTTCATACATGGAACTCTGACAGTGGATGGGAAGAAGATTGTAATCTTGATACTCTACAATCCCCCCACCAAACAGTAGAAGGCCCAGGCAGGAGTATGAGGATAGCAACATGGCATGTATAGATGAAATGCAGAGGGCAGCAACAATAGCGCATAGAATGAGAGCGAAGCTGCTGGTCATGAGGGACCTAAATCACGGAGAGATAGATTGGGAAACGAGGAATCCCCATGGCGGGGAGGAGACCTGGGGAGCGAAGCTGGTAGACGTTATTGGCAGGAATTTCCTAACACAGCATGTGAAGGAAGATACTAGGGAAAGAGGAGGGGATATACCCAGCCTATTAGATCTCATTTTCACCCAGAATGTAGAAGACATCGAGCAGTTGGAACATGAAATACCACTAGGAGCCAGTGACCATTGTGTCCTAGTCTTTGACTACATGATGGAGCTTAAAATTGTGACCAAAGGACAAGAGGTCCGGGAAAGAAGACTTGATTACAGAAAAGGGGACTACAGAAGGATAAAGGACTACCTGGTAGAAGTGCAGTGCGAGGAAGAACTTAGAGGAAAAACAGTGCAAGGTATGATGAACCAAGTCATATGGAAATGCAAGGAGGCTGAAGAGAGATTTATTCCAACAGTAAAGGAAAAAAGCAGGAGAGAATATAATAACCCATGGTTTAATAGACAGTGTCAGGAAGCAAAGGTGAGAAGCAGGAGGGAGTGGAGGAAGTACAGAAGACAAAGGACAGAGGACAACAGGATTAGATGTAACAGAGCTAGGAATGATTACATTAACATAAGACGAGTGTCGGAAAGAAATTATGAGAATGATATTGCAATCAAAGCGAAAAAGCAACCTAAATTACTACATAGCCATATAAGAAGGAAGATGTCGGTAAATGACCAAGTGGACTGAGGAAAACAGAAGGGGCATATACAGAAAGTGACAAGGAAATCTGCGAGGTACTGAAAGTTTCCATGGAGTGTTCACAACCGAGCCTGAGCAGCTCCCATTGTTTAGAAGCGATTACCCTAGATGAAAGACTATCAGATATAGAGGTGACAGCAGAGGAGGTAATGAAACAGTTGACAACACTGGATGCAAATAAAACTGTTGGGCCAGACAAAGTATCACCGTGGATACTAAAAGAGGCAGCGCAGGCTCTCAGCGTGCCTCTGGCAATGATCTTTAATGAGTCACTTATGTTGGGAGAATTGCCCAGTTGCTGGAAGGAGGCAAATGTCGTACCGATTTTCAAGAAAGGTGATAGGGAGGAGGCACTTAACTACAGACCCGTATCACTGACAAGCATCCCCTGCAAAATACTTGAAAGAATAATTAGGCTAAGACTTGTTGAGCACCTGGAGAGCATTGGGTTTGTAAACAAGGACCAACATGGGTTCTGGACAGGGAAATCATGCCTAACAAACCTTTTAGAATTCTATGATAAAGTAACAAGGATAAGGCAGGACAGAGAAGGCTGGGCAGACTGCATATTTCTGGACTGCCAAAAGGCCTTTGATACAGTACCGCACATGAGACTGCTATACAAACTTGAGAGGCAGGCACGAGTAAGCAGAAAGGCCCTAGCATGGGTGAAGAACTACCTAACAGGAAGGAGCCAGAGGGTAATGGAAATGGGCGAGAAGTCGGACTAGCGAACAGTAACAAGTGGAGTACCTCAAGGATCGGTGCTGGAACCAATTCTCTTTCTAATTTACGTAAATGATATGTTTACAGGAGTGGAATCATACATGTTAATGTTTGCGGATGACGCAAAATTAATGAGAAGAGTTGTGACTGACGAGGATTGTAGGATCCTCCAAGAGGACTTAAACAGGTTGCAGAGATGGTCAGGGAAATGGCTACTGGAGTTCAACACCAGTAAATGTAAAGTTATGGAAATAGGATCAGGTGATAGGAGACCAAAGGGACAGTACACAATGAAGGGGAACTGCCTACCTGTAACGATTCGAGAAACAGACCTGGGAGTGGATGTGACACCTAATCTAACTCCTGAGGCACATATAAATAGGATAACGACAGCAGCGTACTCTACACTGGCGAAAATTAGAACTTCATTCAGAAACCTAAATGAGTTGGCTTTTAGGGCGCTTTACACTGCCTACGTGAGACCTGTCTTAGAGTATGCCGCGCCATCATGGAGCCCCCACCTGAAGAAACACATAAGGAAACTGGAGAAAGTTCAGAGGTTTGCGACGAGGCTTGTCCCAGAGTTACGAGGGATGGGATATGAAGGGCATCTGAAGGAACTGAATCTTTCAACACTAGAGAAAAGAAGGGCGAGAGGAGATATGATAGGGACATATAAAATGCTCAGGGGAATTGACAAAGTGGAAATAGATGAAATGTTCGTACGTAATAATAACAAAACGAGGGGACATGGGTGGAAACTGGAAACTCAGATGAGTCACAGAGATGTTAGGAAGTTTTCTTTTAGCGTGAGAGTAGTGGAAAAATGGAATGCACTTGGGGAACAGGTTATGGAAGCAAACTCTATTCATACTTTTAAAATTAGGTATGATAGGGAAATGGGACAGGAGTCATTGCTGTAAACAACTGATAGCGGAAATGCCGGAATCCAAGAGTCAATGCTCGATCCTGCAAGCACAAATAGGTGAGTACACACACACACACACACACACACACACACACACACACACACACACACACACAAGATCCAAGAGTCAATGCTCGATCCTGCAGACACAACTAGGTGAGTACAACTAGGTGAGTACACACACACACACACACACAGTAGCCTGGTCTCGTAGCCTGGTGGATAGCGCGCAGGACTCGTAATTCTGTGGCGTGGGTTCGATTCCCGCACGAGGCAGAAACAAATGGGCAAAGTTTCTTTCACCCTAAGTGCCCCTGTTACCTAGCAGTAAATAGGTACCTGGGAGTTAGTCAGCTGTCACGGGCTGCTTCCTGGGGTGTGTGTGTGTGGTGTGGAAAAAAAAATAGTAGTTAGTAAACAGTTGATTGACAGTTGAGAGGCGGGCCGAAAGAGCAAAGCTCAACCCCCGCAAAAACACAACTAGTAAACACAACTAGTAAACACACACACACACACGCATGCACGCACACACACACACACACACACACATACACACACACACACACACACAATGCTCAATCCAGCAGGACAAAGCAGCAGTGAATGAAGTACTAAAGGCACTAGACATGGAAGGGGCTGAGCATAGCATTGAGAAGGTTTTCAGGCTAGGCCGGTACAACAAAGACCGAGACCGAATGATAAAGATAGTGTTTGCAAACGAGAACACAAAGGAGAAGATCCTATCAAGGAAGAGCTCCCTGAAAAACGTGGGAAAATTAAAAAATGTATTCCTCCAGAGAGACATGACAAGGGAGGAGAGAGCCGTGGCGGCAGAAGAAAGGAAGAGGCGCAGGGCGAGAGGGGAAAACCAGGAAGTCACAGCTCCCAACCCAACACCCCCAGAGGCGAGGGGGGAACCCACAACCAGCTACCCAGTAACACCAGAAGGGAGGACAACCCCGCCTCCCTCCACTGCATAGAAAACCCCCCTACCCCAAACCCACCCTGCCCCCACTGAAATGTTCAGCAAAGTCTCCCTCCCCCCACACCCAATCCCCACCCTTCTACCCCTCCCCTCCTCCCGAGTCCTCCCTCCCCCCCTTTCCTTCCCGTCCTCCCTCCCTTTTCACCCCATACCCTCCCTGTCCCTCCCCCTTCACTGGATCCCCCGCCCCTCATCCCAGTATCCTCTGAGACCCTGTTATCCACCTCACAGGTCCTCACACCTATGGAACAGCCTCCCCCAACAGCAGAACACTCACCAAGGAGGCGATTTGAGAAGGGACAGAAGAAAGTGAGCCTCAAAGCGATGTACACAAACATAGATGGAATTACAAATAAAGCAAATGAGCTTGGAGAACTGGTACTAGAGGAAAACCCAGACATAATAGCCCTCACAGAAACAAAGATCACGAAAACGATAACAAATGCAGTGTTCCCACAGGACTATTATGTTATGAGGAAAGAGAGGGAAGGAAGAGGTGGGGGTGGTGTAGCTCTGCTGGTAAGACAAGGCTGGGATTTTGAGGAGATGGATATTCAGGGCTGCGAAGGTTTCAGTGACTACATAGCAGGTACTGTAACAAATGGAGGGAAAAAAATTATAGTCGCAGTCATATATAATCCACCACCAAATGACAGAAGACCTAGACAGGAATATGATAGAAACAACATGGCCACCATTAACATAATAGAAAGAGCAGCTTCTGTTGCTAGCAGGAATGGATCTGGACTACTAATTATGGGAGACTTCAACCATGGGAAGATAGATTGGAAGAACAGAGACCCGCATGGAGGACCAGAAACATGGAGAGCTAAGCTGCTGGACGTGGCAACAAGAAACTTTCTTAGCCAGCACACCAAAGAACCAACAAGAATGAGAGGAGAAGATGAACCAGCAATGCTTGATTTGATATTTACCCTAAATGAATGGGATATAAGGGAAGTTAAGATGGAAGCGCCCTTGGGAATGAGTGACCACAGTGTATTGAACTTTGAGTACCTGGTAGAGCTAGGACTTATCTCCCCCCAAAAAGAACTAGGAATCAAAAGGCTGGCATACCGAAAGGGGAATTATGAACAGATGAGAAGTTTCCTAAGTGAAATACCTTGGGACACAGACCTCAGAGACAAGTCTGTACAGGGTATGATGGACTATGTTACCCAAAAGTGTCAGGAGGCAGTAAACAGGTTCATCCCGGCCCAAAGGGAAAAATCCGAGAAGCAACAGAAGAATCCATGGTATAATAGGGCATGTATGGAAGCGAAGAAACTGAACAAAAATGCGTGGAGGAACTTCCTGAATAACAGAACACCAGAAAGCAGAGAGAGATACCAGAGAACCAGGAATGAGTACGTCAGGGTGAGAAGAGAAGCAGAGAAAAATTTTGAAAATGATATAGCAAACAAAGCCAAGACCGAACCAAAGCTACTCCACAGTCACATCAGAAGGAAAACAACAGTGAAAGAACAGGTATTGAAACTTAGAACAGGCGAGGACAGGTATACAGAGAATGACAGAGAGGTGTGTGAGGAACTCAACAAGAGGTTCCAGGAGGTCTTCACAATAGAACAGGGTGAGGTCACTGTGCTAGGAGAAAGGGAGGTAAACCAGGCGGCCTTGGAGGAGTTCGAAATTACGAGAGAGGAGGTCAAGAGACACCTGCTGGATCTGGATGTTAGAAAGGCTGTTGGTCCAGATGGGATCTCACCATGGGTACTGAAAGAGTGTGCAGAGGCACTTTGCCTGCCACTCTCCATAGTGTATAGTAAGTCACTAGAGACGGGAGACCTACCAGAAATATGGAAGACGGCGAATGTGGTCCCAATATACAAAAAGGGCGACAGACAAGAGGCACTGAACTACAGGCCAGTGTCCTTGACTTGTATACCATGCAAGGTGATGGAGAAGATCGTGAGAAAAAACCTGGTAACACATCTGGAGAGAAGGGACTTCGTGACAAATCGCCAACATGGATTCAGGGAGGGTAAATCTTGCCTTACAGGCTTGATAGAATTCTACGATCAGGTGACACAGATTAAGCAAGAAAGAGAGGGCTGGGCGGACTGCATTTTCTTGGATTGTCGGAAAGCCTTTGACACAGTACCGCATAAGAGGCTGGTACATAAGCTGGAGAGACAGGCAGGTGTAGCTGGTAAGGTGCTCCAGTGGATAAGGGAGTATCTAAGCAATAGGAAGCAGAGAGTTACGGTGAGGGGTGAGACCTCCGATTGGCGTGAAGTCACCAGTGGAGTCCCACAGGGCTCTGTACTCGGTCCTATCTTGTTTCTGATATATGTAAATGATCTCCCGGAGGGTATCGATTCATTTCTCTCAATGTTTGCGGACGATGCTAAAATTATGAGAAGGATTAAAACAGAAGAGGACTGTTTGAGGCTTCAAGAAGACCTAGACAAGCTGAAGGAATGGTCGAACAAATGGTTGTTAGAGTTTAACCCAACCAAATGTAATGTAATGATGATAGGTGTAGGGAACAGGAGGCCAGATACAAGGTATCATCTGGGAGAGGAAATTCTTCAGGAGTCAGAGAAGGAAAAAGACTTGGGGGTTGATATCACGCCAGACCTGTCTCCTGCAGCACATATCAAGCGGATAACATCAGCGGCATATGCCAGGCTGGCCAACATACGAACGGCATTCAGAAACTTGTGTAAAGAATCATTCAGAACTTTGTATACCACATATGTCAGGCCAATCCTGGAGTATGCAGCCCCAGCATGGAGTCCATATCTAGTCAAGGATAAGACTAAACTGGAAAAGGTTCAAAGGTTTGCCACCAGACTAGTACCCGAGCTGAGAGGTATGAGCTACGAGGAGAGACTACGGGAATTAAACCTCACTTCGCTGGAAGACAGAAGAGTTAGGGGGGACATGATCACCACATTCAAGATTCTGAAGGGGATTGATAGGGTAGATAAAGACAGTCTATTTAACACAAGGGGAACACGCACAAGGGGACACAGGTGGAAACTGAGTGCCCAAATGAGCCACAGAGATATTAGAAAGAACTTTTCTAGTGTCAGAGTGGTTGACAAATGGAATGCATTAGGGGGTGATGTGGTGGAGGCTGGCTCCATACACAGTTTCAAGTGTAGATATGATAGAGCCCGATAGGCTCAGGAATCTGTACACCTGTTGATTGACGGTTAAGAGGCGGGACCAAAGAGCCAGAGCTCAACCCCCGCAAACACAACTAGGTGAGTACACACACACACACAGGCTGTTGGTCCAGACGGAATCTCGCCATGGGTACTGAAAGAGTGTGCAGAGGCACTTTGCTTGCCACTCTCTATAGTGTATAGTAGGTCACTGGAGATGGGAGACCTACCAGAAATATGCAAGACGGCAAATGTGGTCCCAATATACAGAAAGGGCGACAGGCAAGAGGCACTGAACTACAGGCCAGTGTCCTTGACTTGTATACCATGCAAGGTGATGGAGAAGATCGTGAGAAAAAACCTGATAGCACATCTGGAGAGAAGGGACTTCGTGACAAATCGTGAACATGTGTTCAAAGAGGGTAAGTCTTGCCAGACTGCCTTAATAGAATTCTACGACCAGATGACAAAGATTAATCAAGAAAGAGAGGGCTGGGCGGACTGTATTTTCTTGAATTGTCGGAAAGCCTTTGACACAGTACGGCATAAGAGGCTGATACATAAGCTGGAGAGACAGGCAGGTGTAGCTGGTAAGGTGCTCCAGTGGATAAGGGAGTACCTAAGCAATAGGGAGCAGAGAGTTACGGTGAGGGGTGAGACCTCCGATTGGCGTGGTCACCAGCGGAGTCCCACTGGGCTCTGTACTCGGTCCTATCTTGTTTCTGATATATGTAAATGATCTCCCAGAGGGTATAGATTCATTTCTCTCAATGTTTGCGGATGATGCCAAAATTATGAGAAGGATTAAGACAGTAGAGGACTGTTTGAGTCTACAAGAAGACCTAGACAAACTGAAGGAATGGTCGAACAAATGGTTGTTAGAGTTTAACCCAACCAAATGTAATTGTCGGAAAATCCGACACCATTTACTAATACATGCAATTGCAGATAATATTGCTGCCATTGTATAAACAAGTTACCCCATAGAAAATGTAACTTGTAGTGGAATTTTCCGTCTATAGAAAACGGGATATCATTACCACATACTATTATAAATTCACCACCTATTATGGTGGGAATTATTCTTAAATACAATAGTCTTTGGACTTTACCATCATAAAAACATCTCATATAAATTAACTTAATTATCAATATTAAAATAGAGTAAATGTGACCCTTCTGTCACTTACTGTCATCTGGACAATGTAAGCCGGTAGCGTCAGGGAGGAGGGAGTGGTCAGCCATTGTTATTGTACTTAGACCAGAGGCACGGGAGCAATTCGGCTCCTGTTAATTTTACTTGGACGAAGTGTTATGGAAACCAAAGGTGTACCATCATCAACACGGTGTCATCAAATACAATTTAAGTGTTCTGCCGAAACCCATTTATCTATCATTTATGGCCATTAATGTCATTAGATAGGGGCGTGCCAGCTAGACTACGAACTGCCTCTTAATAAAAGGTAATAAAGCCTAGGTCTTTATGGTTCAATGTACAGTGTTTTCTCTGATATAGCTGTCATATATTAGAATTCTGGCTTCATAGCTAGCGCCCTTTTGACAGGTCAAGACGAGGAAGCATGCTTTGTGTACCAGTTACTGGGTGATGGAAGCTACCTCAAAGAGGATAATTTGGTGTCTACATCCTAGTTATATCTGGTGGACTAAGGCCTGCTGTACAATAAGATAAGGAACCTCATCAATGTTTAACAATATTATGTAGTTTAATTGGCTGCATATATATAAATTCAATATAAACCTCCCATAATGTGTAGTGGATCGATTTGTGAGATTATTGCAGAAATACAATCCACTTATCATCATACAAATTGCTATCGAAATATATAAATTAACGTAAATATAAATTCTATATAAATTCATATAAATTAAATAAATATAAATCTCACAGGTCGGTTCCCACATTATTTGGTCCTTTGAGCCCATATTATTGGTCATCTTCGAGTCGGATGACAGATTATTTAGTCATCTTAGTACCGGATGAACCAGTTAACCAGTGGATTCATTAAATATACTAGTGCAGTGTGATTTATACAAATCCAGCAGTCAAAGACGGCAGCGTTGCCTCGAGCGAGTTCACGAGCCCCCTCAGCTCGGTTTAGCCTCAGTCAGCGGTTTCAGGGACACCCACAGATATTTGGTGGCGTGTTATTCCATGAGATGACAGCGCTAATATTGAAGCCAGCCAAATTAGTGGCTGTGTCTTCGCGAGATTGTTCACGGATTTCGTGGTGTTAAATTTCGCAAGAGATTATCCACGAATTTTGTGGAGTTTATTTCGCGAGGTCACTAATAATATTTAATACTTCTTGATAATATTAGAAGTTTCATAGAGGCTATTATCAATAATTGTGTATATTATTTCTCCAAAATAGAGAATTATTTAATATATATTGTACTAGTGTTCACAATATAATATTTACCAGTTGCCAACCCACAACAGGGTAGGATATTACCATTGACTAGTTGAACTATTTATTGTTCATTCTAGTCCCATTATTACCATAGTCTAGTTGTACTATATTGAACAACCTAGCACCATTAATGAATGGTGCAGACCCTAATTTGGGTGTAATTTTTATCAACTCGAGTTGAGTTGTGTATATATAATAATTTACTTGTGATCATTACACCTTTGAGTGATTAATTAGTGTCTATACCATCCTAGGGTGATATAGAAGAGCTAACCTAAAGGTACTTCCAATGACACTGGCTTATCACTCAAATCATTAGTGTGTATGATTATATATATATATATAATGTATATTAATTTTAAGTGCTAACCTCTAGTAGTGGTAGGATTATCGCCTAGTGAGTGCAGAATTTTACCCTAGGCTACCATCAGTACTTGCTCACAATTTATGAGCTAGTACTATCCAATTAACAAGTCACCATGACTAATCCACAGAAAGCAAAGCGTGCTTTAGTAGCAAGTAAACGTCAACTGACAAGAGATCTCGACCAATATGAACAGTTGTTATATGAGCCTGTAATTAATTATCGTCGGTTGAAAATACCACTATTACAAAATAGGAAATCTTACCAAAATCAAGTCCACGACGACGTAGTAGTTGAAGATGTGGAACCATTCCTGTCTGACCTAGCACAATATGAAGAAGAAACTCAAGGCAGGTTGGAACATTTACACAGGATAATTGAATCAGAACAATTAGCCAGTACATCAAATAAAGTAGATAATGTTATGGATGATCTGGATCTTTTTGAGAATAAATGTCAAGCCAGATTAGATCCTTTAATCAACAAGGATAACGCTTCACCCAGTAAAGCGTCACCCACTACAGCTTCACCCAGTAAAGCTTCACCCAGTAAAGCTTCACCCAATATTATACCACCAGAAATTAAGCAGTTCTCAGACTATTTATCCACAGTCTCTGTGGATTCTGAAAACCCAATACCTGAGGCTAGTGTAGTGAGTGTAGATATGATAGAGCCCAATAGGCTCAGGAATCTGTACACCAGTTGATTGACAGTTGAGAGGCGGGACCAAAGAGCCAGAGCTCAACCCCCCGCAAGCACAATTAGGTGAGTACACACACATCTGATAGGAATTAATAGTATACCAGGAACACAGGAACACGTGGAGACTACATTGAGCTGCTTCCTGGTGTGTGTGTGGTGTGAAAAAAAAGTAGTTAGTAAAGAGTTGATTGACAGTTGAGAGGCGGGCCGAAAGAGTAAAGCTCAAACCCCGCAAACACAACTAGGTGAATACACACACACACACACACACACACACACACACACACACACACACACACACACACACACACACACACACACACACGCACACACACACACACAATCGTTTGAGGCTTCAAGAAGACCTAGACAAGCTGAAGGAATGGTCGAACAAATGGTTGTTAGAGTTTAACTAACCAAATGTAATGTAATGAAGATAGGTGTAGGGAGCAGGAGGCCAGATACAAGGTATCATCTGGGAGAGGAAATTCTTCAGGAGTCAGAGAAGGAAAAAGACTTGGGGGTTGACATCACGCCAGACCTGTCTCCTGCAGCACATATCAAGCAAATAACATCAGCGGCATATGCCAGGCTGGCCAACATACGAACGGCATTCAGGAACTTGTGTAAAGAATCATTCAGAACTTTGTATACCACATATATCAGGCCAATCCTGGAGTATGCAGCCCCAGCATGGAGTCCATATCTAGTCAAGGATAAGACTAAACTGGAAAAGGTTCAAAGGTTTGCTACCAGACTAGTACCTGAGCTGAGAGGTATGAGCTACGAGGAGAGACTACGGGAATTAAACCTCACTTCGCTGGAAGACAGAAGAGTTAGGGGGGACATGATCACCACATTCAAGATTCTGAAGGGAATTGATAGGGTAGATAAAGACAGTCTATTTAACACAAGGGGAACACGCACAAAGGGACACAGGTGGAAACTGAGTGCCCAAATGAGCCACAGAGATATTAGAAAGAACTTTTTTAGTGTCAGAGTGGTTGACAAATGGAATGCATTAGGAAGAGATGTGGTGGAGGCTGACTCCATACACAGTTTCAAGAGTAGATATGATAGAGCCCGATAGGCTCATGAATCTGTACACCTGTTGATTGACGGTTAAGAGGCGGGACCAAAGAGCCAGAGCTCAACCCCCGCAAACACAACTAGGTGAGTACAACTAGGTGAGTACACACACACACACACACGCACACACACACACACACACACACACACACACACACACACACACACACACACACACACACACACACACACACACACACTCTCCCAAATCTTCAGACCCAATATGCCCTTCCTAGTCCAGACCTACCTACCCAGGCCCTACCCCAGACCTTCCTACCTACCTTCCTAGATACCCAGCCCCCATTCGCCCCCCATGCACACTTCCAGACCCCATTCACCCCCAGACACCCCCTGGATCCCCCAGACACCCCTTCCCCCCCGGATCCCCCCAGACACCCCCCATCCCGGATCCCCCCCCCCCCCAGCCCCAATTAACCCCCAGACACCCCCCAGATCTCCCCAGATCCCCAGAGAAAGAGCGAACTCTGGAACCAGAATTTCCATGAAGAATCTCAAGGTTTTTTACACCAATGCTGCTGGGGTATCTAATACAGCAGAAGAGATAAAAGAAAGAGGGAGTGAGGCAGATCCTGACATACTTGCAATAGTGGAAACTAAAATATATGACATGATCTCGGATGAAATCTTTCCAGAGGACTACCAGGTGATAAGAAAAGAGAGGACACAGAGACAGGGAGGGGGAGTGGCACTCCCAATAGAGAGGAAATGGAAGTTTGATGACCTAGGAAATCGGGTTACCAATGAGAGCACAAGCTTCATACATGGAACTCTGACAGCAGATGGGAGGAAGATTGTGTTCTTGGTAATCTATAATCCCCCACCAAACAGTAGAAGACCCAGGCAGGAGTATGATGACAACAACAAGGCATGCATAGATGAACTGCAGAAGGCAGCAACACTCGCCCACAGAACGAGAGCAAAGCTGCTGGTCATGGGGGACCTAAATCATAGAGAGATGAATTGGGAATCAAGGAATCCCCATGGAGGGGACGAAACGTGGGGAGCAAAGTTAGTAGATGTTATAGACAGGAATTTCCTAACACATCATGTAAAGGAAGACACTACGGAAAGATGTGGAGATGCACCGAGCCTATTAGACATGATTTTCACCCAGAATGTAGAAGACATCGAGAATTTGGAGCATGAAATACCACTAGGGGCCAGCGACCATTGTGTCCAAGTCTTTGACTACATGATGGAATTCAAACTTGTGACCATAGGACAAGAGGTCAGGGAAAGGAGAGTTGACTACAAAAAAGAGGACTACAGGAGGATAAGGGACTATCTGGGAGAAGTGCAGTGGGAGGAAGAAATTAGAGGAAAAACAGTCCAAGATATGATGGACCTAGTCATACGGAAATGCCAGGAGGCCGAAGAGAGATTTATACCAACAGTAAAGGGAAAAAATTAGAGGGAATACAATAATCCATAGTTTAATAGCGAGTGTCAGGAAGTAAAAATGGCCAGCAGGCGGGAGTGGAGGAAGTACAGAAGACAATGGACAGAGGACAACAGGATCAGATGCAACAGAGCTATGAACAATTACATTAACATATAAACATATTAACATATAAACATAAATTAACATAAAATTAATACCTGAATTAAACTAGAACCTCTACGATAGGCTGGATGATTCAAGTTCATATCAAAAAAATAAAATTAAACCTACCCAAGATTTTGTGTGGGAGTCAAATTAAAATTTCTCTACTGTCCACTGAACCACCATAAACAACAAATAAGATTTTTCACCATTTTCTATGGTGAAGGTAAGAGGACATGTCAAGAGTGCACACTTACAGGATTGTCAGGGGCTAGTAACTGAAGTGTGTCGCACATGACAACGGCCAGGCTGGTCGTCAACGCCCGGGAATGATAAGCATCAAGGAAGTGCCAGAGGGCATTCTGTCAAGTAGCTCTTGAGACTTGATTCTGAACAAGCAGTTAGGGTTATCTCTCAGAGCGGTGAGGCCTTCATACACACCAGCACACTATTACCACACAGTATAACCAAACTCACTATAACACAC
The DNA here is from genome assembly GCF_040958095.1 of Procambarus clarkii. Taxonomy (NCBI): domain Eukaryota; kingdom Metazoa; phylum Arthropoda; class Malacostraca; order Decapoda; family Cambaridae; genus Procambarus; species Procambarus clarkii. The sequence continues at coordinate 31,425,538 of NC_091209.1, forward strand.
CAGCACCACATTGCCATATATGGTATAACACAACTGCAGCACACTGCTCAGTACTGCACCACATTGCCACACTTAGTGTAACAGTTCATATGCATATTGCCACCGCCAGCACAACTCATCAACTCAATATTGCCAAACTCAGTATAACACACCAACACCATACTGCAACACTCAGTATAACACACCAACACCATACTGCAACACTCAGTATAACACACTAACACCATACTGCAACACTCAGTATAACACACCAACACCATACTGCAACACTCAGCATAACACACTAACACTATTCCCATATAGCTGGTATAACACACCAACACCATACTGCAACACTCAGTATAACACACCAACACCATACTGCAACATTAAGTATAACACACCAACACCATACTGCAACACTCAGTATAACACACTAACACCATACTGTAACACTCAGTATAACACACCAACACCATACTGCAACACTGAGTATAACACACCAACACCATACTGCAACACTCAGTATAACACACTAACAATATTCCCATATAGCTGGTATAACACACCAACACCATACTGCAACACTCAGTATAACACACAAACACCATACTGCAACACTCAGTATAACACACCAACACCATACTGCAACACTCAGTATAACACACTAACACTATTCTCCTACAGTTAGTATAACACACCAACACCATACTGCAACACTCAGTATAACACACTAACACTATACTCCAACTGTCAGTATAACACACCAACACCATACTGCAACACTCAGTATAACACACCAACACCATACTGCAACACTCAGTATAACACACCAACACCATACTGCAACACTCAGTATAACACACCAACACCATACTGCAACACTCAGTATAACACACTAACACCATACTGCTTACTGACACTAACAATGGTTTCCTTTGTCACGTTACATACACAGATCGTCCTAGATCATGGTTTCCAAAATTACCTTTCCTTCCAATACTGTTGACAGATATCGCCTCGTTGATACAAACATAACATGGACCCTAGTCATGGCTTAGTTGTTCTTAACTCCGACATTTACTCGGTAAACTGATAAATGCTCTGATCTTTGAGATCGTAATGTGACTTAGCAATGTGCCCATATGTGCTCTTCTGTCTTTTCTGTTCTTCTATTTATACCTGTTATTTGGTAATTATTTACTCGCTATTTATTTTCGTGTTTACTCTTTTACCCTTCCCTGCTTACTTTGTTTAGTGTTTACGTCTATTTCGTAGGGAGCGGCCTCTAGCTGGGTTTCTAGCCGTACTATAGAATAGACACAAATTCACTTGAACATGAAAACAGAAGTATGGAAAGTGCATAACATCTACCAGTAAATGGTACTGCATCACATCTACCACTTAAGGCACTGTCTAATATAAACCAGTGAAAGGCCCTGAATTACATCAACCAGTGATGGGCACTGCACCACATCCACCAGTGAAAGGCACTGCATCAACAACCTGTAATGGTCACTGAATCACAACCACCAGTGAAGGTCACTGCATCATCCACCAGTCAAGAGCAAATCCTCACATCCACTAGTGAACGGGAATGTATCATTGACCTCTGAAGGTCAATGCATCACCTCCAACACGGAATATCACTGCTTCACATCCTACCGTAAATATCACTGCACAACATCTACCAGAAAAGGTAGCAGCATCACATCCACCAGTGAAGGCCACTGCATCACATCTACCAGTAAAGGGCACTGCATCACATCTACCAGTGAAGGCCACTGTATCACATCCACCAGTAAAGGGCACTCTGTCATGTCTACTAGTGAAGAGCACTGTATCACATCTACCAGTGAAGGCCACTGCATCACATCCACAAGTGAAAACCACTGCATCACATCTACCAGTGAACGTCACTGCATCACATCTACCAGTGAACGTCACTGCATCACATCTAATAGTGATGGTCACTGCATCTCATCTACAAGTGATAGAAATCTAACAAATGATTACTATGATGATGAAATATGGATTCTGGAGTACAATCTTTTCAGATATGACAGGAAATACAGGCTTAAGGGTGGGATCCGCCTGCCCCTCACAGACACTCTCAAGTGCAATGAGCTGCTGAACATCACAAATTATATGGTGAAAGTGCTGATAATCAAAATAATGATCCTATATGTGGTTATTGTCCTTTTATACAAATAACCAGAGGCAAATCCTCAATAGTTTAAAGGCAAATTAATTAAAATATAATACTGTTTAGGAAACCATACTAATCTACCCTCAAACATCATCTTGCTTGGGGACTTTAGCTTAAGACACCTGAAGTGGAAAACCGTAGCACCTACAGTTATATCAGAGAGAATACCGAAAAAACAAATATACAGTTGCACAGAACTGACCTGTTACGGATGTGTGACAGATATACACTAACCCAACAAATAGTACACCCAACTAGAAAAGATAACAGACTAGACGTCATTATAAAAAATTACGATGAATTAATCAGGAACATAATGATTATAAATACCCGTTATTCAGATCACAATTTAAATGAAGTTCAGACAAGCATGGGCAATTGAGCTGCACAACCAGTTCCAAATTCTAGAAGAGGAGTATTCAGCAAATTTAATTTTAATAATAAACAGATTAACTGGGAACAAATAAACCAAGACCACACAGATTTAAGCTGGGAAGAACTTCTAGAAAATACAAACCTATTACGGGGGACGGGGGAGGCAGGGATAGTTGGGAGGTGGAAGGGACGCGGGAGGGGAAAATGGTGGGGAGGACTGAGAGACAGGGAAGGTTGTTGTGACCGGGTACAGCTAGTAATTAAATAAAATTATAAATAATTAAAATTAACATAAATTAATAAATCCCTCGAGTCAGTTTTCCCCACACTTAGAGAAAAGAGGAAGAGATGCAGACAGGAGCTAGAAGGACGTTCCCTTTATAGACGATAAACATGAATCGCAGAACAACTTGGACGAACCAACCTATTTCAAGAACGAAAAATAGACTATGTACAAAAACAGGAACGACTGTACTAAACCTACAAGAATCATCCAGGAGAAACAAAGAGAGCAAAAGGCCACCATTGAAATAAAGAGGAATCCGAAATACGTTTTCTTCTCTGCAAATACAAATTATGTATTTGCAAATACAAATTGTACATCTTGATTGTACACGTACAATCTTCTCTGAAAACACAAATTACGTCTAGTATTAGCCAGTTAGTAAGGGAGATGACAACTAAGAAATGAGCAAAATACTGAAGCAACAGTATGATTCCTTTTTTCAGTAACCCCTTAAACACACTAAAGATTGATGAAGACCCAAAAGAATTCTTCATGAATATGATACTATCAGGTGTCTCTCTAACCCCACTTGATTTTGAAATAGTCATAGATAGTTTCCCTGTACACTCTGCACCAGGCCCTGATTCCTCTAATATCATATTCACAAGATTTGTAAAAAAAAAATACCATCGCAGTCCCCGAAAAAAATTGAGACGGAGCTGAGAAACTGGTGTTATCTCTGGCATACTAAAACAGTTATCAGAGATAGCACTACCTCTTAAATGAGGGAATAATGCAGAGGCAAAAAACTATAGGCCGATGGCCCTAACATAACACCATCAAATCTTTAGAAGAGTGCTCAGAAGTAAGATCCCAAAACACATGGAACCACAATGTCTACATAACCCTGGACAACATAGCTTCAAAACAGGGCGCTCTTGCCTATCACAATTAATGGACCACCAAGACATGGTTTTAGATGCCATGGAAGGCAAACAAAACGCTGACAAAATATACACAGATTCTGCAAACCCTTCGACAAATGTGACTTTGGTATTATAACGCACAAAATGCTTCTATAGGTATTGCCGAAAATATAGAAGTTGGATCTACAAATTTCCTTACTAACAGACCCTAGTGAGTAATAGTCAACAGAGTAAAATGAGGACGATCATCCGTGAAGAGGTCAGTTCCCCAGGGTATTGTTATTGCTCCAGTACTCTTTCTCATTCTTACATCAGACATAGACAAGAACACTAGCATTTCTATGAGAGTAGACAACTTAGAGGATACAGCAAAACTTCAGTTTGATGTAAATTATTTCTTTCGGTGGGACTCAGAAAATAATATGGTATTTAATGAAGATAAGTTCAAGCTACTGCGCTATGGAAAAATGAAAACATACAAATGGAATCCACATACAAAACGCATTCCGATCATACTTTTGAACGAGATAGCAAAGTAAAGGATTTAGGTATTATGTTGGAAGACCTTTCAATTAAGGAACAGAATAAAGTAGCTATCACAACTGCAAGAAAAATAACAGGTTGGATAACAAAAGCCTTTCAAAAGAGATGCTATAATAATTGATGATACTTGTCAAGAGGCTAGTGATCTCTAGAGTGGAATACTGTTGCACAGTAAAATCCCCTTTTAATGTTGGAGGAAATGCTGAGCTGGAGAGCATGCAGATCCTTTACTGCTACAATCCACTCAATAAAACGTCTAAATTATTGGAACTGATGAAGATGCCTAAATCTGTATTCTCTAAAGCGCAGGCAGGAGAGATACATAATAATTTTCACATTGAAAATATTAGGGGGCTAGTTCTAAATCTGCTCAAAGAAATAACATCTCATAAGACCAGAGGGCTGGCAGGATGTGCAGAATACCCCCGTTGAAAAGTAGAGGTGCAACAGGTACTCTGAGATCAAGCACTCTATCAACATCAGAGGCCCGAGACTGTTCAACACGCTTCCACTACACATAATGGACATAAATGGCTGACCCCTTGCAGTATTCAAGAAAACTATAAACACCTCCAAAGAATACCTAATCAACCAGAATGTGATTCATACGTCAAGTTGCGAGCAGCTGCGTCCACCATCCTAGTTGACCAGACTATTAACCAGGAGGCCTGGTCAGAGACCGGGCCGCGAGGACCTTGACCCCCGAAATCAGTACAAAGTAACCGCAAGGTGAGGTGCACTGCATCCCTGACATTCTCAACGATCTAACAAATCTCTTCAATCATATTTATTCTTTTGTATAACCAACTAAGACGTTGAGCATCTTACTGCCTTTGGCACATGCATTACTTCCATTGCTATGACAGATCTCTATGTTTAGACTGTTGTTGCTTCCATGGTTGTACAGCAGTTCTGCTGTGGTAAAGTACGATCGTAATCAACATATGTTATCTCTAGTGCTGATTGATTCCAGGGCATCGCTTGGAGCAGTAAAACATACCTGTGTCCAGGGCATCAGTTGGTGATGACGGGAGCGTCGCAGCTGTCTTGTACACAGACGGTGCTTCTTGCAGAATGTGAACACTGTCCACTGCTGCAACACCCTCTCGCACAACACTGCTGCAACACCCTCTCGCACAACACTGCTTCAACACCCTCTCACACAACACTGCTGCAACACCCTCTCGCACAACACTGCTGCAACACCCTCTCGCACAACACTGCTGCAACACCCTCTCGCACAACACTGCTGCAACACCCTCTCGCACAACACTGCTGCAACACCCTCTCGCACAACACTGCTGCAACACCCTCTCGCACAACACTGCTGCAACACCCTCTCGCACAACACTGCTGCAACACCCTCTCGCACAACACTGCTGCAACCACCTAAGGTGTCGTTGTATAATATCTCCACTTCTTTTTCTAATCTCAGCCTATCGAACTCCCAAAGGTCATTATCATTGAAACAGCCAATTAGTCAATAAATAGTTGTAATCTTCATAATCTTCCTATCATATCACCGACACGATTACAATAACCATGATCTCCAAAACTTCAGCAATAAGAAATATTTCACAATGAAGGCAAGCTCATGCATTATATTTGAAAAAAGTATTGAAGTATGAGTAGCAATTATCAAGATAATGTATCAAGGTACATGGTTTCTCATTTATTTCTTGCGTTTATCAGTGTTTGGCATCGCTTGCAAGGATGTGGTAACGTTTTCAGATAACAGTAATGGATGGAAAGTATTCGTGTGGTATTATCGGTATAAGACTCTTATTTGTCTCTAGGAACCGGCCAAAAATGGTTCAAGGTCAACTTTTTTTTTTACGAATTACTTTTTTAGCTGTGTGCTATCCTTGTGCTGGTGGAACTTTGGTCCTGCCTCTCAACTGGCGTACAGATTCTTAAGCCATCTGAGCTGTATCAGATCTACATTTAAAAGTATGTATGGAGTCTGCCTTCACTACATCACTGCTTAATGCATTCCATTTGTTAACAACTCTGGCACTGAAAAAATATTTCTAATGCCTATGTGGCTCATTTAGGTACTAATTTTCCACCTGTGTCCCACTGTTCATGTTCCATCCGTGCTAAATAGTTTGTCTCTGTCTACCCCTGTCTTTTCCTCTGATTTTTTTTAGGTTATCATGTCTCCCCTTACTCTTCTGTCTTCCAGCGAGGTTTTGGTTCAGCTCCCTTAGCTAAACTTCCCTTTAGAGGTTTAGCGAGGTCTTAATCTCCCTAAAGAGCTCAGCTACCTTAGCTTAGGTGGCGTGGGTTTCAGTACTGGGAGTAAATACTGCCTTACTATTCTTATTAATAATATTATGCGGTGAGTGGTGACTATTAAGTAGAGGGGAAACTTGAAACAAGTGTAATTGATGATGGGAATCAGGAAGCAAAAATAATAAGTGCCATGAAATTTAATAAATTTATAAGTTGTTTAGCTGGAGGGACTATTTTTTGGCCATAAGAAACAATTGATTTGTATTGATATTGATGATAGGGTAAGATGAATGTAATTAATATAAGAGCAATAATACCAATTAATAATGACAATAATGATTTATAAATATTTGTTCCCAGTAGATAAAACGTGACTATTATGCCAACTAAGAAAGACAAATACATAAAAGAAATAGCCCATTTTGTCCTTTTCTTACCGACATTGAATTTTTCTGGTGCTATTTCTGTATTCTTATTATTATGTTGCCCATGAGTAGTTGTTATTGGACTCCAGTACGAATCTTCATGTATTCTGTTAGCTATTCTCAAATTTGCAAAATGTGGATGGGGTAATAACTGAGGCGGTTATTGATGATTTACAGTAGTTTTTGTTGGTGAGGTTGTTATTAACGTAAATGGAGTATGTGTCATCGTTGTAAAAGCGATTTACCTATATTTTTTCTTAATTTTAAATTTAATTAATCCCTCACTATCAAAGGGTATTAGTGTTTTTAGTCGATAGCTATTTTATGTATATTATGGCTTTCCCCAGTGGGGTAAAATAGGCAGTTTTTTCTTCGTCCAAACGATGGTTGAAAGGAAAATTATGTATATAATTCTTAGTTGTCAGTCTTATCATTCAAGTTCAAAATACTACCTAAAGTTTCTAACATCCAATTTAAACATTGAGACTGAGTGTATTTAAATGGAACTAAATAATTCGCATCTTCAGTTTCTACTAAAATACTATAATCACAATGATATGTTTTGCCATTCAGTTCATTCCATTTTCTGATATCATAGGTAGATTCTAATTATTAAGCTTTCCTGATTTAATTGTTCTGATAATTGAAATGTAAAATGAGTACAGTGTGTTTCTACCATAAACTCTCTAATTTGGATAATTATCTAAATGTTTTGATACATTTTTCGGGTTGACCGAGGAAGTGTATAGGTCCCTTCAATTGTATTTGCATTACCATACATATGCTGATACAAATTAACATATTCGGCTTGAGTCACGGTGGGCATATTTTAAAAAATATTTACTTTTTCGTTTTATCGATCCATTTAGGTCGATAATTTGTATTATTAAAATACGAAATAAGAAAATATTATGGAAAATGCATCATTAGGATTTTACATTGATTTAAAATAACTTTCTCGATTTAATTTTTTCATAAACGTTCATTTGACAATCACTGACACCATCATTACAAACAGCAGTTTCATCTGTGTCAACCCAAATCACTTTCACTCCCTGGTCTATGAGATTAGGCAGCATAGCTAACTTCTTCAAAAAGATTTTTGAATCAGGGATAAGAATATTACCCGGATGAACAGATATATTTATGGCATTGTGCATATTAGGGTCAGCTTTTTTATTAATATTAAAACTTGTTATTAAGGCGTGAAACATAAGGCCTAGATTATAAGCATTTTGTGGTCCAGTTTTACTGGAACAAGACACACACACACACACCGTATATATATCAGATATATATCATATATATCGTATATATATCAGACCTATACTAGAAATATGCGGCTCCAGCATCTAGTCCACATCTAGTCAAACACAAAACTAAGTTAGAAAAGGTTCAGAGGGATGCCACCAAGCTAGTCCCTGAAATGAAGGGTAGGAGCTATGAAGAAAGATTACTGGAAACGAAACATGATCATTACCTTATAAAATCCTCAGAGGGATTCATACCCATCCTACTTTCTCGAAAGAAGTAAAAATGTTGCGTGGTGTTACAAATAAATTCCAACAGTCAGATAAACCACTACACCTCCCCAATTTTTTTTAAATATAATAGTAAATATGTAACATTTACATATTAAAAAGGAGAGTTAACATCAAATAAATATTTTGCATGATGTTAAACTCAGTTCTTATGTCGAAAAAATGTTAACAAGGAGACAGACAAATAGACTTGAAGAGGTAGAAACCACTACCATTACCACCTCATTTGCATATATATAATATCAGGAAAAGATATAAATGTTCGAATTGTAATAACAGATTTAGTTGGCCAAAATCCTAGAAGTCTCACTTGAAAATACATGAACAGCTTTATCAATGTTGTGTATTTTATGAAATGTTTTGGTAAAAAACGTACCTTGAAAATGCATTTGAAAATTCAAACAGGTGAATGTCTTCATAAATGTTCTACTTGTGGGCGATATATTAATTATAAAACCAGTTTGAAGACACGTTTATAAAGACATAAAGGTGAGATGCCTTATAAGTGTCATATATCCACTAAAGGGTTTGTTAATAGGGGCCACTTGGCCGATTATCTTAATATACATACAAGCATAAAACCTTATATATGTTTTATGTGTGGGAGAAAGTTTACTATTAACAACTACTTGCAGAGTCATTTAGAGGAAGAGGCGAGATGTATTGAAGAATATAGGTAACAAGTAATTCATTAAACTGACCTATTGTGAGAGAGAGATAGGAACAGCGTAAGAGTTAATATTACTTTTAGACGCATTTAGTTTTCATCACGTCTTACCTCAAGCATTTGACCTTCAACTTTAGACAGACAGATTTGAAGAAAATAGTGAAGGTAAATTAGAAAAATAGGTATGGACCTCATATGTATGTTTGATGTTATCTAAGTCTGTAAAGGCCGATTCTTCGACGTAGAGGTATAAAAACATAATGACGATTTTTATTAAACTACTAGCAGTACCCGGCCACGCGTTGCTGTGGCTCAGCAACGCATGTGCCTTGCTGAGCCACAGCAGCCTTCCCTGTCCCCCAGTCCTCCCCACCATTCTCTCCTCACCCGTCTCCTTGGCCTCCCAACTATTCCCCACGCCACCGTCCCCTCGTCCTCCCCCACCATTCCCCAATCCACCATCCCTTCTTCCTTCCCACCATGCTCCATTCCCCTGTCCCTTTGTCCTCTCCACCATTCTCCATTCCCCCATCCCCCTCGTCATCCCCACCATTCCCCACTCCCCCGTTCGATACCTTTCCAAATGATCTGATGTTCCTATCAGAAAATTGGGAACATCAAGTGATCTGATGTTCCCATCACTGAAATAGAAGAAAAACAGTTTAAAAGTTAAATGAAAATATGAAAAATAAAAAATAAACTATACATACGAAATGAACGGTATGATAAACAATACAGCTCAATTCCAACGCAATTCACACATAATAATTAAATCATAATGAAAATAAATCAAAATCTATGAAAATTCAATTTATTATTGCAATCAGAAACATGAAGTGGAATCGTAACGTATATAGTATAGCGTGTGAGTTGCTCATACATGCAACAGATGGCATTGTTTGTCATGAAAAGCATAGTTTTACCTGTCACAGGTGTGGTACTTATACTTATGAAATGAATGGTATGGTAATCAACATAGCTCAATTCCAACACAATGTCACACAAAATAATTCAATAAGAAATAAAATAAATCGAAATCAATGAAAACAAAATTTTTCAATGCAATCGGAAACATTGAAATGGAATTCGTGACATATTTAGTATAGCGTGAATGTTGCTAATATGTGCAACAGATGGCGCTGTTTTTCAAAAACGCATGTTTTTTCCTGTCTCAGGGGTGGCGTCTATATAGTAGGTATATAAAAAGACGCGCCTATTAGAATGCAACGTTGTGTCAAAATTTCAAAGCAATCGGTTAAGAACTTTCGGAGAATACAGAGTGTGTTGCTCTTACGTTCAACAGATGGCGCTGTTTTTTAAAAAAAAATCATGTTTTTTTCTGTCACAGGTGAGGCATGTATATAGTAGATATATAAAAAGACGCACCTATTAGAATGCAACGTTGTGTCAAAATTTCAAAGCAATCGGTAAAGAGGTTTCGAAGATTTCCTTTACATGAAAAACACACGAAAAACACAGTTTTTCAGAAAAAAAACATTTTTTTTACCGTCACAGACGTGACATCTATAGAGTATGTATATAAAAACATGGCCGGACACGAATGGAACATTATGTGAAAATTTTAATGCAATTGGTGAAGAACTTTCGGAGATTAGCGATCCAGCCTGTACTCCTCTTGACATACCAGAAAATATTCTGAGGAAACTACTCCAAGCTTGTACTAAAGAGGCACCCTTCTTGAGCCCGGATGGGCACATGTATAAGCAAGTAGATGGGGTCGCCATGGGTTCTCCCCTAGGTGTCCTGTTTGCAAACTTCTACATGGGTACCATCGAGCAAAAAGTCTTAGTCGACATGAACTTGAAACCGGCCATATACTGCAGGTATGTTGACGACATTTTTACCCAGGTACCTGATGTCAGACATCTGCAGGAGCTGAAGGAGGCATTTGAGCAGAGTTCCGTGCTGCGTTTCACTTACGAGATGGAAAAGGATGGGAAGCTGCCCTTTCTAGATGTAACAGTCATGGAAAAAGGCGGAGGTTTCCACACTGCAGTCTACACTAAGGAAACAAACATAGGAATGTGCCTAAATGCCAACAGCGACTGCCCAGACAGGTACAAGAGGAGTGTTGTTAACGCATATGTCGACCGTGCTCTCAGCCACAGCTCAGAATGGAAGCAAGTCGACGAAGAACTCTGTAGGGTAAGGCAGGTCCTAGTCAATAACGGCTTCTCCAATGGTTTCGTCGAAGACATCATAAGAAGGAAAGTGAAAAGCCATGCAACCTCTGAGAAGACAACTAACACAACACCTATACCCCTTATTAGACTATTTTACAGGAACTTCTTTTCCACAGCTCATAAAACGGAGGAAAGGGTCCTGAAAGATATTGTTAATAGAAACGTTATCCCTACAGACAAAAATCAGAGGATACAACTGACGATTTACTACAAAACCAGAAAAACGGCCAGCCTACTCATGAGAAACTCTCCAGACACAAAACAGAACGCTTTAAAAGAGACTAACGTCGTCTATGCCTTCAAATGCCCACTTGGGGACTGTAAGCTCCAAAAAACCCAGTATATAGGCAAGACAACAACATCTCTTTCTAGGCGTTTAACGATGCATAAGCAACAGGGCTCCATTAAGGAACATATAATCTCTTCCCACAACCAAACCATCGCCAGAGAAATCCTAGTAAACAACACAGAAATCATCGATAGATACAGCGATAGCAGGCGGCTTGATATATAGATATATATATATATATATATATATATATATATATATATATATATATATATATATATATATATATATATATATATATATATATATATATATATATACATATATATATATATATATATATATATATATATATATATATATATATATATACATATATATATATATATATATACATATATATATATATATATATATATATATATATATATATATATATATATATATATATATATATATATGTCGTACCTAATAGCCAGAACGCACTTCTCAGCCTACTATTCAAGGCCCGATTTGCCTAATAAGCCAAGTTTTCATGAATTAATGTTTTTTCGTCTACCTAACCTACCTAACCTAACCTAACCTAGCTTTTTTTGGCTACCTAACCTAACCTTACCTATAAATATAGGTTAGGTTAGGTTAGGTAGGGTTGGTTAGGTTCGGTCATATATCTACGTTAATTTTAACTCCAATAAAAAAAAATTGACCTCATACATAGAGAAAAGGGTTGCTTTATCATTTCATAAGAAAAAAATTATAGTAAATATATTAATTCAGGAAAACTTGGCTTATTAGGCAAATCGGGCCTTGAATAGTAGGCTGAGAAGTGAGTTCTGGCTACTAGGTACGACATATATATATATATATATATATATATATATATATATGTCGTACCTAGTAGCCAGAACGCACTTCTCAGCTTACTATGCAAGGCCCGATTTGCCTAATAAGCCAAGTTTTCCTGAATTAATATATTTTCTCGAATTTTTTTTCATGAAATGATCAAGCTACACATTTCATTATGTATGAGGTCAATTTTATTTTATTGGAGTTAAAATTAACGTAGGTATATGACCGAACCTAACCAACCCTACCTAACCAAACCTAACCTATCTTTATAGGTTAGGTTAGGTTAGGTAGCCGAAAAAGGTTAGGTTAGGTTAGGTACGTTAGGTAGTCGAAAAACAATTAATTCATGAAAACTTGGCTTATTAGGCAAATCGGGCCTTGCATAGTAGGCTGAGAAGTGAGTTCTGGCTACTAGGTACGACATATATATATATATATATATATATATATATATATATATATATATATATATATATATATATATATATATATATATATATAATATATATATATATATATATATATATATATATATATATATATATATATATATATATATATATGTATATATATATATATATATATATATATATATATATATATATATATATATATATATATATATATATATATATATATATATAATGTCGCCAACCAGAAATTAATGCCAGAAATTAATGTTCTGGCTACGAGGTACGACATATATATATATATATATATATATATATATATATATATATATATATATATATATATATATATATATATATATATATATATATACATATATATATATATATATATATATATATATATATATATTAGTATATTTTGGTAGCAGTCTTTCCTGTAGACATATTTTATTAAATATGACCGAAAAAGTAAGATTAATAATTCTAACACGAATTTTCTCAATCTTTCGTACATTATGCTTCACTGTTGGAGGTAAATCAAAAATCACTTCTCCAAAATTCATTTTTATTTCTAGTCTGACGCGACACGGGCGCGTTTCGTAAAACTTATTACAATTTCAAAGACTTCACAAATACACAACTGATTAGAACTTGCGTTTCCCTGATTTTATATCTACATTTGAGTGAGGTGGGAAGGGTGATGTGGCATTACATTTGAGTGAGGTGGGAAGGATGATGTGGCATTAGAGGATATTAATAGGGTATTAAAAGTATCAACACAAGAGAGAACACGAAACAATGGATATTGAATAGAAGTGTTTGTAGAAAGCCTATTGGTCCATATTTCTTGATGCTTCTATATTGGAGCGGAGTCTTGAGGTGGGTAGAATATAGTTGTGCAATAATTGGCTGTTGATTGCTGGTGTTGACTTCTTGATGTGTAGTGCCTCGCAAACGTCAAGCCGCCTGCCATCGCTGTATCTATCGATGATTTCTGTGTTGTTTACTAGGATTTCTCTGGCGATGGTTTGGTTATGGGAAGAGATTATATGTTCCTTAATGGAGCCCTGTTGTTTATGCATCGTTAAACGCCTAGAAAGAGATGTTGTTGTCTTGCCTATATACTGGGTTTTTTTGGAGCTTACAGTCCCCAAGTGGGCATTTGAAGGCATAGACGACGTTAGTCTCTTTTAAAGCGTTCTGTTTCGTGTCTGGAGAGTTTCTCATGAGTAGGCTGGCCGTTTTTCTGGTTTTATAGTAAATCGTCAGTTGTATCCTCTGATTTTTGTCTGTAGGGATAACGTTTCTATTAACAATATCTTTCAGGACCCTTTCCTCTGTTTTATGAGCTGTGGAAAAGAAGTTCCTGTAAAATAGTCCAATAGGGGGTATAGGTGTTGTGTTAGTTGTCTCTTCGGTGGTTGCATGGCTTTTCACTTTCCTTCTTATGATGTCTTCGATGAAACCATTGGAGAAGCCGTTATTGACTAGAACCTGCCTTACCCTACAGAGTTCTTCGTCGACTTGCTTCCATTCTGAGCTGTGGCTGAGAGCACGGTCGACGTATGCATTAACAACACTCCTCTTGTACCTGTCAGGGCAGTCGCTGTTGGCATTTAGGCACATTCCTATGTTTGTTTCCTTTGTGTAGACTGCAGTGTGGAAACCTCCGCCCTTTTCCATGACTGTTACATCTAGAAAAGGCAGCTTCCCATCCTTTTCCGTCTCGTAAGTGAAACGCAGCACGGAACTCTGCTCAAATGCCTCCTTCAGCTCCTGCAGATATCTGACATCAGGTACCTGTGTAAAAATGTCGTCAACATACCTGCAGTATATGGCCGGTTTCAAGTTCATGTCGACTAAGACTTTTTGCTCGATGGTACCCATGTAGAAGTTTGCAAACAGGACACCTAGGGGAGAACCCATAGCGACCCCATCTACTTGCTTATACATATGCCCATCCGGGCTCAAGAAGGGTGCCTCTTTAGTACAAGCTTGGAGTAGTTTCCTCAGAATACTTTCTGGCATGTCAAGAGGAGTACAGGCTGGATCACGATACACTCAGTCGGCTATCATTCCGATTGTCTTGTCCACAGGTACGTTTTTAAACAGCGATTCTACGTCCAACGAGGCTCTTATCCCTGTGGCCCGTGCGCCCCGCAGTAAGTCCACAAATTCCTTTGGAGACTTCAGGCTGAAGGCGCAAGGAACATAAGGAGTCAGCAGGCCGTTGAGTCGCTTTGCCAATCTGTACGTGGGTGTGGGTATCTGGCTAATGATTGGCCGAAGTGGGTTTCCAGGCTTGTGCGTCTTGACATTTCCATACGCATATCCAGGTTTATATTCCCCAATGATCTTTGGCAGGTGGAGTCCGGATTTCTTGGCGTTCACAGTTTCGATCAGTTTGTTGACCTTTGTTTTTAATTCGGCTGTAGTGTCCTTCGTTACCCTTTGGAACTTAGTTTGGTCAGAGAGTATGATGTTTATTTTCGCCAGATATTCGTCTTTTTTAAGAATGACATATATTGGCTACTTGTCACCTCTCCTGACAACTATCTCCTTGTTCTCACGAAGGCTTTTAGCTGCCGCTCTAAGCTCGGGGGACAGTATGGTGCTTCTGTAGTTGCCTCGATTCTTTCCTCCTTCTGCAATAAGTTCTGCTTGTAAGGTATCTTTGGTAGTGACCTTCTTTTGTGTCTCGAGGTCGAATATGTCGTCCAACAGAATTTCCAACTCCACTTTCCGGGCCATTTCACTCGGTCTGGACATAACATGACAGTTTATGCCCAGATTTAGGAGAGTGACTTGGTCCTCAGTGAGGTTAATTCCTGCAAGGTTCAGGAAGCCATCTCTTGGTCGTGGAATTGCCATAGGTTAATTCCTGCAAGGTTCAGGAAGCCATCTCTTGGTCGTGGAATTGCCATAGGTCCTCCATATAATGTTGTTAGTTTCTTGATAATCCTTGTTTCAGTGCTGAGGTGATGTTGGTCTGTGAGGATGTCGAGGTGTTGTTCAATGCGGGTACGGATACTATGGTCGATGTTGCTATTTCTCCACTCGTTTGTAGCATGAAGTAGTTGCGTTTTTTTGTCTTTGATTTCATTCTCTGCCTTGTATATCTGATCACGAATCAGATCCTGGCGATATTTTATCGTGAAGGCTTGATTCCTTGCTGCTGGGTCGTGCACTTTAACATTAGTATATTTTGGTAGCAGTCTTTCCTGTAGACATATTTTATTAAATATGACCGAAAAAGTAAGATTAATAATTCTAACACGAATTTTCTCAATCTTTCGTACATTATGCTTCACTGTTGGAGGTAAATCAAAAATCACTTCTCCAAAATTCATTTTTATTTCTAGTCTGACGCGACACGGGCGCGTTTCGTAAAACTTATTACATTTTCAAAGACTTCACAAATACACAACTGATTAGAACTTGCGTTTCCCTGATTTTATATCTACATTTGAGTGAGGTGGGAAGGGTGATGTGGCATTACATTTGAGTGAGGTGGGAAGGATGATGTGGCATTAGAGGATATTAATAGGGTATTAAAAGTATCAACACAAGACAGAACACGAAACAATGGATATTGAATAGAAGTGTTTGTAGAAAGCCTATTGGTCCATATTTCTTGATACTTCTATATTGGAGCGGAGTCTTGAGGTGGGTAGAATATAGTTGTGCAATAATTGGCTGTTGATTGCTGGTGTTGACTTCTTGATGTGTAGTGCCTCGCAAACGTCAAGCCGCCTGCCATCGCTGTATCTATCGATGATTTCTGTGTTGTTTACTAGGATATCTCTGGCGATGGTTTGGTTATGGGAAGAGATTATATGTTCCTTAATGGAGCCCTGTTGTTTATGCATCGTTAAACGCCTAGAAAGAGATGTTGTTGTCTTGCCTATATACTGGGTTTTTTGGAGCTTACAGTCCCCAAGTGGGCATTTGAAGGCATAGACGACGTTAGTCTCTTTTAAAGCGTTCTGTTTCGTGTCTGGAGAGTTTCTCATGAGTAGGCTGGCCGTTTTTCTGGTTTTATAGTAAATCGTCAGTTGTATCCTCTGATTTTTGTCTGTAGGGATAACGTTTCTATTAACAATATCTTTCAGGACCCTTTCCTCTGTTTTATGAGCTGTGGAAAAGAAGTTCCTGTAAAATAGTCTAATAAGGGGTATAGGTGTTGTGTTAGTTGTCTCTTCGGAGGTTGCATGGCTTTTCACTTTCCTTCTTATGATGTCTTCGATGAAACCATTGGAGAAGCCGTTATTGACTAGAACCTGCCTTACCCTACAGAGTTCTTCGTCGACTTGCTTCCATTCTGAGCTGTGGCTGAGAGCACGGTCGACGTATGCATTAACAACACTCCTCTTGTACCTGTCAGGGCAGTCGCTGTTGGCATTTAGGCACATTCCTATGTTTGTTTCCTTTGTGTAGACTGCAGTGTGGAAACCTCCGCCCTTTTCCATGACTGTTACATCTAGAAAAGGCAGCTTCCCATCCTTTTCCGTCTTGTAAGTGAAACGCAGCACGGAACTCTGCTCAAATGCCTCCTTCAGCTCCTGCAGATGTCTGACATCAGGTACCTGTGTAAAAATGTCGTCAACATACCTGCAGTATATGGCCGGTTTCAAGTTCATGTCGACTGAGACTTTTTGCTCGATGGTACCCATGTAGAAGTTTGCAAACAGGACACCTAGGGGAGAACCCATGGCGACCCCATCTACTTGCTTATACATGTGCCCATCCGGGCTCAAGAAGGGTGCCTCTTTAGTACAAGCTTGGAGTAGTTTCCTCAGAATACTTTCTGGGATGTCAAGAGGAGTACAGGCTGGATCACGATCTTGTGTTAATGCCACATCACCCTTCCCACCTCACTCAAATGTAATGCCACATCACCCTTCCCACCTCACTCAAATGTAGATATAAAATCAGGGAAACGCAAGTTCTAATCAGTTGTGTATTTGTGAAGTCTTTGAAAATGTAATAAGTTTTACGAAACGCGCCCGTGTCGCGTCAGACTAGAAATAAAAATGAATTTTGGAGAAGTGATTTTTGATTTACCTCCAACAGTGAAGCGTAATGTACGAAAGATTGAGAAAATTCGTGTTAGAATTATTAATCTTACTTTTTCGGTCATATTTAATAATATATGTCTACAGGAAAGACTGCTACCAAAATATACTAATGTTAAAGTACACGACCCAGCAGCAAGGAATCAAGCCTTCACGATAAAATATCGCCAGGATCTGATTCGTGATCAGATATACAAGGCAGAGAATGAAATCAAAGACAACAAAACGCAACTACTTCATGCTACAAACGAGTGGAGAAATAGCAACATCGACCATAGTATCCGTACCCGCATTGAACAACACCTCGACATCCTCACAGACCAACATCACCTCAGCACTGAAATAAGGATTATCAAGAAACTAACAACATTATATGGAGGACCTATGGCAATTCCACGACCAAGAGATGGCTTCCTGAACCTTGCAGGAATTAACCTCACTGAGGACCAAGTCACTCTCCTAAATCTGGGCATAAACTGTCATGTTATGTCCAGACCGAGTGAAATGGCCCGGAAAGTAGAGTTGGAAATTCTGTTGGACGACATATTCGACCTCGAGACACAAAAGAAGGTCACTACCAAAGATACCTTACAAGCAGAACTTATTGCAGAAGGAGGAAAGAATCGAGGCAACTACAGAAGCACCATATTGTCCCCCGAGCTTAAAGCGGCAGCTAAAAGCCTTCGTGAGAACAAGGAGATAGTTGTCAGGAGAGGTGACAAGTCGCCAATATATGTCATTCTTAAAAAAGACGAATATCTGGCGAAAATGAACATCATACTCTCTGACCAAACTAAGTTCCAAAGGGCAACGAAGGACACTACAGCCGAATTAAAAGCAAAGGTCAACAAACTGATCGAAACTGTGAACGCCAAGAAATCCGGACTCCACCTGCCAAAGATCATTGGGGAATATAAACCTGGATATGCGTATGGAAATGTCAAGACGCACAAGCCTGGAAACCCACTTCGGCCAATCATTAGCCAGATACCCACACCCACGTACAGACTGGCGAAGCGACTCAACGGCCTGCTGACTCCTTATGTTCCATGCGCCTTCAGCCTGAAGTCTCCAAAGGAATTTGTGGACTTACTGCGGGGCGCATGGGCCACAGGGATAAGAGCCTCGTTGGACGTAGAATCGCTGTTTACCAACGTACCTGTGGACGAGACAATCGGAATGATAGCCGACAGAGTGTATCGTGATCCAGCCTGTACTCCTCTTGACATCCCAGAAAGTATTCTGAGGAAACTACTCCAAGCTTGTACTAAAGAGGCACCCTTCTTGAGCCCGGATGGGCACATGTATAAGCAAGTAGATGGGGTCGCCATGGGTTCTCCCCTAGGTGTCCTGTTTGCAAACTTCTACATGGGTACCATCGAGCAAAAAGTCTTAGTCGACATGAACTTGAAACCGGCCATATACTGCAGGTATGTTGACGACATTTTTACACAGGTACCTGATGTCAGACATCTGCAGGAGCTGAAGGAGGCATTTGAGCAGAGTTCCGTGCTGCGTTTCACTTACGAGACGGAAAAGGATGGGAAGCTGCCTTTTCTAGATGTAACAGTCATGGAAAAGGGCGGAGGTTTCCACACTGCAGTCTACACAAAGGAAACAAACATAGGAATGTGCCTAAATGCCAACAGCGACTGCCCTGACAGGTACAAGAGGAGTGTTGTTAACGCATACGTCGACCGTGCTCTCAGCCACAGCTCAGAATGGAAGCAAGTCGACGAAGAACTCTGTAGGGTAAGGCAGGTCCTAGTCAATAACGGCTTCTCCAATGGTTTCATCGAAGACATCATAAGAAGGAAAGTGAAAAGCCATGCAACCTCCGAAGAGACAACTAACACAACACCTATACCCCCTATTAGACTATTTTACAGGAACTTCTTTTCCACAGCTCATAAAACAGAGGAAAGGGTCCTGAAAGATATTGTTAATAGAAACGTTATCCCTACAGACAAAAATCAGAGGATACAACTGACGATTTACTATAAAACCAGAAAAACGGCCAGCCTACTCATGAGAAACTCTCCAGACACAAAACAGAACGCTTTAAAAGAGACTAACGTCGTCTATGCCTTCAAATGCCCACTTGGGGACTGTAAGCTCCAAAAAACCCAGTATATAGGCAAGACAACAACATCTCTTTCTAGGCGTTTAACGATGCATAAACAACAGGGCTCCATTAAGGAACATATAATCTCTTCCCATAACCAAACCATCGCCAGAGAAATCCTAGTAAACAACACTGAAATCATCGATAGATACAGCGATAGCAGGCGGCTTGACGTTTGCGAGGCACTACACATCAAGAAGTCAACACCAGCAATCAACAGCCAATTATTGCACAACTATATTCTACCCACCTCAAGACTCCGCTCCAATATAGAAGCATCAAGAAATATGGACCAATAGGCTTTCTACAAACACTTCTATTCAATACCCATTGTTTCTGTTCTGTCTTGTGTTGATACTTTTAATACCCTATTAATATCCCCTAGTGTTCTGTCTTGTGTTAATGCCACATCACCCTTCCCACCTCACTCAAATGTAATGCCACATCACCCTTCCCACCTCATTCAAATGTAGATATAAAATCAGGGAAACGCAAGTTCTAATCAGTTGTGTATTTGTGAAGTCTTTGAAAATGTAATAAGTTTTACGAAACGCGCCCGTGTCGCGTCAGACTAGAAATAAAAATGAATTTTGGAGAAGTGATTTTTGATTTACCTCCAACAGTGAAGCGTAATGTACGAAAGATTGAGAAAATTCGTGTTAGAATTATTAATCTTACTTTTTCGGTCATATTTAATATATATATATATATATATATATATATATATATATATATATATATATATATATATATATATATATATATATATAATGCCCAGACTACCCAATTCCAGTAGCTGAAGTTTATAACTTTTTAGACACTCAACCCACCAGGGGACTCGAACACTGGCCAACAAGGTGGCAGTTGCATGCTGTATCCACTACACCATACTTCAAAGCCATAAGAGAGGAAGGAATTCTGGGGTATTTATCCAACCAGAACTCCAATCCTCTCCCAGGCAATGAGATAGTGTGGGACCTCTAATGCTCTTTCATCGGTTCCTGTTATATGGGAAAACTCAGTGCCAAATGCTTAATGCACAGACTACCCTATTCCAGTAGCTGAAGTTTATAACTTTTTAGACACTCAACCCACCAGGAGACTCGAACACTGGCCAACAAGGTGGCAGTTGCATGCTGTATCCACTACACCATACTTCAAAGCCATAAGAGAGGTAGGAATTCTGGGGTATTTAACCAACCAGAACTCCAATCCTCTCCCAGGCAATGAGATAATGTGGGACCTCTAATGCACTTTCATCGGTTCCTGTTATATGGGAAAACTCAGTGCCAAATGCTTAATGCACAGACTACCCTATTCCAGTAGCTGAAGTTTATAACTTTTTAGACACTCAACAACCAGGGGACTCGAACACTGGCCAACAAGGTTGGCCAGTGTTCGAGCAAAAAGTCCTAGTCGACATGAACTTGAAACCGGCCATATACTGCAGGTATGTTGACGACATTTTTACACAGGTACCTGATGTCAGACATCTGCAGGAGCTGAAGGAGGCGTTTGAGCAGAGTTCCGTGCTGCGTTTCACTTACGAGATGGAAAAGGATGGGAAGCTGCCCTTTCTAGATGTAACAGTCATGGAAAAGAGCGAAGGTTTCCACACTGCAGTCTACACTAAGGAAACGAACATAGGAATGTGCCTAAATGCCAACAGCGACTGCCCAGACAGGTACAAAAGGAGTGTTGTTAACGCATATGTCGACCGTGCTCTCAGCCACAGCTCAGAATGGAAGCAAGTCGACGAAGAACTCTGTAGGGTAAGGCAGGTCCTAGTCAACAACGGCTTCTCCAATGGTTTCGTCGAAGACATCATAAGAAGGAAAGTGAAACGCCATGCAACCTCTGAAGAGACAACTAACACAACACCTATACCCCCTATTAGACAATTTTACAGGAACTTCTTTTCCACAGCTCATAAAACGGAGGAAAGGGTTCTGAAAGATATTGTTAATAGAAACGTTATCCCTACAGACAAAAATCAGAGGATACAACTGACGATTTACTATAAAACCAGAAAAACGGCCAGCCTACTCATGAGAAACTCTCCAGACACAAAGCAGAACGCTTTAAAAGAGACCAACGTCGTCTATGCCTTCAAATGCCCACTTGGGGACTGTAAGCTCCAAAAAAAACAGTATATAGGCAAGACAACAACATCTCTTTCTAGGCGTTTAACGATGCATAAGCAATAGGGCTCCATTAAGGAACATAAAATCTCTTCCCACAACCAAACCATCGCCAGAGAAATCCTAGTAAACAACACAGGAATCATCGATAGATACAGCGATAGCAGGCGGCTTGACGTTTGCGAGGCACTACACATTAAGAAGTCAACACCAGCAATCAACAGCCAATTAATGCACAACTATATTCTACCCACCTCAAGACTCCGCTCTAATATAGAAGCATCAAGAAATATGAACCAATAGGCTTTCTACAATCACTTCCATTCAATAATCATTGTTTCGTGTTCTGTCTTGTGTTGATGAAATTAATACCCTATTAATGCCACCTCACCCCATCCACCTCACTCAAATGTAGATATAAACAAATCGGAGATGTGTAAGTTCTATTCAGTTGTGTATGTAAAGTCTTTGAAAATATAATAAGTTTTACGAAACGCGCTCAAGTGTCGCGTCAGACTAGAAATAAAAATGAATTTTGGAGAATTGATTTTTGAATTACCACCAACAGTGAAAAGAAATGTACGAAAGATAGAGAAAATTCGTATTAGAATTATTAATCTTACTTTTTCGGTCATATTTAATAATATATGTCTACAGGACAGACTGCTACCAATATATATATATATATATATATATATATATATATATATATATATATATATATATATATATATATATATATATATATATATGTCGTACCTAGTAGCCAGAACGCACTTTTTGGCCTACTATGCAAGGCCCGATTTGCCTAATAAGCCAAGTTTTCCAGAATTAATATATTTTCTCTAATTTTTTTCTTATAAAATGATAAAGCTACCCATTTCATTATGTATGAGGTCAATTTTTTTTAATTGGAGTTAAAATTAATGTAGATATATGACCGAACCTAACCAACCCTACCTAACCTAACCTAACCTATCTTTATAGGATAGGTTGGGTTAGGTAGCCGAAAAAGTTAGGTTAGGTAGGTTAGGTAGTCGAAAAGCAATTATTTAATGAAAACTTGGCTTATTAGGCAAATCAGACCTTGCATAGTAGGCTGAGAAGTGCGTTCTGGCTACTAGATACGACATATATATATATATATATATTGTGACGATAATCTCCTTCAAGAGATTGAGCCTGCTCTTCCCTCCAAAATTACGTCTTCACAATTATATAAAAAGACTATGGAAGAAATGTCCAACAACGACAACAACACCAGCACCAGCAAGGCTTGCCAGGGTGAGCAGAAACGTATGCAACCAGCCACCTGTTCGAACTCCAACCACCAAACTACCCGTTGATCGCTACGGCTCCGCTGATTGGTCGCCGGTCTGGCTGCACCTGCACTCGCCCCCAATACTACCTGATGTCTGGGGTCGCCCCAACATCAGTCCTCAGAATGTTCAGTGCTTTCGTAGCCAGCACACCTCCCAGCTAGACTCTAGAGTGTACTGAGAGAGGTGGTGGCTTTAAGCCAATATTCCAGCACCTCCCACTTACTGTTGTATTGCACTTCTTGTTATTTTGCCTTAACGTAACTTTTCATTTTGTCATTTAAGTATTCTTATTATTTTGATTCATTGATTTTATTATAAGAATTTGTTTGTGCATTATTTTCATGTTTTGATTTATTTAACGTAATTAAAATTTCATTGTTAAAGTTTTACTTGTGTTTTGTGTGTCTTCTCCTTACCTTACCACAGACGAAGTTCCAGTTTTTCTATTTTTTTTTATAACTATGTGACGAGGCCATACCCCTAGCCTTAAACAGCCGAACACCAACGCGTTACCGTCACAAGTTTTATGGGGGCCTGTCCTAGGAGCCTCACTCAGGTACTGGTGCCAAGTGGTAATTTATGGTAAGCGTATTTAACTCTGTTTACGTAGCTTTACTATTTTTCATTCAATTTCATTTTTTATAAGGTGCGGTGTATTGTGCATTACGAGAGTAACATATAGTGAAGGTGAGACAACTTTGGATTACGTGGTGACTGTAGGCCTCAGTCATACTCTTAATTGGTCATCTCTCCCTCCATGTTATTACTCGTATTTACCATCTATGTCCCTTGAATATTTCTCATTCTGACAGATCATCATATTGGTACCCTGGTACTGTGGTCTGCCCCGGGTCAAGAGTACCCAATCTTCTGCAATCTGACTGTAGGAGGACAAAGAGGGCCATAGTTCCTCTAGCTCGAACTTTAGTTGCTGAATTGGGACCTCAGCAGCAGTTCTCGTCACCAGTTGACACCTCGCACCCCTACACGTCAGTCAGAGATGATGATACATACAACGGTAGGGAATTAGCTTATTTTTTCAGAGCACAAAAGTTCGCTAATTCTGTAAGTATCATATTAAATTCAGTAGGAAAAACTTGCTTTATGTCCTATAGAGACTTGGCAAGGTATGCCTACATCCTTGGACTACCAATTTTACTTTTGAAGCATTTAACTGTTTCATTTGTTTTCGAAACCTTGTTTCATTTGTTAGTAGGATTTTCTTGCCCTTATTCTCTTACATGAGTACCGGGTACAAGATTTCCTGCGCCCTTGATTTAATTTAATCGTTTAATATCTTTCACTTAACGTTAATTGTTAAAGATCACACAGGATAGGTACCAGTTGCCACGTTGTCCTGTTTCTGACATTTCATTATTGAACATTCGTGTACCTTTATTTGCTAATTTCACCATGTTTCGTCTCCAAACTTTCCGTGCAAATCCAGCAGGTGAAATAGGGACTTTGAGTCGTGCCAAGAGGACTGAACTACAAACTCTTGCACATGAGTATCAACTAGAAGTTCCCTACCAAGCCAACAAAAATGACCTACACAACCTGTTGCTGGATTACTATTTAGAGCAAGGTAAGATAGACTCTGAAACTCATGAAACTTACTATATTGCAGAGAAAACTGACTTGGCAACGATGAAACTTAAACTAGAGCTGGCTAAGATTGAACGTGAGCAGCAAAGAGAAGCAGCTACCATACGAAGGGAAGAACAAGAACGCGAAGCTGCCTTGAGGAGAGAAGAACACGAACGCGAGGTCGCATTACTCCGTGAACGTGAACGAGTACAGCTTGAAACACTCCAGGAGCGGGAACGCTTACAGCTTGAAACCAAACAACGCGAGTTGGAAATACAACGCGAACATGACAAGCAACAAGCGACTCTGGCTCTAGAGTGTCGTCAACGTGAAATCGCCTTGGAAACTTCACACTTCACTCAACGCCAACAAGCTACTGCCAATCTTCCCGTCAGTTTTAATATATCACATGCAAGTAAGTTAATGCCATCCTTTGTAGAAGCAGAAGTTGATGTGTTCTTTACCACCTTTGAAACCCTTGCTAATCAACTCAGTTGGCCTGTCGACCAATGGGCCACACTTCTCAGAGTCCATCTTACAGGTAGAGCTGCAGTCACACTCAGTACTTTGGCGTCTGAGAATGACTACTACACTCTGAAACAAGCAGTGTTGGACGCCTACCTCCTCTCTACTGAAAGTTATAGAAGGAAATTCCGTGACCACCTGAAGGCAAGTACCACTACCTTCCTCGAGTTTGCTAACACGAAACGGAGGTATTTCATGAAATGGCTGGAAGCAGCACATGTCTCTACTTTTACAGAACTCGTCAACCTGATGCTTGTTGAAGAATTCTTGAGACGTGTGCCGCCTCCTGTCCGCCTCTACTTAGCAGATAAAGAAGAAACCGACTACCTGAAGTGTGCTAAGTCGGCTGACACTTACAGCCTCATCCACCGGCTGACACCTGAACCATCCTCCAGTAAGAAGTCGTGGTACAGTTACGAGAAGGTGAGCCCCGATCAAGCTACTTCACAACTGTACTGCAAGTATTGTAGACTCTATGGACATACCATAGACAAGTGTGGTAAGTCTCAATACAAGGGAACCACTGACCAACAACGACCCAAACCAACTCCTCCTAAGTCCGGTAAGCCTGTGATGAATGTTGGTGTTGATGTTAATGATCTTTCTCTTTTCAGTAACCACCTGTATACTGGAACTGTCTCTGCCAACGGTTCAAATCCGGAGGGACGTTTCAAATTGAAGATCTTGAGGGACACAGCGGCTCTACAATCAATCATCTTGAAGTCGGCTGTGCCCAACATAGTCTACACCGGGGAAACAGTCTTCATCACTGACCTCACTGCTACTACTCCATACCCTCTCGCCAGAGTCCACCTGGATTGTCCCTACGTGAACGGGGAAGTCCAAGTCGCCGTCAGGGAAAAGCCTTTTCCCATGCCTGGAGTGCAACTTCTCCTAGGCAACGACTTGGCAGAAGACCTGCAACCTACCAACCTGATCGTCATGGACAAACCCCAGGTGTGTAACTCTGTGCCAATAAATCCTATTCTCGAGTATGTTCCAGCAGAGGTTCAAGAGAGTGATGAAGTTTCTCCTCCGGTTCTCGT
The DNA here is from genome assembly GCF_040958095.1 of Procambarus clarkii. Taxonomy (NCBI): domain Eukaryota; kingdom Metazoa; phylum Arthropoda; class Malacostraca; order Decapoda; family Cambaridae; genus Procambarus; species Procambarus clarkii. Next base: position 31,452,240 of record NC_091209.1, read on the forward strand.
GACCACCCGTGCACAAGCCGCACGTCCACAGCCAGCTGACTCTACTGCCACCGCTGTCCCTCAAGACCCTCAGAAACTACCCCCGCATCTGACCAAGTTGGAGTTCCGTAAGTTGCAGAGGGAAGATCTTACTTTAACACCATTGTTTTTCCAGGCTGAGACTCAACCCGACAGTATTCCTGGGTTCTTCCTAGAGAACGACTTGCTCTACCGCAGATATAGACCCAGTAAACTGAAGGAGGAGGACGATTGGGCCAACACCGAACAACTTGTGATTCCCACCAGCCTGCGGCCCACTATTCTACACCTGGCCCATGGAGCATTCTCCCACTACGGCTTCAACAAGACTTACCATGGGATTCGCCAAGACTACTACTGGCCAGGTATGGTAAATAACGTCAAACAGTACGTAAAACAGTGTCATACATGTCAGATGGCAGGCAAACCGAACGTCTCCATTCCCAGAGCACCACTGATTCCCATACAGGTGCCTGCGGAACCTTTCCAGACTCATAATAGACTGTGTCGGTCCTTTACCTCGGACCAGTTCAGGTAACGCCTACATCCTAACCATCCTGTGTCCTACCACCAGATTTCCCATAGCAGTTCCAGTGAAGAACATCACGGCTGCTACGGTTATCAAACATCTATTGAAGATCTTCACTCAATACGGATTTCCCAGGGAGATTCAAAGTGACTGTGGCACCAACTTCACCAGTGATCTCTTCAAAAGGACACTGGAGGAGTTCAACATCAAACAGGTATTGTCCAGCCCCTATCATCCTGCTTCACAGGGTTCTCTTGAACGTAGTCATCAGACCATCAAAGCACTCTTGAAAAAGTTTTGTAGTGAAACCTCAAAGGATTGGGATAAGCAGATTGACCTAATAATGTGTATTTTCAGAAGTCTCCCCAATGAGTCCCTAGGAGTATCTCCTTATGAGATGCTCTACGGCCGTAAGTGCCGTACTCCCCTTAAGGCTTTCAAAGACTCTCTCAGAGATGCCACCTTCAGTGAGCATCAGAATGTGCCCCAGTTTCTTCAAAACCTTCAACACATTCTAGAGAGAGTCCACCGCTTTGCTCATGATAATCTATTGAAAGCCCAGGTGAGAATGAAGACTCATTACGACCAGACCAGCAAAGTAAGAAAATTCAAGCCGGGAGACTTCGTCCTTGCTTATTTCCCTATCCCAGGTTCACCTTTACAAAACAGATTTTCAGGACCCTACTGCGTCAAAGAGTGCAGGAATAATAATAATTATGTGATAGAGACTCCTGATAGGCGGCGGAAGACCCAGCTGTGCCACGTCAACCTCCTGAAGCAATATAATGGTACTCCTCCCACTGTCTTGACTAATTATTCCACATTCACAGAACCCTACATCCACAGTGAGACCTTCCCAGCTTCTCCTCCCGAAAGCACTGACAAGGAGTCAGCGCTTTCTAATTCCGAAATCCTTAATGATCTTCCCAAATACTTTCAGGATAATCATAGTGCACCTCTCGTCAAGATCTTCAGAGAACATCAAGAGTTGTTCAGAGATGATCCCCAAGAGTGTAATGTTACCCAGCACGACATCCAACTGCTCCCCGACACCCGGCCGATTCGTCAACCCTTCTACCGAATCAGCCCGAGCAAGAAGGAAGTCATGCGTGCTGAGGTGCAATACCTCTTGGATCATGGACTGGCTACACCTTGTGAGTCCCCCTGGGCCTCACCCTGTATCTTGGTGCCCAAACCCCAAGGTAAGGTGCGGTTGTGCACCGACTATCGTAAACTGAACTCTGTCACTGTCAAGGATGCTTACCCCTTGCCAAGGATAGATGACATCCTTGATGCCATTGGTAGTGCCCAGTACTTGTCCCAAGTGGACTTGCTTAAGGGGTACTATCAAGTGTGTCTAACGGAGCGCGCTAAAGAGATATCTGCCTTCATCACTCCTTTTGGACTTTTCAGATATGAACGCCTTCCTTTCGGACTATGTAATGCCCCGGCCACCTTTCAAAGAGCTGTCAACCGTGTCATCCAGGGCTTGGATAACACATACGCCTACCTGGACGATATCGTCGTAGCCTCCAACTCCTGGAGTGAACATCTGCTCCAGCTGCGACGTCTGTTCTCCAAGCTCCTGACAGCCGGCCTCACCATCAACCTGGGCAAGTCCACTTTCGCGAAAGGTAAAGTGCGTTATCTGGGTCATGTTATTGGGAGTGGCAGCATAGCTCCGTTAGACTCACACACTCAAGCCATCCTACAGTATCCACAGCCTACCACCAGGAAGCAGCTCCTGCGCTTCCTTGGTCTTGCCTCTTACTACCGTAGGTTTGTGAGGAATTTCAGTACAGTCGCCACACCTCTAATTCTATTAACCAGTCCCAAGCCACGGTATAATTGGACCATGCAGCAAACCGTTGCTTTCGAACAACTCAAATTCCTCCTCTGTTCTAACCCCATTCTCGCCTCTCCAGATATCACCAAGCCTTTCGTCCTTCATGTCGACGCCAGTGGTACCGGCGTTGGTGGTGTCCTGATGCAACTACGAGGCGAGGAGGTTCTACCTGTCAGCTACTACAGCTACAAACTGAAACCACACCAGAGGAACTACAGCACTATTGAAAAGGAGCTACTATCCATCGTCCTGAACCTCCAACACTTTGCTCCGTACCTACAAGGCGCCAGGTCTACCACCATCTTCTCAGACCACAACCCTCTCCGCTTCCTACATCAAGCCCAATTCACTAACCAGCGTCTTCTACGATGGGCTCTGTATTTACAAGACTTCAACCTGGAGATCCGCTATATCAAGGGTTCTGACAACACCATAGCCGATGCCCTCTCCAGAGTTTATGAAGTAGAAGCGACTCCATCCATTACTCCACCACATAACGACGTACTTCTTCCAGAACCGCAGGCTTCGGGGGAGAGTTGTGACGATAATCTCCTTCAAGAGATTGAGCCTGCTCTTCCCTCCAAAATTACGTCTTCACAATTATATAAAAAGACTATGGAAGAAATGTCCAACAACGACAACAACACCAGCACCAGCAAGGCTTGCCAGGGTGAGCAGAAACGTATGCAACCAGCCACCTGTTCGAACTCCAACCACCAAACTACCCGTTGATCGCTACGGCTCCGCTGATTGGTCGCCGGTCTGGCTGCACCTGCACTCGCCCCCAATACTACCTGATGTCTGGGGTCGCCCCAACATCAGTCCTCAGAATGTTCAGTGCTTTCGTAGCCAGCACACCTCCCAGCTAGACTCTAGAGTGTACTGAGAGAGGTGGTGGCTTTAAGCCAATATTCCAGCACCTCCCACTTACTGTTGTATTGCACTTCTTGTTATTTTGCCTTAACGTAACTTTTCATTTTGTCATTTAAGTATTCTTATTATTTTGATTCATTGATTTTATTATAAGAATTTGTTTGTGCATTATTTTCATGTTTTGATTTATTTAACGTAATTAAAATTTCATTGTTAAAGTTTTACTTGTGTTTTGTGTGTCTTCTCCTTACCTTACCACAGACGAAGTTCCAGTTTTTCTATTTTTTTTTATAACTATGTGACGAGGCCATACCCCTAGCCTTAAACAGCCGAACACCAACGCGTTACCGTCACAATATATATATATATATATATATATATATATATATATATATATATATATATATATATATATATATATATATACTGTATATATATATATATATATATTTATATATACATGACATTATTATGGTAATCTTGGGTATGGTATTTTATCAAATCACCTCATTCTTTGGGGCACACGTGAGGAACACAAATGCGATCAAGCCTGAATGGTCTTCAGGATTATATGCAACTGAAAACTCACCCCCCAAAAGTGACTAGAACCCATACTGCCAGGAGCAACATTGTAACTGGTGTGTACAGGACACCTTAATCCACTCGACCATCACGACCGGTCAAAAGCTGATGGTAGCTGAGGCTATTTTGCCCATCTGCCCGCCGGCACTCTGATGGTAATCTTGAGCATAATATTTTATCAAATCATCTCATTCTTTGGGGCACACGTGAGGAACACAAATGGGAAGAAGCCTGGATGGTCCCCAGGACTATATGCAACTGGAAACTCACACCCCAGAAGTGACTCGAACCCATACTGCCAGGAGCAACAATGCAACTGGTGTGTACAGGACACCTTAATCCACTCGACCATCACAACTGGTCAAAAGCTGATGGTAGCCGAGGCTACCATCAACTATATATATTATATATAACGTAAATATAATATATGTAAATATATAATAATGTAATATCAATATATATGCTTACTTAAAAAAAAGGGGTTAGAGTTTTCTTATATTTTCTTATTTCAAAACTGGTTTGATTGAATCTTTTATGATAATCAAGTAAAAGTTTTTTGTTTTAATATATCTTATACAGAATTTATCACCGAACATAGAATTTTGTTCCGAGAACGCAGATTTTTATACCAAGAACAGATAATTTAGTACCGAGAACACAGAATTTAGTACCGAGTTTGACACTTAAACAGACCAAAAAATAATTACATTTTAGAAAATGTCATTATTTTATTTTTGTCACTATTGTTTTGTCATTATTTTTGTGATTATTGAAAATGACATTATTTTTATTAAAAACTTTTTTGTAGGAATTTTCTTTAAATTTATTATATTTTATATGTCAATAAGACGTGATAAAACTAGAAAAAATCCTTTACTGCCACTATACTTTTCGTACCAATGACTTATTACAATTTCTTAAAAAATTTAATGCAAAATGGAGATATAATTGTTTAGTTGTAGCGTGTTTTCATGGTTTTTATATACTATTTTGAAATATTATTGTAAAGATAAAATTATGAAAGGTTTCTCTGGGTATATATATATAAAATAAATTTATTTCCAGTTGATTAATTTTATGAAACAAATTTTATGTGTTGTATATGTTTTAAGAATTTATACAATATTTTTTACTTTATTTACATACTTTTATATATTTTTACATAACATTTCTCAAAGTCTATACTGGGAGTTTTTAACTCGCAAAATATTATTTTGTGGGTAATAAAACCACAAAAATTTTTGTTGGAGAATTATAAAACGCCCAAATTTATTTTGGTAAATATATTATATATATAAGATTCAATATTTTTTCTAAATAAAATGTAAAGTTTGTCACCAAAACACAAAATATCTACCTTATGTCAGTTGAAACTAACATAACATTTGTACCCCCTATTAGCCTGTTTTATAGGAACTTCTTTTAGACGGCTCATAAAACGGAGGAAAGTGTCCTGAAAGATATTATCAATAGGAACGTTATCCTTACAGACAAAAATCAGAAGATACAATTGACAATTTACTACAAAAACACGAAAACGGCCAACCTACTTATGAAAAACTCCCCAGACACCAAACAGAACGTCTTGAAAGAAACCAACGTCGTCTATGCCTTCACATGCTCACATGGGGACTGTCAGCTCCAAAGATCTCAGTATATAGGCAAGAAAACAACGTCTCTTTCTAGGCGATTAACAATGCACAAACAACAGGGCTCCATCAAGGACCATATAAGCTCCACTCACAACCAGACCATCACCAGAGAAATCTTAACAAGCAACACAGAAATCATCGATATATACAGCGATACCTGACTCGACATCAGCAAGGCCCTACACATCAAAAAGTCTATACCAACAACCAACAACCAATTAACACATAACTATATTCTATCCACTTCTAGACCCCAAACCAACATAGAAGGAACAAGGGAAAATATGGGCCAACAGGCCTTCTGTAGTTACTTTCATTCTTATGACCTCAGATGCAATTTATACCCATTGATTCGTGTTCTTTCTTCTGTCACCTCACCCAAAAAAATTGTGTCATATCACCTCACACAAAAAATTTGTCATATCACCTCACCCAAAAAGAATATAAGCATGAAAAGATATGTGTTAACCTGTCTGAAAATGTGAGAAGTCCTTGCGAAAAGCTTTTAGGCGTCAGACCATAAATAAAAAATGAGAAAAGACCTTCGAAGAGTTCATTTTTCAATTACCCCAAACAGCGAAGATAAACGTAAGAAATATTGAGAAGATTCGTGCTAGAATCCAACCCGTTCTCACACTTTCTTTAAGTTAATATTGACTTATTAAATAAGTGCATATGTGACATACTAATTGATTGTGAATATTTTAGTTTACCTTGAAAAGCTTCATAGAAAACACCGCCCTTACCTAACCTTTTTAGTATGTTAAGATAAGCATCTTTTTGCTTCGTAATTTCAATTATTACTTAACCAATTATAGGTATAGGGTAAGTAATAATTGTAATTACGAAGCAATAAGATGCTTATCTTAACATACTAAGAAGGTTAGGTAAGGTCAGTGTTTTCTATGAAGCTTATCAAGGTAAACTAAAATATTCACAATAAATAAGTATGTCACATATGCACGTATTTAATAAGTCAATATTGACTATAAGAAAGTGCGAGAACTGGTTGTAGATTCATTAATCTTACCCTTTCGGTCATATTCAACAACATGCCACTGAAGAGGACAGGAACGCTGGTACAGCAATTTGTGTTGCTGTGCAAACGCCGAGGCTCCCGAGTCTGACAGGAAGGGAGGCCTGTTTCCACTGTGGGTCGGCTTTTTCTAGTATTGATTTCAGAAGGCTGTACGTACCTGTTACCTAGCAGTTAAATAGGTACCTGGGTGTTAGTCAGCTGTCACGGGCTGCTTCCTGGGGGGGGGGAAGGCCTGGTCGAGGACCGGGCCGCGGGGACACTAAAGCCCCGAAATCATTTCAAGATAACTTCAAGATATACTCTACTAATATAATATTTTTAAAAGATGGCTAACATCTAAGAAAGTAGGTCAGCCTGGGGAGGGACAAGCATTTGGTGATGATGTAAAGTGCATGACCCTTAGCGTAGAGACCTATAGCCTCGGAGAAGCTATGGGTCCCTACACTTGCACCAGAGGTATATACAAATAAATTTCCCTCACATGAAAAACACATGAAAACTCAGTTTTTCAAAAAAGAATGTTTCTCCCCGTCACAGATGTGACATCTATATGGTATGTATATAAAATCCCTCTCGGGATGCGAATGGAACGTTGTGTGAAAATTTCAAAGCAATCGGTGAAGAACTATCGGAGATTAGCGATTTTGAACAAACGCTTATCTAAAATTAAAACATTTTGTACCTGAAACATTTAATTAACAATTATCGAAATCAGGAACAGAGAATGATCTGGGGGTTGATACCATAACAAACCCCGTAAAGCATGCCAATCTCTAACAACTGTTGGGGTAACAATAATACTTTGACACTTATGAATATTAGTAAAATTTAGTGACTTTCAAAATCCTATAACATGTAGCATAATCGGTATATGCTAAAGGTTGGGCTACATAAGAACTTAATTTAACAATCTCCAAAGAGCTAACCAGAAATCAGTGTGACCTAGCATATCCTTCTTCAAACTCATATATATTAGAATCCTCTGTGAGGGAATCATTCATCATCAGTATGATGATTTACAATGCAAGTATCAACATGAAACCTCAAAGTTCAATAATTGTCACAGTTATCAAAGACAGTTAGTGGTTTAAATTGTTGTTTACAATATCTTAATTTACATAGTAACACCTGCCTTAATCCCTTCGATTTTCTCGGCTGTCTCCTGCTTAACATTGGTTGACATAAGACCTGAATTTAACAACATACAAAATATGTTTATCAACCTTCCTTTATAATAAGTAAGTGTTATATAATATTAAATATTAAAACAATAACTGTGTGCAGTGAATGTAATTATATTGATATGTCTAGTGTTGGTATATTGTATGTCTATTAGTTGGTCAATCGTGTAAGATTTGTAATTGGGTTGAAGGTGATGTAGTGTCATGCTGATGTTACAATCATATCCATCACCAGGCATTGAGTATTTATCATTATTTTTTTTTGTCTTTTTTTGTTTAAAAGATACTTGACTCAAACTCAGACATGTCCGAGTTCATACCCCAAGCAATCATTTCTGGGATAGCAGATATCTTTCAGATATCCCAGGTGGAGTGTTACAGAGGCATATAAAGGGTTCAGGAACTGAACCCCTTATCCCATTTAGCTAAGCAAGTGACACTCTTTTGAAGCTAGTCACATAATTGTTAATATTACATACTCATGTATATATAAAAATAGAAAGGAGTACCCCACCTCTGGCTGGAAGAAGGGAACCCTTATCCTCGGAGGAAATCACACAACACATTAGAGGGAATGTTTATGTTCTCTCCAATACAGTTTCTGTGTGGTTTTTCTTCCACCACGCCTTTTCTTTTGTCTTTTGTTGTGCTTTATTATATATTTAAAGGTTACAAAATTTACATTAGTGGAACAATTAGTGTTTAAATGTTATGGATCTCTTGAAGCTCCTCCAATTCCGAACAGGAACCGAGGACGCAACAGGCGTTTCCCCCTCTGGATCGCCACGCTGAGGCGCTTAACAGGAAACTGGCAGCCCTTGGGTCTCTGGTGACGTCAAAGAGCCTGGAGCCCAATTCCTTGAGAAATCCCAAGGCACTCCTACCCTAGGGGCCATGCGTCTTAGACTCTTTGGGAACAAAGGTGTATTGACCTTCCAAACACCTGTATTTGATTGATTGTGCCATTTCTCTGTGATTGGCCACCCCACCGGCTTGATCGGCACCGAAGCACATGTAGGTGCCTGCCAGGGTGGATACACATGTGTCGTCCCACAACACCTGTTTGTCTCTTTTCAAGGGGTATATAGTGATGACACCATGGCTAAATGCGGGATCATCCGGGTTTTTGCCTCCTAGGATGCGAGGTTCTCTCTCCGCCGGGCACTGAGCTGAGACAAGGCTCCTCTTGATGATTTCATTGACCTCGTTGTGTCTTGAATGCCAAGTAAGTAATTATCAAAGAAGGCACCAAGCCGGAAGACTATGTAGCTCTATCAACAAGAAAGCCCTGGGATTTTCCGCAGTGAAACCCATGCAATCCATATTGGTCTGCCTCCACCCTGTTGCAAATACACTTGTATTCAGTGTGAATTGGGGCACAAAGGGGAAGGGCTACTGCTACACGAAGGGATTCTGGATCTAAACGCGTGCCAATTGCCGACATGGGTACTGCCAGGAGGAAGTCACCTGCATGGGGGGGGGGGGGGGGTGCAATGCTCTGTGGTGGGCTTTCTCTGAGTGTGATGTTGCGGCCCTGAGCATAGCATCAGCTATTTTTTCCACTAGTGGGTGGTCCCAGCTGGACTGTTAATGTATTTTTGCTGGAGCTATCATGGGTGCTGAGACTGCAAGAGCATTCCACTGATTTGAACATTCAGTGAAAGCAGGATCGTGTATTCCTGCTTAATCACTCAGGGGGGTTCAGGTAGTATATCTATTACGAGGTCGTGCGAGGCATGGGAGGAGGAAAGGAGGGCTGGTAGAGCAATCAATCTGGGAGGCTGTGCAGACACCAAGGCCTCCGAGTCTTACAGGGAGGGTTGCTTGCTCCCATTGAGAGTCGTCCAACGGAAGGTTCAGGACTTTCACCAGCATCACCATGATATCAGAAGGGTGTCATACTCATTTAATTTAGAGCTGTTGTAGAATGGAGAACATCTCATAAAGTAAGTCAACTTTTTACGGAAAGAGATAGGCATCTTGTGAGGAGGAAGAGAGCATCATAGGCATCAATCTTGTCAATCCTGTCCAGCATTCTCCTTAGATCTGTGATTTAAGCATCCAGGACCTCCTCGATTGCTTGCAGGTCAATGAGGGGATCCAGGAGGGGACAGTCATTTAGCTCGACTACGAAGATGTCTTGTTCTTGGAACAACGGTTTTTATTTGGCCAGTGATGCCTGGGATGCGGAAGACTATTTCGCATTTGGATGCATTGAGAATGAGATCCAAGGCTGCTCCTTGCTCCTGGATTTTCCTTATATCCTCCAAAATGGTAACGGGGTTCCGGCGAGAGTGCCATCATCCAAGTACCAGATGTTTAGTTTGCTTGTCAGACTATCAGTGACCTCTTTGATAGTTAAACAGAAAAGGAGGAGGAGTAAGGGAATCAGCTTGTTGGATACCTTCACAGGAGTCTATGTCATGCTCCCCAAAAGGAAGCTTAGTCTCCACTGTAGCACGATCGGATGAATGGGTAGAGGGGAAGGAAATGGTTGTAAACAGCCCTGAGGACGGCATCTCTTCTGACTTGATTGAAGGCGTTTTTAAAATCAAGCTTTACTAGTGCCTTCTTGTCTGAGGAATTTGCAATGTAAGCCCACGCTGCATGTGCTGCAGCTTGAAAACCTAGAGGGATCCCAAACCCTAGCTGATTAAGTTTCAGAAAGGTGGCTGCTTCCTGGCTGAAAGATCTCACGGTAACCATAGTTACGAGGCATTGGAGGGTGTTGTCAGTGGCAATGGGCCTGATTCTCCCATCCTTCTTCTTTAGAGTACAGAGTGCTGCTCCATAAAAGAAAGGACTGATGACCTCAGGGACGCCGCCAGCCAAACACACGTTGGAGAATCTGGAAAGTTCCACTAGAAGGTCCTTTGTGGCATCTCCAATTACCGGGCTCAGCAATTGTTAGGCATGCTGGGGTCTTAGGCCTGTAAAGCCCCCTGCTGAACCTGTTGAGAAAGATATGGCTGCTTTGTACACCTCAGATTATCGAACAGTCAATTATTGTATACCAGTATTGTGTTCCTGGGGATCCCTGCTACTGTCTAGAGCTCTATGTGGGTGTTTGAGCTGTAGAGCCTGTGCTGTCGTGGCATTCTTGGGGGCAATAGTGTCATCGCTGGATGTGATTCTGATGGCACCTGTGGTATTGCCCTCTTCTATTTTCCTGGTGATTTGTGCTCTCATTTTGTTGTTCTCCGGTGTGCTATTGTTAGTCGTCCTGCGGCTGGGGTTCTTGGCACGAGGGGGGAGGCGGACCTGGTTGTCTCCTCCCCTCGAAATGCATTAAGAGCCTTAATTACTGAGGCTGCTGATGACTTATCTCTCCTCGGCGGTAATGCTAGGCATGCATTCCTGAATAGTAGGAGATTGTGATATGATCCAGTGGTTCTAAGACCATTGTTGACCTTTGTCAGCAGACTGGTGAGTTTGGTAGCTGCTTGGTGACGGGCAGCCATTGGAATGTTGGTCAAGGTCTTTGTGCACGTTGCTTTGACTGCTTGAAGCAGATTATCTGCTGAAATAAAGTTGAGAGGTATTGTTCCTCGCTCTTGCAGCTGGTTGTCCATTGTCACTGCCCTGGGGCGGGCACCAAGATCCTAGACAACGACCAGAAATGACAGAATGTTGGCGGACAGTTCTGAATTGAGACAAAGCCGTCTGTAACATTATTGACAGTTTCCTCTTGGGTGTTCGTCTTCTTGGCTTGAAGAGGACTGTGTGTCAGGTGCAACCTGCACCATGCCTAGATGTATTGATGCCTGGCTGCCCACTGAGTGCACCCTCTCAATCCCTCCCGAATGGAGTTCAACATGGCAAGCATTGCCCTCCTGGGGAGATGGGCATGGCCTAGGCACCGTTTCTGGGTAGGCTGGTGGTTGATGGGCAGCTGGGTCAGGCGCAGGTAGCGGGGTGGGGGGGGGGGAAGATGGCGGGTGAGCTGTGCTCGGGGCAAGGGTAATGGAGGGAGCACACGAGGGAGGCCGCCGTCACACTTATTATCGAATTTCAACAATCGAGAAATCAACAGTGCACAAAATTGCAACACTACACTCACCGAATTTGAATAGGAACGCACTGACTCCCGACTATAATCACTGTAGGCTACTTGAGAGCCTCCCCATCACTCCCCCCCCCCTTCCCATGGGCCGCTCTCCGCCTGGGGGCTGGTGTGCGGCGGCCCTAGCGGCATTACCCCCACTCTCACCTATTCACTTTTCCTGCCTCACTATCCACAAACCCAAAACAACGCACCTTGTTACGTTGATTTTGTTGGAATGAAGAAGATACGGTTCTTTTTGTCATTCTCGGGGCCTTCATCAGGTATTCATTCCTACATAGGTTAAGTCATGGCTGGCTCAGGCATCGTGATCCACATTAAAATTGGTTGGAGTGTAGGATCTTGCTCACCACGTGTCCAGCCCCCTCCCAGGCCTCACAGTATAAAAAACATTTATGTACATATATATATATATATATATATATATATATATATATATATATATATATATATATATATATATATATATATATATATATATATTACAACAGTTTTGGATGAGGTGAAAACAAACTTTCAACACAAGACAAAACACGAAACAATGGGTATTGCAGGTAAGAATGGAAGTAATTGCAGAAGGCCTATTGGCCCATATTTCTTGATCCTTCTATATTGGAGCGGAGTCTTGAAGTGGGTAGAATATAGTTGTGCATTAATTGGCTGTTGATTGCTGGTGTTGACTTCTTGATGTGTAGTGCCTCGCAAATGTCAAGCCGCCTGCTATCGCTGTATCTATCGATGATTTCTGTGTTGTTTGGTAAGATTTCTCTGGTGATGGTTTGGTTGTGGGAAGAGATTATATGTTCCTTACTTGAGCCCTGTTGCTTAAGCATCGTTAAAAGCCAGGAAAGAGATGTTGTTGTCTTGCCTATATACTGAGATTTATGAAGCTTACAGTCCCCAAGATGGCATTTGAAGGCATAGACGACGTTGGTGTCTTTTAAAGCGTTCTGCTCTGTGTCTGGAGAGTTTCTCATGAGTAGGCTGGCCGTTTTTTGGGTTTTATAATAAATCGTCAGTTGTAGTAAATCAGTAGTCAGTTATAGTAAATTGTAAATGCAGAGATAGCAGGCGGCTTGACATCTGCGAGGCACTACACATCAAGAAGTCAACACCAGCAATCAACAGCCAATTAATGCACAACTATATTCTACCCACTTCAAGACTCCGCTCCAATATAGAAGGATCAAGAAATATGGGCCAATAGGCCCTCTGCAATTACTTCCATTCTTACCTTCAATACCCATTGTTTCGTGTTCTGTCTTGTGTTGAAAGTTTGTTTTCACCTCACCCAAATGCAGGTATAAAAAATCGAAGATGTTTAAGCTCTATTCAGATATATATATATATATATATATATATATATATATATATATATATATATATATATATATATATATATATATATATATATATATCTGAATATATATATATATGTCGTACCTAGTAGCCAGAACGCACTTCTCAGCCTACTATGCAAGGCCCGATTTGCCTAATAAGCCAAGTTTTCATGAATTAATTGTTTTTCGACTACCTAACCTACCTAACCTAACCTAACCTAACTTTTTCGGCTACCTAACCTAACCTAACCTATAAAGATAGGTTAGGTTAGGTTAGGTAGGGTTGGTTAGGTTCGGTCATATATCTACATTAATTTGAACTCCAATAAAAAAAAATTGACCTCATACATAATGAAACGGGTAGCTTTATCATTTCATAAGAAAAAAATTAGAAAAAAATTATTATTTCTGGAAAACTTGGCTTATTAGGCAAATCGGGCCTTGCATAGTAGGCTGAGAAGTGCGTTCTGGCTACTAGGTACGACATATATATATATATATATATATATATATATATATATATATATATATATATATATATATATATATATATATATATATATATAATTCAGGAAAACTTGGCTTATTAGGCAAATCGCGCCTTGCATAGTAGGCTGAGAAGTGCGTTCTGGCTACTAGGTACGACATATATATATATATATATATATATATATATATATATATATATATATATATATATATATATATATATATATATAATTATATATATATATATATATATATATATATATATATATATATATATATATATGTCGTACCTAATAGCCAGAACGCACTTCTCAGCCTACTATTCAAGGCCTGATTTGCCTAATAAGCCAAGTTTTCATGAATTAATGTTTTTTCGTCTACCCTTCGTCTAACCTAACCTAGCTTTTTTTGGCTACCTAACCTAACCTTACATATAAATATAGATTAGGTTAGGTTAGGTAGGGTTGGTTAGGTTCGGTCATATATCTATGTTAATTTTAACTCCAATAAAAAGAATTGACCTCATACATAGAGAAAAGGGTTGCGTTATCATTTCATAAGAAAAAAATTATTGTAAATATATTAATTCAGGAAAACTTGGCTTATTAGGCAAATCGGGCCTTGAATAGTAGGCTGAGAAGTGAGTTCTGGCTACTAGGTACGACATATATATATATATATATATATATATATATATAATTATATATATATAATATATATATAATTTGCCTAATAAGCCAAGTTTTCCTGAATTAATATATTTTCTCTAATTTTTTTCTTATGAAATGATAAAGCTACCCATTTCATTATGTATGAGGTCATTTTTTTTTTATTGGAGTTAAAATTAACGTATATATATGACCGAACCTAACCAACCCTACCTAACCTAACCTAACCTATCTTTATAGGTTAGGTTAGGTTAGGTACCCGAAAAAGTTACGTTAGGTTAGGTTAGGTAGGTTAGGTAGTCGAAAAAACATTAATTCATGAAAACTTGGCATATTAGGCAAATCGGGCCTTGCATAGTAGGCTGAGAAGTGCGTTCTGGCTACTAGGTACGACATATATATATATATATATATATATATATATATATATATATATATATATGTCGTACCTAGTAGCCAGAACTCACTTCTCAGCCTACTATTCAAGGCCCGATTTGCCTAATAAGCCAAGTTTTCCTGAATTAATATATTTACTATAATTTTTTTCTTATGAAATGATAAAGCTACCCTTTTCACTATGTATGAGGTCAATTTTTTTTTATTGGAGTTAAAATTAACGTAGATATATGACCGAACCTAACCAACCCTACCTAACCTAACCTAACCTATATATATAGGTAAGGTTAGGTTAGGTAGCCAAAAAAAGCTAGGTTAGGTTAGGTTAGGTAGGTTAGGTAGACGAAAAAACATTAATTCATGAAAACTTGGCTTATTAGGCAAATCGGGCCTTGCATAGTTGGCTGAGAAGTGAGTTCTGGCT
The DNA here is from genome assembly GCF_040958095.1 of Procambarus clarkii. Classification (NCBI taxonomy): domain Eukaryota; kingdom Metazoa; phylum Arthropoda; class Malacostraca; order Decapoda; family Cambaridae; genus Procambarus; species Procambarus clarkii. The sequence continues at coordinate 31,467,340 of NC_091209.1, forward strand.
ACTAGGTACGACATATATATATATATATATATATATACCTCTTTGTTCCCATAGCGTCTGAGACGCATGGCCCCTGGGGCAAGAGTGCCTTGGGATTTCTCAAGGAATTGGGGTCCAAGCTCATTGACGTCACCAGAGACCCAAGGGCTTCCAGTTTTTTATTTCAGCGTCTCAGTGTGGCGATCCAGAGGGGAAATGCTTGCTGCGTCCTCGGTTCCTGTCCAGAAGCGGAGGAGCTTCAAGAGATCATAACCTTTAGGCATTTGTCTTGTATGTTTTGTAACCTTTAAATACACAATAAGGGAAAAAAAAAGGGAAGGGGGTGGTAGGAGAAAAGCACACAGAAACTGTATTGGAGGGAATACACATTCCCTCCAATGCGTTATGTGTGGTTTCCTCCGAGGCTATGGGTCCCCCTTCTTCCAGCCAGAGGTATATATATATATATATATATATATATATATATATATATATATATATATATATATATATATATATATATATATGTGTCGTACCTAGTAGCCAGAACGCACTTCTCAGCCTACTATGCATGGCCCGATTTGCCTAATAAGCCAAGTTTTCCTGAAGTAATATATTTTCTCTAATTTTTTTCTTATGAAATGATAAAGCTACCCATTTCATTCTATATGAGGTCAAATTTTTTTTATTGGAGTTAAAATTAACGTAGATATATGACCGAACCTAACCAACCCTACCTAACCTAACCTAACCTATCTTTATAGGTTAGGTTAAGTTAGGTAGCCGAAAAAGTTAGGTTAGGTAAGGTTAGGTAGGTTAGGTAGTCGAAAAACAAATAATTCATGAAAACTTGGCTTATTAGGCAAATCGGGCCTTGTATAGTAGGCTGAGAAGTGCGTTCTGGCTACTAGGTACGACATATATATATATATATATATATATATACCTAGTACCTAGTAGCCAGAATGCACTTCTCAGCCTACTATGCAAGGCCCAATTTGCCTAATAAGCCAAGTTTTCATGAATTAATTGTTTTTCGACTATCTAACCTAACCTAACTTGTTCGGCTACCGAACCTAACCTAACCTATAAAGATAGGTTAGGGTAGGTTAGGTTAGGTAGGGTTGGTTAGGTTCGGTCATATATGTACGTTACTTTTAACTCCAATAAAAAAAAATTGATCTCATACAAAATGAAATGGGTAGCTTTATCATTTCATAAGAAAAAAATAGAGAAAATATATAAATTCAGGAAAACTTGGCTTATTAGGCAAATCGGGCCTTGCATAGCAGGCCGAGTACGACGTTCTGGCTACTAGATATATATATATATATATATATATATATATATATATATATATATATATATATATATATATATATATATATATATATATATGTCGTACCTAGTAGCCAGAATGCACTATATATATATATATATATATAGCCTATATATATATATATATATATATATATATATATATATATATATATATATATATATATATATGTATATATATATATAGCCTATATATATATATATATATATATATATATATATATATATATATATATATACATATATATATATATATATATATATATATATATATATATATATATATATATATATATATATATATATATACATAATATATATAGGCTGCCACCCACAGGGAAGCAGCCAAATCCCGTAAGTTTAGAGAACTGGATCACCACTACAATTTTGTCCCCATTGCTTCTGAGACACTCGGCGCCTGGGGTAAAAGTGCTACCAGTTTTTTGAAGGAACTGGGTTCTAGGCTCATTGAAACAACAAGGGACCCGAGAGCTGCAAGCTTTCTTTTCCAGCGCCTCAGTGTGGCAATACAGAGGGGAAATGCGCACTGCATCCAGGGTTCCTGCCCGCCATCTGAGGAGCTGGAGGAACTCGACAACCTATGACAACCATCTTTGTAATCCCATATGTAACTCCTTTTTTGTAACAAAGTTCAAATAAAGTAAATATATATGTGTACATACAAAAGAATGGGGGTGGTAGGAGAAGATAATATTAGTGTTCAGTGAGAAACCACAAGGTCTCCTCTGAATACTTTTTATTTTCTTCTCCGAGGCTATGGGTCCCCACATTGGCACCAGAGGTGGTACCCTCACAAACTTTTATATATATATATATATATATATATATATATATATATATATATATATATATATATATATATATATATATATATATATATATATATATATATATATATATATATATATGCAATAGACGATCACAAAACACTGATCATTTATGCGGAAAATCCACAAAGAAATATGAAAGGAAGTGAACGTTTCGGCCTATTAAAGCCTTTGTCAACACCGGACTGACTAAGGGAAGAGAGAGAGAGGATACAGGCCGACACCTGGAACCTGACGAACCCATCGCTAGAGAAAGAATTAACCAGAAACAGGTATAGCTTAGTTTAGAATGGTCAAAGAGATTAAGCGGTCAGAGAATAAGGATGAAAGATTAAGGAAAAGCCTCATGGACATACAATATATGAATATAAATTTGTAATGAGACATTGTAAGCTTCTCTATCAGAGTTTTTTTCTTAAACTGTTGTCCAATATTATAACTTAAAAATGGATCAAGTTTGTACATACCAGTACTAACATTAAGAAGATTTGGACACTGATTAGAGCAGTCGCAATCAAATTCCGTTCCACAAAACCACCTCAACTGATAATACTTTTCGCCCCATTCCAGGTAATATTGTCATCGCATAAACTCGTGTGCAGATACAATGCATTAGACATTTGGCCAGTTCTAATAAGCATGTTGTGACAACCGCAATTGTAAGGACTTTTTTGTTTGTCCAAGGTACACAAAATCACAATCATTGCAGGGAATCGAAAACACACAACCTGCTGTATCATTGGAGTTTTTATATTAAATTGGATTTGATCGTATTATTAGTGAACACCAAATTTATATTAAAATTCCTAAAAATTGGAGACAGTTTTTCAAGTCCACTCGCATAAGGTACCACCAATGAATTAATAATTTCTGGTTTCGCCTTGGGGCCAAGATTATAAAACGTACGCTTGGCTTGTTCAAACGAGAAATCCAAAAACCTCTTAGGATATTGTAAACTCTTCCCAATTTCAAATATTTTAGCAATCTTTTCATAAAAAAACTCAGGGCTGCATGCCCTCAAAGCTCGTGGAAACATTTCTGAAAATACTGCCTGTTTAACTTTACTATGATGATTCGAATAAAAATGAACATACGACCCCACGTTGGTAGGTTTCCTATACACATTAAATATGAACTCTATAGTGACTCTATGAATCATAATGTCCAAAAACGGAAGAGTACCATTCTCCTCAGTCTCACAAGTGAATTTTATTGAAGGTACCAAAGAATTAAGTTCATTAAAAAAAACTATCTGGTCTTTGTCGCACGGCCATAAGCACAAAATATCATCAACGTACCTAAACCAAACAACATTAGCAGGGATAATCCCAGATAAGATTTTTGTTTCGAAGAATTCCATATACTTAATATATATATATATATATATATATATATATATATATATATATATATATATATATATATATATATATATATATATATATATATATGTCGTATCTAGTAGCCAGAACACTCTACTCAGCCTACTATGCAAGGTACGATTTGCCTAATAAGCCAAGTTTTCCTGAATATAAAAAGTTTTCAATTGTTTTTTCTTATGAAATGATAAAACTATCCATTTTTTATGTATGAGTTATATATATATATATATATATATATATATATATATATATATATATATATATATATATATATATATATATATATATATATATATATATATATATGTGTATATCACGAAAATAAACACGTGATTAAGAATGTGACAATGTCAGACCACGGAGGAAAATGAAACAGGAATTTCCTTAAGTACTTTCGTATATTAAATACATCTTCAGAAGGAACCTTCTGAAGATGTATTTAATATACGACAGTACTTAAGGAAATTCCTGTTTCATTTTCCTCCGTGGTCTGACATTGTCATATATATATATATATATATATATATATATATATATATATATATATATATATATATATATATATATATATATATATATATATATACATATTGTGACGATAATCTCTTTCAAGAGAGATTGAGCCTGCTCTTCCCTACCTAAAGTTACGTCCAGTCTACAAGTATAAGATGCTACATTCAAGATACGTCCACAAGTAGCACAAAACGTTTTGACCAGTAGGCAAAATGTTCCCTAAACTCCACAACTCCACACACCCTCCCTGCCGGCTCGTCGTCAACCAGCCAACTACCCATCCCAGCCTGCCTGCTCCTGATTGGTGACTCGCCGACCGCACACCTGCACACTGCACCTCAGCGCCATCTACCTGAGTCGACGTCTGAGCCTGGACCAGCCATCAACTTCAGAATATTCTTTGTGCTCTTAGAGTTGACATCTCTCTCTCTGGCATACTAAGCTCTCTGGCTTTTGTATACTAAGAGAGGTCTCAGCCATAGCCAATATTCTCAGCACCATTTTACCATTTACTATTTTGTCTCACATTGTTTTTGCATTTATCTTTGTTATTTAATTGCACAATTCATTTCCCCGAGATTTGTCTTTATTTTTATTTTTGTTTAAAGTATATATTAAAGTTTCATTGTTCATACTTTGTGTTTTATGTATTCCTCCCTCTCACTTACCACAGACAACAGGCAAGCAATCTATCTTTCTTTTGTAAGTGTGACCAGGCATTGACACCTGCCATTGGAGGACTGCCGAGCATCTACACTCCAACACTTTCCTGTCACATTTAATGGGAACCTGTCCTAGGAGCTTCACTCAGGTACTAGTACCAGAAAGTCAATTTGTTGTAAGCGTACATCGCTTGGCTAAAGTTGCTTTTCAATATTATCAGTAATTTTCATATTTATATGGTGCTGTGTGTATTGTGCATTTCGAGAGTAGCATATGGCGAGTGTGGGATAACTTTGGATTACGTGGTGACTGTAGGTCGCAGTCATTCTCTTAATTGGTCATCTCTCCCTCCGTGTTATTACTCGTGTTTATCACCTTTTGTCCCTAGGATATTTCTCACATTATCGGCAGATCATCATTGTGGTACCCTGGTACTTTGGTTTGTCTTCGGGTCAAAGCACCCTATCTTCTGCAATCCGACCGAAGGAGGATAAGAGGGCCATAGTTCCTCTAGCACAGACTACGTTGCTGAGTTGGGACCTCAGCAGCAGTTCTCGTCACCAGTTGACACTCGCACCCCTACACGTCGGTCAGAGATGATGATATTTACTTAGGAAGAGAATTAGCTTTCTTTTTTCAGAGCACAAAGTTCGCAAATTCTGTAAGTATCATATTTCATTTAGTGGGAAACCCTTGCTTATGTCCTATAGGTATATACTCGGCAAGGTATGCCTACATTCTTGGACTACCTAATTCACTTTTGGAACAATTAAATGTTTCATTTGTTTTAGAAACTCAGTTTCACTCATTTAGTAGGATTTTCTTGCCCTTATTCTCTTACATTGAGTACCGGGTACAAGATTTCCTGCGATTTTGATTGACTAATCATTTACCATCCTAAAATTAACGTTAATTGTTAGAGATTAAAATTCCACAGGATAGTTACCAGTTGCCACGTTATCCTGTTTCTGACATTTACCATATCACAACTATATTCGTCGTACATTTATTTGCTATCTTTCACCATGTTTCGTCTCCAAGCTTTTCGTAACGATCCAGCAGGTGAAATCGAGACCTTATGTCGTGCCAAGAGGACTGAATTACAAACTCTTGCACACGAGTATCAACTAGATGTTCCCCATGGAGCCAACAAAAATGAATTGCATAACTTAATTATGGATCACCTCTTAGATGAAGGGAAGATTGACTCTGAAACTCACGAAACTTATTCTATTGCAGATAAACATAATTTGGCAACTATGAAAATCAAACTCGAACTCGCAAAGCTCGAAAGGGAGCAACAGCAAGAAGCTCTCCAGATCAGAGAACGAGAGGCCGCCTTGAGGAAAGAAGAACAAGAAAGAGAGGCGGCCCTGGCGAAAGAAGCTCTACAAATCAGGAAAGAAGAAGCTGCAATCAGGAAAGAAGAACAGGAACGTGAGACTGCACTACTCCGTGAGCGTGAGCGAGTACAGCTTGAAGCAAAACAACGCCACCTGGAGATACAACGCGAGCATGACAAACAGCAAGCGGATATGGTTATAGAATGTCGTCAACGAGAACTCACGTTGGAGACTTCACACCACACTCAGCGCCAACAAGCTACCGCCAGTCTTCCAGTAAGTTTCAATGTCTCCCATGCAAGTAAGTTAATGCCACCATTCGTTGAGACAGAGATTGATGTTTTTTTACCACCTTTGAGACCCTAACTAATAAACTTAGCTGGCCTGCTGATCAATGTTGTATCCTTCTCAGAGTGCATCTCACAGGTAGAGCTGCAGTTACTCTCAGTACCTTAGCGTCTGAGAATGACTACCATACCTTGAAGCAAGCAGTTTTGGACGCCTACCTTCTCTTCACCGAAAGCTACAGACGAAAATTCCGTGACTATCTAAAGGCAAGTACTACCACCTTTCTAGAATTTGCCAATACAAAGAAAAGATATTTCATGAAATGGCTGGAAGCAGCACATGTCTCTACATTTGCAAAACTCATCAACCTTATGGTAGTTGAGGAATTCTTGAGACGTGTTCCCCCTTCCGTCCGTTTATATCTAGCAGATAAAGAAGAAACCGACTACATCAAATGTGCGAAGTCGGCCGACACCTACAGCCTCATCCACCGGCTGACACCAGAACCACCTTCCAGTAAGAAGTCTTGGTACAGTTACGATAAAGTGAGTACAGACCAAGCGAGCTCACAATTGTATTGTAAGTATTGTAAACTCTATGGACATACCATAGATAGATGTGGGAAGGCTCAATACAAGAGCAATGAATCTACTAAACCCAAACAGACTCCTCCTAAGTCCGGTAAGACTGTGATGAATGTTGGTGTTCATGTTAATGATCTTTCTCTCTTCAGTAAACACCTGTAACCTGGAACTGTCTCTACCAACGGTACAGATTCGGAGGGACATTTCAAATTGAAGATCTTGAGGGACACAGCGGCTCTTCAGTCAATTATATTGAAATCAGCTGTGCCCAATATCGCCTACACCGGGGAAACAGTCCTTATCACTGACCTCACTGCTACCACTCCGTATCCACTCGCCAGAGTCCACCTGGATTGTCCCTTCGTGACCGGTGAAGTCCAAGTCGCCATCAGGGAAAAGCCTTTTCCCATGCCTGGAGTGCAACTTCTCCTGGGCAACGACTTGGCAGAAGATCTGCAACCGTCCAACCTGATCATCACTGACAAACCCCAGGTGTATACCTCTGTAATGGATAATCCCATCTTTGAATATGTTACAGCAGAGGTCCAAGAAAGTGATCAAGTCTCTCTTCCGGTTTTGGTGACCACCCGTGCACAAGCTGCACGACCGCAACCAGCTGACTCTACTGCTACCGCTGTCCCTCAAGACCCTCAGAATCTACCACCAAATCTTACCAGTTTGGAGTTCCGTAAGTTACAAAGGGAGGATCAATCATTAACACCATTATTCTTCCAGGCTGAGACTCAACCTGACAGTATCCCTGGGTTCTTCCTAGAGAATGAGTTGCTCTACCGCAGATACACACCCAGCAAGTTGAAGGAGGACGACAATTGGGCCAATGTCGAACAACTAGTGATTCTCACCAGCATACGGCCCGATATTCTACACCTGGCCCACGGAGCTCTTTCTCACTATAGTTTTAACAAAACCTACCACGGAATCAGACAAGACTACTACTGGCCAGGTATGGTAAAAGATGTTAAAAAGTACGTGCAACAGTGTCATACATGTCAGATGGCAGGTAAACCTAACATCTCTATTCCCCAGGCTCCACTAAAACCCATCCAGGTGCCTGCGGAACCTTTCCACAGACTCATCATTGACTGTGTTGGTCCTTTACCCCGGACCAGTTCTGGCAACGCTTATATATTAACTATCATGTGTCCTACCACCAGATTCCCCATAGCAGTTCCAGTAAAGAACGGTTGCTACTGTGGTGAAACACCTATTGAAGATCTTCACCCAGTATGGATTTCCAAGATAGGTTCAAAGTGACTGTGGCACCAACTTTACCAGTGATATCTTCAAGAAGACACTGGAGGAGTTCAACATCACACAGGTACTGTCCAGCCCCTATCATCCTGCTTCATAGGGTTCTCTTGAACGTAGTCATCAGACTATTAAAGCACTCCTAAAGAAATTCTGCAATAACACCTTGAAGGACTGGGATAAACAACTTGATCTCATTATGTGCATTTTTAGAAGTCTCCCCAATGAGTCTCTAGGAGTATCTCCTTATGAGATGCTCTACGGACGTAAGTGCCGTACTCCTCTCAAAGCTTTCAAAGACTCTCTACGTAATGCCACCTTCAGTGACCCTCAGAATGTGCCCCAGTTTCTTCAAAACTTAAAACACATTCTAGAGAGAGTACGTAAATTTGCTAATGACAATCTATTGAAAGCTCAGGAGAGGATGAAGACTCATTTTGACCAAAGCAGCAAATTAAGGAAATTTAAACCAGGAGACTTCGTGTTGGCATATTTTCCTATCGCTGGTTCTCCATTGCAATACATGTTTTCAGGACCTTACCGCATCAAGGAGTGCAGAAACAACCACAACTACGTTCTTGAGACTCCAGATAGGCGGCGGAAGACCCAGTTGTGCCACGTCAACCTCTTGAAGCAGTATCAAGGTACTCCCCCCACTGTGTTGGTATCAGTCTCCACATTTAAAGGTCCATACCTCCATAGTGAAACCTTCCCTGCTTCTCCCGAAAGAACTAACACTGAGTCGGTGCTTTCCAAATCGGAAATCCTACCTGATCTTCATTCCAATTTACAGGACTTTAATAGTGCTCCTCTGCCATGTTCTAATCCTATCCTCGCCTCGCCAGATATCACGAAGCCTTTCATCCTCCATGTCGACGCCAGTGGTACCGGCATCGGGGGTGTCCTGATGCAACAACGAGGCGAGGAGATTCTACCTGTTAGCTACAAGGAACTACAGCACGATCGAAAGGGAGCTACTCTCCATCGTCCTGAACTTGCAGCACTTCGAATCGTACCTGCAAGATGCTCGGTCTACCACCATCTACTCGGACCACAATCCCCTACGCTTCCTGCAGCAAGCCCAATTCAACAATCAACGGCTTCTACAATGGGCATTATATCTGCAAAATTTCAACCAGGAGATCTTCTACATCAAGGGTTCTGACAACATCATAGCAGACGCCCTCTCCAGAGTCTATGAGGTAGAGGCAGCTCCTCCTACCACTCTACCACCTGAAGACGTAACTTCACCAGGAACCGCTGGCTTCGGTGGAGAGTTGTGACGATAATCTCTTTCAAGAGAGATTGAGCCTGCTCTTCCCTACCTAAAGTTACGTCCAGTCTACAAGTATAAGATGCTACATTCAAGATACGTCCACAAGTAGCACAAAACGTTTTGACTAGGAGGCAAAACGTACCCTAAACCTCCCCACTCCACACACCCTCCACGCCGGCTCTTTGTCAACCAGCCAACTACCCATCCCAGCCTGCCTGCTCCTGATTGGTGACTCGCCGACTGCACACCTGCACACTGCACCTCAGCGCCATCTACCTGAGTCGACGTCTGAGCCTGGACCAGCATCAACTTCAGAATATTCTTTGTGCTCTTAGAGTTGACCTCTCTCTGGCATACTAAGCTCTCTGACTTTTGTATACTAAGAGAGGTCTCAGCCATAGCCAATATTCTCAGCACCATTTTACCATTTACTATTTTGTCTCACATTGTTTTTGCCTTTATCTTTGTTATTTAATTGCACTATTCATATCCCTGAGATTTGTCTTTATTTTTATTTATGTTTAACGTATATATTAAAGTTTCATTGTTCATACTTTGTGTTTTATGTGTTCCTCCCTCTCACTTACCACAGACAACAGGCAAGCAGTCAATCTCTTTTTTGTAAGTGTGACCAGGCATTGACACCTGCCATTGGAGGACTGCCGAATATCTACACTCCAACACTTTCCCGTCACAAAATAAATATAAATATATATATATATATATATATATATATATATATATATATATATATATATATATATATATATATATATATATATATATATATATATATATATGCACAACTCTCCTAAACACGAGAGTGAAGTTATACAACTTTAGAACACTATCCCACCAGGAGACTCGAACCCTAGCCAGCACAGAAGCCTTCCAGCAACTGGCATAACAGGTACGCCTTTAACCCACTCCACCACCGCTCAGACCCTTAAAAGAGATGGTAATTTCGGAGTATTTATACACACCAAAGACCACCATCTCCCAAGAGCACTAGAGCAAGTCAGGGGTCATTTTTACGTTTTTCATCAAGTCCCTGTTAATATGGGAGAACACTGTGTCTATGCTTGATGCACAACTCTCCTAAACACGAGAGTGAAGTTATACAACTTTAGAACACTTTCCCACCAGGAGACTCGAACCGTAGCCGGCACAGAAGCCTTCCAGCAACTTGTGGACCCAGTACTGATGACATCATTACAGGCAAAGTATGATAGAATTTTTTGGTACATTTTTGCAGACATCAGTGTGGAATGTTTGACAATATTGTAAGGAAACCAAATACTTAACAAGTTAATAATTCAAAACCAAATTAATATGATATTGCAAGATTTATTGTTGGGGTCCCCCGTCAGAACCATGTCACATGGCTCTCATATCATTGATTCCAAACCTGATCCACACATGTTGGGCACGTGCCCATCAGCAATTACTGTTAAAAATTAGGTGAGGCTAACCCCAAGTGTCTGGCCTCTAGTCTTGGACACATTCTAATTCATAGAAATAGATATATATTACTAAGAAATAAAGAGAGTGGAAATGCCGACCGCAATGAGGGCTATTAATCACCCTTGAAGCAATATCTACCTGATGGAGGCGATGGCAGCGAACTTTTGTGGCTGACAAGACACAGGTGGGGATGATATTCATGCAGCCTGATTGTAACTGGAACACGTATACGCGAATGACGAAACATCCGTGTTGAAGTTGATATCTTGCAGATATCATTTGACCGTTCCCTTTACTCTCTTTCATCCTCTCTCAACGTCTCTCATACTCTCCTTACACCCTTCCTCATACTCTCCTTACACCCTTCCTCATACTCTCCTTACATCCTTCCTCATACTCTCCTTACAACCGTATCATTCTTCATATTCTCACCCTTAATATTCACCTTCACTCTCCCTCATGCTTAACCTCCCTCTTAATCTCACTCATATTCTCTTTCACTCTCCCATATATTCTCCTTAGCCCACACTCATACGTTTCCAACCCGTCCATATATTCCTCCTCATATTCCACCTCCCACATACTCTCCCTCACCCTCATACTCTCCCTCACCCTCCCTCATACTCCATGTTCCCCATCGTCACTGATTTTCATTCACGTGTTGCTTCATGAGGGAGGCGTTGTCTGGCTCGTGCCTCGACACTGTCCAGAGACCCTTACAACCAGGGATCGAAACAATGAGAAGAGAGGCAATGAACACATAAAACATCTCATCTTATTTCCGGCAGACTCCTACGGTGACGCCCCAGGCGTTGTTGATGTCCCTGTGGTGGTGTGGTGGTGGTGTTGTGGGGTGGTGGTGATGGTGTGGTGGTGGTGGTGTGGTGTGGAGGTGGTGTGGAGGTGGTGTGGTGGTGGTGTTGTGGGGTGGTGGTGATGGTGTGGTGGTGGTGTGGTGGTGTGGTGTGGTGGTGGTGATGGTGTGGTGGTGGTGTGGTGGAATGGTGTGGAGGTGGTGTGGAGGTGGTGTGGAGGTGGTGTGGAGGTGGTGTGGTGGTGCTGTGGTGATGGTGTGGTGGTGGTGTGGTGTGGTAGTGTGGTGGTGGTGGGTTGGTGGTGTGGAGGTGGTGTGGTGGTGGTGGTTTACTCACCTAATTGTACACACCTAATTGTGCTTGCGGGGGTTGAGCTCTGGCTCTTTGGTCCTGCCTCTCAACTGTCAATCAACTGGTGTACAGAGTCCAGAGCCTACTGGGCTCTATCATATCTACATTTGAAACTGTGTATGGAGTCAGCCTCCACCACATCACTTCCTAGTGCATTCCATTTATTAACTACTCTGACACTGAAAAAAATCTTTCTAACGTCTCTGTGGCTCATCTGGGTACTAAGTTTCCACCTGCGTCCCCTTGTTCGTGTCCCACCCGTGCTGAAGAGTTTGTCTTTGTCCACCCTGTCAATTCCCCTGAGAATTTTGTAGGTGGTTATCATGTCTCCCCGTACTCTTCTGTTTTCCAGGGTTGTGAGGTTCAGCTCCCTTAGCCTTTCCTCGTAACTCATTCCTCTCAGTTCCGGGACCAGCCTGGTGGCATACCGCTGAATCTTCTCTAACTTTGTCTTGTGTTTAACTAGGTATGGACTCCAGGCTGGAGCTGCATACTCCAGGATTGGTCTTACATAAGTGGTATACAGTGTCCTGAACGATTCCTTACACAAGTTTCTAAAGGCAGTTCTTATATTGGCCAGTCTAGCATATGCCGCTGATGATATTCCTTCGATGTGGGCCTCTGGAGATAGGTTCGGTGTGATATCGATCCCCAGATCTTTCTCTCTATTTGACTCTTGTAGGATTTCACCTTCCAGATGGTACCTTGTGTTCAGCCTTCTGCTCCCTTCGCCTAATTTCATTACTTTACACTTTCCTGAGTTGAACTATAAGTGGCTCAGTGGGTGAGTGGCTCAGTGGGCGATGTGATCATCCAGGACCAGACTCGCTCCCCCACGTGCAGACCGTCCTGGACCCTGATAACGTCATCGCCGTCATATAACCAAAACACACAGAGTGGCTGATGACGCAGTCGGCGGCATGCATTACTTGTGGCTGAGTCTTATATATAAACATTGTGGGTGAAAGAGTTAACATTCGGCTGTGTGCTTACCGGAAATGCTCGGCCTACCCCCCCTCACCCTGGTGCGTTATGGGACTGTCATGGCATGCCAGGACTGTTATGGCATGCTAGGACTGTCATGGCATGCCAGGACTGTCATGGCATGCCAGGACTGTCATGGCACGCCAGGACTGTCATGGCACACCAGGACTGTCATGGCACACCAGGACTGTCATGGCACGCCAGGACTGTCATGGCACGCCAGGACTGTCATGGCACACCAGGACTGTCATGGCATGCCAGGACTGACATGATATGCCAGGCACGCCAAGGTGTTGGCGGTCGGTTAGTCGGGTGACGGTATAGCTCAACAAAACTCCTCACCTGCTCACAATATATCTATGAAAATGTTACATCGTAACACATATCGACAACATATATAGTTCAATTGTAACACATGAAATTAAATTGTGATTAAAAACTCTTATCTTCTGCTCGTGGTAGTTGTCCTGCAGAATAACGATTTAATCCTCGACACAGAAATTATTGACCAAAAATGATGTGCTAGCAAAAAATAACTGAACTCTGCACTTTTCTGCAGTTGTTGCAACTATTGCTTTTGTTATGAGTCTGCTGCTGCCTTGGGGTAGGACGTGAACTTGTCGAGTTGGGAGTGAACAATGTGAGGTCACGGCCCACCTCTCGACCACAGTCATGTGTTGTTATTTCTTAATTGCCGGAACCGAAGGTGATAATTGCTCAACTCCACGAGTATAAATTTGCTTCATAAATTCGGGAAAACATTGACACGTCTCATTTTGTCCCCGGGTGGTGATGGCTGCCCCGTAACTATGGCTACTCCTCCCCCTTCCTCGGGTCGCGTCTCTAAAATGTTGTTCTCTTTGAGCTTTGTTATTTATTGGAAGGAGGAGATTATTCTATCTCGATAACTAATAATTTAGTAAAGTGTAATTTGTTCATTTCAGTCCTGAGATTGTTGTATTACGTATTTGATGATTAATTATATGGGTGTCAAATTAATTTCTGCGACGTGCAAACATAATCTCATGTTGTGGAGAGAATTGCCACGTATTCACTTTCTCTTAATGAGTAACTAAAGAAATTAAGTTAATTTTGGATTAGTACAAGACAGCAGCAACATTATTTACATATATTGTATTAAAAGTTAATAAATGTTGTCGAAAATTTCCGACAAATGCCCCCAAGCCAATGTGCATCAGAAAACTCCTGTCCCCTGAAGGACATCCTGAGGAATTGGCAGTTGGCATGTTTGAGACTGTCATGGCATGACCGTTAATCAGGATCAACGGTCCTCATTAATGATTAACGCCAACACTGAAAGCCTCAGTGTTGGCTTTCTGTCCAGGACCTTGAAGCTGTGAGCTGAGACCGAGAGATTTCAGTACCGTGAGCTGAGATCGAACGCCACTACCAGCCGCCGCCACCAGCCGCCGCGACCGAACGCTGCCTCCAGCCGCCGCGATCACCAATTGTGGATCTACGCACCAATCAACTCTATGCTGGGAGGTGTGAGTTGTGGGATAAACTTAGTACAAACCATATATAGCGACCTGTACGTGTTGAGGTGTTAGTGTGTGTGGGAACACCTGAGAGAGAGAGAGAGAGAGAGAGAGAAGAGAGAGAGAGAGAGAGAGAGAGAGAGAGAGAGAGAGAGAGAGAGAGAGAGAGAGAGAGAGAGAGAGAGAGAGAGAGAGAGAGAGAGGTATGGACAAAAGAGCCAAGCCTGGAGAGGCAGTGACAGGGCCGCACTAGTTCCCACTCAGGAAGTGGAACAACGTCCTTAGGGGAATAATCCAATCCATATCGAGAATTGTAATATCATCAGAGGAGCGAAATATCATGCTACTAACACTCAAGAATGAACTATTCAGAGACAATGCACACCAAAATAGTTTATTTACAATAAATTACAAAAGTATTTGTGTTGTTATATCACTATATACACTATATATACCATCACTCACACTGAATATACGTTTATGCTCCACCAGGAATCAGTTAGAAGTTCTAGAGGGAGTGATAATCTGGGAAGCAGTTTACACCTCACAAGGAGGCGCCGCTGCTGCTGCTGCTGCTGCTGCTCCAGGTAGTAAATATCTTCCTTCTCCCGCTTCTGTGTCTCCTTACACACAACCCACTCACACCCACCTTTGCCCATTTTTCCCTCAGAAATGTAATATTCATGCTGCTGTGTCATGATACAGTGTTTAAAGGCCATCATCATGTTTGGAGCAGCGTGAGGCATTGTTGGGGTGGCAGCGTCTCCTGTTTGCTCTTGTCCTTCTTGACCAAACCTGACGAGGAATAATGCCACAATGGCAAGACTAAAGACTCCCATTGTTGATTTTCGTCCTGATTTCACTAAATACACGTTGTAACTGTTCACATGGTAACGTCAGCACGGTGGAATAACATTTTCTTTGTCCACTTGACACATTTACGGCCGCGTTCCGCAGTGCTGCCATCATGTCACAGTTATCAACCAAACATATGTTTATTTTTTAGTCCAAGATATGTTCGGTATATATATTTTTCCTTTTGTTGTATGGTTGAACTTGCCACTGTCTACCGTCTCAACTGTGTGAATGTTTCTCACCATATTGACTTCCTCTATATAAGGCACCGCTAACATTTCGTCAACTTTCTTAGCTGTTATTTACTTAATGAAATAATTTCGACAGTCATTTATATCGCCTTATGACTTTACTGTGCCACAGACTCCCGTCTTATGCTTGAGTAGGAAGGAACCTAGTTAGTAAGGGGGCAGTATAATATTTGTCTGTATATGTATTTGTTCAGTAGTGGAGCCATCAGTGTCCTTACCACGCTGCATGGAAAAATACTTGACGATCGCCCTTACTAGTGTCATAGGAGTCCAAGTCTGTGTAAAGAGAAGACGAGCAGTGAGAAAGATCAAGACAGGAAAGGGTGTGAGTGAGAGAGTCCACATGAGTGGGTTCACCAGAATTCAGAAGAGACAGAGAAGAAGAGAGGACAAATGGATCAAGGAGGCAGCCCCGGGTGTTCGTCAGAGCATCACCCCACAGGGTATGCCAACAGTTGAAATCACCCAACAGGAGCACAGGATCTAGTAAGGTGTCCAACAGGTGCCAATCTAGGATCTAGTAAGGTGTCCAACAGATCAGGAAGAGAATGCGGGACATTTGGGGGAGATAAATGGGACGGACAGGATCAGGAGCTGAAGGAGGAAACGGAGAGGAGCGGTCAAGGGAATCAGGGGGAAAGGAGGGGGGGGCAGAAACAGAGAGAGCATCAGAGGCTAAAGGAAACATCATAGTCGGGACAGAGGGCTCGACCACCGAAAAGGGAGGGGATGCAGTGTTAAAGTCGGAGGGTGGGGAAGTAGGCGACGCCTTCTTACCTGCCGGAGAGGAGGAAGGAGAGGAGCCAGGCTAACGTTTCTGAATCAAAGAGACAGGTTTGCCAACAATAACGTACTGGGCGACAGCCTCCCTCCATAGTTTCAACAGGAGAAGGAGAGTGGGAGCAACTAACAGGAAGAGTACTGGGATGATGATGGACAACAGACAGGCAGTGTGGAGAGTCAAGGAACGGGGGAAGGGCTGGGAAGAAGAATCAGAGGGGAGACGGGAAAGAAGATACAAGAGACTTGGCAGACTGGGAAGAAAGGAGGGAAATACCAGAAATATCAGATGGAGAACCAGGAGAACCCTGTGTTTCAGAACGTAAGGGAGCTTACCAGACCAGATCTATTCTAGATCTGGTCTTTACGAACAATGAAGACATTATCAGAGACATTACAATATCAGATACCACATACTCAGATCACAAACTCATTGAAGTGCAAACGACCATCAATACTCAGAATAGACCTAAAACGTTGATAAAGCGAGAGGGGCTATTCAGTAAATTCAATTTTAATAACAAAAGGATAGACTGGGAGATAATAAACAGGGAACTTACAAACATTCCATGGGGAACTGTTCTAAATAATACAAGTCCTACAGAAGGAATAGAAAAACTGACTTCAGAATCGTATCAAGTCTGTCTGAAACATGTTCCTTTGAGGAAAGCCAGAAAGAGATCTAACGTAGAAAGAGAACGCAGACGACACTATAAACGCAGGAAAAAAATAACGGAACTGCTTATGCAGACACGAATTTCCCGTCAAAGAAGGAATAATTTAAATAGGGAGATTGAAGAAATCGAGCGGAAATTGAAACACTCATATGAAACTGAAGAAAGGCAGTTAGAACAGAAAGCAATTCAGGAAATAAAGAAAAATCCAAAATATTTCTTCTCATATGCGAAATCAAAAGCAAAAACCACTGCCAGTATGGGACCTATTCGTACAAGTGAAGGTTCATACACGGAGGAGGACAAAGAAATTAGTGAAATCCTAAAAAAGCAGTATGAGGACATGTTTAGCACTCCAATAAACAACATGAAGGTGGAAGTTCCAGACAATTTCTTTATGCGAGATATTCAAACCCCTGTAAATATAACCGATATAAACACGAGCGCACTAAATTTTGAAAAATAAATTGAAAACATGCCCATGCACTCGGCCCCAGGTCCAGACTTATGGAATTCAATATTTATAAAGAAATGCAAAGTGCCGGTAGCACAGGCACTCAGTATAGTGTGGAGGAAGAGCTTTGACACGGGGGAGATACCAGATGCACTTAAAGTAGCAGACATAGCCCCTCTACACTAGGGAGGGAGCAAAGCATTGGCAAAAAATTATAGACCAGTTGCACTAACATCGCACATCATAAAAGTATTTGAGAGAGTGATTAGGAGTCAGGTCACCAATTTCATGGAGACCAATTGTCAGGGGACATATTTTCCCTGCTCTCTCGTGCACTGAATTGAGTACGAAATTGCATAGTGCACCAGTGATGTGCACCGTGATTCAACTTTCTGTATATAACTTTTGCACAGTCGTGTTGGGTGTCGTTGGACAGCCCGCGACATTTGCTAGCCATTGATGTCATTCTGATCGCTGTATCAGGTCTGTGAAGGAAATTACAGGAGGGAGTTGATTTCAGGGGATTTTTGTACAAGTCAAGTGTAGAGAGTGAGGTATGGGGGGTTAACGGCCGTAGACCACCCCCCCCCCTATCACGTGTCCACCTTGTGTGTGAGTAGGGGTAGCGTCATGGGGCAGGTGCGGGAGTGGCTGAGGGCCTGGGTCCTCAGAAATGCTGAACCGTGATTGGCCAAGACGCTGAGGGGTGCCACATGGGTACCCCAGGCATGATATTGGCGGGAAACGACATTCTTACCTACGACGTTGCTGCCTGTGGACAGGACATTTCCCATGCTAGGCAAGCATCGGGAAATATCCGCCTGCAACGTTGCTAAAGTCACGCCAACATCTTGCTATCTTTCCGTGTGCCGTGCGTAAGAATCCGGTAATCGGAAAAGGGGCTTGTATCGAGCCGTGTGAACTTGTCATCTAGCCGCGTAATTGTGGGACGCCATCTTAGAGGAGCTGGACTGAGTGAGGCATTAATTATCGGGCTACAAAAACGACATCCGCCGTCGATCGTATCTGTGCTTGAAGATACTGCTGTGAGACGTGCTAGAAAGGGTTTCAGTGAGAGAGAGAAACCTTAAATGTTATAATTCTGAGGAACAGTGAAGGACTCCATCTCGTATACCGTCGTGACACCGTGTACCGTCGTATCCTGGGGTACCGTGTCAAGTGGGAAGGGCGTGGTACCGCATCCCTGCTGTTGTGTGCAACCCTGGCTTGCCTAAGCCGGTGTATCTGTGCCATCCTGGTCTCTGTGTGTGTGTAGAGCTAACACCCCGTGGTCTGGGACCCTGTGCTCCACCTGACCACGTGTAGGAAGTGAGGACGCCTACGTCATCATCCAGCAGCAGCAGTGGGAGTGTGATTGACGTGTATGTGTGAGTGAAAGAGGGGCGCCACATCATTGATGTAAGTACACTGTTTCCGTTTGGGTAATAAAACTCTGAAGCTGGGTTCGCCCCCAGTGTCCGTCTGTCCTCTGTCCCTGGGACCACCTGGGGAGGTGAATGGGAATTGGAGACGTGTGAGTCTACCCTGTTTGTCATCAAGTTGAGGATTGGGCCCAACTGGGATTTATGACGTGTGTGAAGACACCTAGTGACACATTCAGAGGTAAAGTGAGTTATTTACTTCTATGTTTTTTTTCTATGTGTCGTGTATGTATTCGCTGTAATTTGATTCCCTTTTTCAGCAGTGAAAAGTGGTAACAGGGAGATTTCCCTTGGTTATATATTTTACTGTTGTGTTGTGGTAAAGTGTGAATTATTGGTGGATGATTTACTGGGGGAAGTCATTTACAAGTTTTGCCGTGAGTGGCAAGGATGTACTGTGATGTACTGTGTTGTACTGTGTTGTACCATGTGTAAACCGTAGACAAGTTTGACCTTGGTGGAAGGCGTTGTGTACTGTGAAGGATTCCGTGAGAATTAAAGTCAGTTGACGTCACCGGGGGTCACGATTTACTTAACGAGGTCACTTGTTCGTTGAACATTGTTGTGATTAACATAGGGACGTGTAAAGGCAACAGTCACAGTGAAGTTCACGCAGTGGAGGAATTGTCAAGTGAAGACTAACGTAGTGTTAACGATTTAACGAGCTGTCGTTAATTGAGGGATTAACGTAAAAGGGGTTGACGGTCTGTTATGATCGGAGTCAATTGCGCTGTAATTAAGCTGTTGTAATTCGTTGGACTGGTCAGCTCTGTCTGCGGACAGAGTGATTAAGCACTCGTAGCTAATTAAAGATAATTAGTAATCGCCACTTAGTGAATTCACCAGGTGTTGATGTTGTTGTTTACACGGAGTATTGGAACATTGTGTGTGGTACAGTAGTCTACCCTCGTTAAGGTAATCTTGTCGTAAGACCGGAAGTGAACTGTCAGTTGAGAGACAGTAGGCTTTGTCAATACTCGTCTGTATTAATAGGCTGTTGTATTCAGTAATTAATTGGGAATTACTCACCGAATGCTTGACTTTCAAGTTGATGTAATTAATTGATTTACGAGTTATTGATGCCATTTAAGTGTCGTTGAGACACGTGTGTGTTAACGTAATTGTTTAAATTCAATTAGAGTAACTTTTGTTTTGTTTATCCTGAGAGACAAGTGTTAACGTAAGATTTTTTTTATAAGGGGTTATCATTTTGGGTTAACCGCCTTGTTACTTGGTACCTCGTTGAGGGCAGCGAGCGCTAGTCAAGTTTTTGTGATTATAGTATTGGTCGCTGTGAAGGCGTGACAATATTAATTGCAAGCTTGCGTCACCAGTGGGCACCACTTTGTTCAGTTAGTGTCATTGTTCAGTCAGCGACGACGGGATAAGGAGACCGTGGGTCCATCAGGCTGTTGATTAGCTGTTCGTTAATGTGCCACTGGAGTGACAGTAAAGTAACGTAAATTCACTGTGTAGTAGTTTTAGTTCTTGTTTTGTGAATAAATTGTTTTGTTATAGAAACGGTCGTTTACGTCAAACCTTCCAATATTACTGCCCCACATTTTATGTTCTGCAACACTTTGCCTGCTTATGTTCATATTAAGACTGTATCTAAAGCTCGAGTCCATTGCACAGCACCACACTTCTATAAATAAGAGGTGAGAATCCGTCGGCTACCCTTTATTAGTTTGTCAACTAGGAAGGAGCCAGCGACCTAAGTGACAGGTGTTACCCAGTGGTTTCGCCTGGCGGTTTGCTCCCGCGGTCCTATGATCTTAGGCTTTAAGATTAAATATCTGCCACTGGCAGCTCTTGCTGTTTAAGGTCTGCCTCTCTTGCGAGGTAGTTGCGATTAACGTAACATCCATAGGACTCAGTTCTTTGATAACCTGTCAAGAAAATAAATCTCACACCAGTGACCTTCACAACCCAGGCCAACATGGATTTCAAGCGGGAAAATCGTGCCTCTCACAGCTACTTGAGCACTACGACAAAGTCACTGAGGCATTAGAAGAGAAACAGAATGCTGATGTGATATACACGGTGTGACGGTGTTACCCCCCTTTTAATTCTCCCACGCCTGCAGTAAGAGTCATGTCTACTTTTCCCAAGCGTTCTCTACGTAGCAGGCTTCAATTTGATATATGGGAGAGAGTGGAGTGTTCTCGGAGAGCCGAGAAATTTGTGAAATAGTAATATTTTCGCCTGTGGTTTAGGCCCTTTAGGAAGCCAAGATGGCGCTGGCCTTCCTGTTTCCCCGCCAAAACTGTGTGACGTCAGTGGCACCGGATTGGTCACCGACAGCAATGTAGCACCGGGAGCCAATGAAAACCTCCCGTGGCGAAAGTGACGTCACGAAGGAAGGGGGGTCCGGGCAACGCGCCGCGCTGGCGCCATCAGTCAGACACGACACGTCAATGAGGTTGGACGTGCGACGATTGGTCCTGTCAGTTTGACAGTTGTTTCCTGCTCCCGTGGATTTACGCGTCACCTGAAGTCTGCCAGTACTCTGAGAGGTCTTCCGTAGTTCATGTGTTGAACCAGAGAGGGAATTGACTGTTATTGAGCAACAAGTGCTCCAGTCAGGTACTGTGCAAGAAGAAGCAGTGAAGCCGTGCAGTGACGTATGTGACGTCTGTGGCAGTTCACCAGTTCGTGACGGCGTAGTGGCTGACAGAGCCACTGGGTAGCAGAGGAAGAAAAGGACTATTTGGGATTCCGGACAACTGCAGCTGAGACGTAGGCAGCAGCCGTTGTTGGGAGAAGCCGACGGCCAGGAGACCGACTCCGACCCTCAAGAAGTCGAGAAGGAGCACGGACCTGCAGAGAAGAGGGCACGGAGACGACGCGCTAAACGGTGGGACGACGAGTGGTTCCGGTAGGACACGAACGACGTGTGTGTGGGGGCGTTCCCGACACGAGGACCAGGAGCTACATCTCGACTCTCATCGGAGGATAGGTTGAAGTAGGTGTTTCTAGTTTCCCTCCCCATTCCCCTTTAGTTAGCTATGTTAGTCGGCTATATTATCTAGCCTGAGGATTTTATATGTCGTGAGCAAGTCTCACCCGTATCACAGTAAGGCACCAGTTTGCCGTGTAGTACTATCAAGAGTACTTATAATACTTATGTTGATTGTTGGTGTGTACAGGCACCCGGAACAAGTGATAAATTTACTGTGTTTTGTATATCTTTCTACAGATTTTGATGTGAACATATAGTGATAAATTATATATAATATTATGCCAGTATTTGGAAGTTAGGCTACATGCCCAGAAACTATTTATTTTCCATGTATCGATGTTTGATCTATATACATTATATATGTCTATGCTCATGCAGTGATTAATCATTTGTGAGTACAGTGAATTATTGCGTTATCGCCCACGAGAGAAAGTACTGAAAACTCCAGTGTTAATATTTCATAATATATCGTTGAATGAAGGGCAATGTAAAACCATTACAGTGAGTCATTGTAGCATTGATGGTAGAAACGACTGTTTGAGCCCGAGTATAGTGTAACTAAGCAATACGTTCTATTTGTGCCAATATCGAGTGTGCGAGTTCCTAGTAATATTGGAGAACTTAAAGAAACAGCGCGTGTGAATCTAGAAAACAAGCAATAATCTTTCGCGCGGGGCCAGGCGATCAGCTGTTCTTGACACTTGACTAGGAGGGGAGGTGTTGCCACTTAGTGAGTGCATACTATTCGTGGGAACTACCGGCCACAGCCAGGATCAGTTGATTTATTTATTATTGTTTGGCCTTGTGACATCTTTCATGCATTTTAAGTAAAATACAAAACTATCTTTGTGTTTATATCATCCCCTCCATTGATCTTGTGGCTATATTATACTGAAAGCATAGAGTGATAAAAGTACATACCTGTCTGAACTCCTGATCTATTGAGTGTGACCTTGCCAAGGCTACCACTAATTCAACCAGTCCACTGAGGTGTTACTGGCCACCTAAAACACCAGTTGGCGACCTTGTGGTTAACCGTAGAGCCCGATTGTTGGGGAGGGCACATGACAGTCACGTGAACGAGTCGTGTTCCCACTCCTTCTCAATCAGAGGCCGGTTGAGATTGACTGGGAGACTCTCCTGGCGTGCAGTGGCGCCGTGAGGATAGAGTGAAGACCCGCAGGGCTACGGTGAGTGACCTTGAGCATAACTATTGTTCACCGAGTAAAGAGATAAGAACAGCAGTAAACCCCAACATTGGCGACCTCGCAAGGATTAGGTACAGTTAAGGTTGCTCACCGAATAGAGAGAGAACTGAGAACCCCAACAACGGACTTCGCAAAGGCTTTCGATAAATGTGACCATGGCGTGATAGCACACAAAATGAAGTCAATGGGAATAACCGGTAAAGTAGGACGCTGGATACTCAGTTTTCTGTCAAACAAGACTCAGCGAGTAACTGTCAACCATATAAAATTTAGTCCAAGTGCAGTGAAAAGCTCTTTACCTCAGGGTACAGTCCTTGCACCGCTGCTTTTCCTTATTCTCATATCAGATATAGACAAAAATACAAGTCACAGCTTCGTATCATCCTTTGCAGATGACACAAAAATCAGTATGAAAATTACCTCGGCTGAGGACATTGAAAAACTTCAAGCTGATATTAATAAAGTTTTCGACTGGGCATCAGAAAATAACATGATGTTTAACAGTGATAAATTCCAGGTACTCAGGTACGGTAAAAATGAGGACCTTAAACATAATACAGAGTACAAAACACAATCAAATGTACCCATAGTAGGAAAACAGCATGTAAAGGATTTGGGAATAATAATGTCTGACAACCTAACGTTTAAGGAGCATAACCAAGCAAATATTGCGACAGCCAGAAAAATGATAGGATGGATTATGAGAACTTTCAAATCCAGGGATCCCATCACAATGGTTGTACTCTTCAAGTCACTTGTGTTGTCCCGTCTTGAGTACTGCTCAGTACTCACTTCCCCCTTCAGAGCAGGAGAGATTGCTGAAATAGAGGGAATACAGAGAACATATACGGCACGCATAGACGCAATAAAGCACCTAAATTATTGGGATCGTCTCAAAGCCCTCCAAATGTACTCACTAGAAAGAAGACGAGAGAGATATCAAATAATATACAAATGGAAGATACTGGAGGGCCAAGTACCAAATCTACACAGTAAAATAGCAACGTACTGGAGTAAACGATATGGAAGAACATGTAGAATAGAACCAGTGAAGAGCAGAGGTGCCATAGGCACAATCAGAGAACACTGTATAAACATCAGAGGTCCGCGGTTGTTCAACGTCCTCCCAGCATGCATAAGAAATATTGCCGGAACAACCGTGGACATTTTCAAGAGGAAACTAGATTTATTCCTCCAAGGAGTGCCGGACCAACCGGGCTGTGGTGGGTATGTGGGCCTGCGGGCCGCTGCAAGCAACAGCCTGGTGGACCAAACTCTCACAAGTCAAGCCTGGCCTCGGGCCGGGCTTGGGGAGTAGAAGAACTCCCAGAACCCCATCAACCAGGTATCAACCAGGTATCAACCAGCTAGGGAGGTGGAGGTGGGTGTGTTCGGGTCTAAGGCCTGGAAACGGTTGTTAGACTGAGAATGGAGGGAAGAGAGAAGAGAGGTGGATTGCGGCGCTTCAAATTGAGGATGGCTTCCTCAAATTTGTAGGGCGTCACCTCAATTGAGGCAGCGAGTCTAGGGACAAGAGCAGGCAGCTTTAGTGTGATCCAAATCCCCCACACATGGGGCATAGAGACACCACACTCGTGCATTTGAGAGCACTATGCTCAAATTTCCAGCACTTGTTGCAAACCCTAGGAGAGGGAAAACCACCATCAAAAGTGATTTTTACAACCCGAAGCGGCTGACGACGACGAACACAAGGGGGTCAGGTGAACGTGTCCACCTGGAGGATAGAATGGCCCTGGGCATCAAGGATATGTTTAATATCCCCGTGGCAGTCTTTCAGGTCCCGAACACTAGTCACAACATGGTGCGAGAGATTAACAGTGCCAATACTGGCATTTAACCGGGCAATTTTGGAGATCCTAACAGGGGTCTCTCCAATGCTGGACAATGCAGCTAAGAAGGTAGCTGTATTCTGAAAAGAAGCAGCAACAACACGTGTACCAAATCGGGTGGGGTTAAAAGTAACAGAGACATCCACCGAATCAACAAGGTGTGTATAGAGGAAGAAATTGTCAGGGAGAGAAGAATACATATGAGTGAGATCAAAGTATTTAGTCCATATAGGAGGTCCAAACAAGGTGTTGAACATATTAGCACTGGAAAGGATCGTGCGAGGGCTGTGGGGGAGTCGGCGCCAAGCAACCCCAGTGAGAGGGAGGGTAAATGTTGCAGTTGTCACGATGAGAGAAGTAGCCACTCCAGGTGATGAGGTGGTCACCACAGGGGGCTTGGGGCTCAACCCTACCACAGAGGAGGGAGGGGAGCGGAGGGGGGTAGTCGAGGGTCAAAGGAGTAGCTTGGTCTGGGACCCTAATGTACCAGGAGCTACAGAGCATGGTCTTCCAACACAGTCTGACTCGACTCGGGGGCTTGATTGCCCACCCTACGAGCTTGTGAAGTTATAAGAGGATCATTCAGCAGCATAGAAAAGAGGAGGTAATAATTTCATTCACGAATGAGCCCCCACAACGACCAAGGAGCCACAATTAGAGGATAGGACACCCAAGAAGAGACAGGCTAGGACTCCCCAGGGGTGCATCGTCGGGATAGACCCCACAAATGCCTAAGAACCGTCAGTCCGCCGAGATCGGGTTCAGCAACGACAGGAGGACTGACAATAAAAACGTCCCCCTCGCCCGCGATGTTGGGTACCACAGTTCTACGGGTGAGTGTGTGTGCCTCTGCAAACACCCAGGCATCAAAACAGAAGATATCTGAAAGAATAATCAAAACTGGCAGGTCGGCGGGAAAGACAATGAGAAAGGAGATAAGGTTGGGGAAAACCAAACATAAGGAAGAGGAAACAGTGACCAGCATAATTAGTGAAGACGGCAGTAGGAGCACGTCGCAAAAGGACAGAGAACCATCCCATGGAGCATCACACCCCGGCAGCCGCCAACTAAGCCCCCTCACGACGACAATGGGTGAGAAAGGGAGGGGGTCAAGGAGTAGTGAAACAGCCAAGTACAACAAACACAAATTTATATGTATAAGTCACACGATAATATATGGCATAATTTGTACTCCTTACAACTCAAGGTCAATCTGAAGATAACGCACTGGTTAATAAAACACTAATGCACTGGTTAATAAAACTCCCAAAACGGGCTCTGGACACCCGGTGGCTCTCAGTCCCAAACCTGGAACTGTGCACACAGCCTTTGAGAAAGCTGCCAGATACGTAGATGTGTATTCTGGCCACTATAACATCACATTGCCAGGTTCTTGTTCTATTAGTCCCATATGTGAATGTCTCCTCACGATATCTATCATAATATTTAATGCTACAACTTTCAGGTCTTTGTGAATTTCTTAGGTCGGTGAGATCTTCATTAGATATTTGTTTAGGTATTCTCTTTGTCACTGCTAGTGAAACACCCATATCAATTTCTACTACTGGTTTTCTACAGGCTGTCTGTGCAAGCATATCAACAGTGTCATGCCTTGAGATGCAAACATGTGATGGAATCCGTAGGAATTTAATTTCAAATCTGTTTTCTTTAACAGCTAAAACATTCATTCGAATATCTCTATTTTCTGGGTGTTACTACAATGTGCGTCTGTCAGGAGTGCACACTGGAAGCCACAGTGTACACGTCCACTTCCGTCGTCTTAATAATTCAGTGGCAAGGTACATGTCTGCAAGTTCGGGTTGAGATGTACTTTCCCAACTGACACGCGTCATTGCTGTATGTGTCTGGCGTGATCTCAGCTCTTTTTGATATGGTTGCCGTAATCTAAGTTCTTTTTTGGTGTGGCTGGGGTGATCTGAGCTCTTTTTGGTGTGGGGTGGAGTGGTCTGAGCCCCTGCTGCTGCTGCATCTGGAGTGGTCTGAGCCCCTGCTGCTGCTGCATCTGGAGTGGTCTTAGCCTCTGCAGTTGTGTTTTCCTGTCATCGGTGTGTTTTTGATAATTGTGTTTGCTTAGTGTGTTTGTGTGGCTGTATGTGTGATAGTGTTTGTGGTAGTGTTCTTGTGTGGCAGGGTGTTTGTGAGGTAATGTATTTGTGAGGTAGAATGTTTTGTGTAGCAGTAATAATGTTTATCTCGTTCACAGCTGACTCGTATATAATGGATACTAACCTAATATTGTGGCAACATACAGGAATGTGATAATTTAAGAATGTAATCCACGTCTTTAAATGGGAGTGTCCTGCCTCTCTTCTTACCTGTTCAAGGTTCTGGGCCAGACACCTGAAGCTCTCCAGACTTTGCAGGGTGACTGGTCCTTGTTTCGGGCGGGTCACAGGCGGGGCGGGGATTTAGTTCGATAATTAAATATTATAGTTTCTCTTTGTTGGTTTATTGACGAAGTGTGTTTAGTGGAGGGTAGGGAAGGTGATGAAGGGTAGGGAAGGTGATGAAGGGTAGGGAAGGTGATGAAGGGTAGGGAAGGTGATGAAGGGTAGGGAAGGTGATGAAGGGTAGGGAAGGTGGTGAAGGGTAGGGAAGGTGATGAAGGGTAGGGAAGGTGGTGAAGGGTAGGGAAGGTGATGAAGGGTAGGGAAGGTGGTGAAGGGTAGGGAAGGTGATGAAGGGTAGGGACGGTGATGAAGGGTAGGGAAGGTGATGAAGGGTAGGGAAGGTGATGAAGGGTAGTGTGCGAGGGGAAGGGTAGTGTAGGTGGTGAAGGGTAGTGTAGGTGGTGAAGAGTAGTGTAGGTGGTGAAGGGTAGTGTACGTGGTGAAGGGTAGTGTAGGTGGTGAAGGGTAGTGTAGGTGGTGAAGGGTAGTGTAGGTGGTGAAGGGTAGTGTAGGTGGTGAAGGGTAGTGTAGGTGGTGAAGGGTAGTGTAGGTGGTGAAGGGTAGTGTAGGTGGTGAAGGGTAGTGTAGGTGGTGAAGGGTAGTGTACGTGGTGAAGGGTAGTGTACGTGGTGAAGGGTAGTGTACGTGGTGAAGGGTAGTGTAGGTGGTGAAGGGTAGTGTAGGTGGTGAAGGGTAGGGAATGTGGTGAAGGGTAGGGACGAGGGTGTGGGTAGGGAATGTAGTGAAGAGGAAAGTTTGAAGATAGGTTACCCAGGAGTGGTTGAGTGGTGATGGGTACAGAGATGAAGGCAGTGTGTAGTGAAGAATGATACAGTGATGAGAATATGAATAATATTAGATGGTTACAGTGTTACAAGTTGTGTGTATTGAAGACGGTTACAGTGACGAAGATAGAGTACATACTGTGTTATCTCGAGTGCCATCCTCACAGCGCCTGTAGGATGTATAAGTACTGTATAAATACACTAGTACTGTATAAATTAAATGGTAAACCCCTCGACAAGTGAGGATGTCGGAGCCGGATGCACAAGTACACCAGTCACATGTCATGACTGACCGGACATAATCTTTGTCTCTTTCTCTTATTCTTACCACCATTTTTTTACCCCTTTTCTTATTCTTACTTTCATTTTATTCTGATCCTATTCTTACCTTACACCTTATTCTTACTTTCTTCTCATACCTGCTCCTCGCCTCTCATCTCACTCTCTTACCATATTTATAAGCCTGTCCCTTCATCTCTTCATGGTTACGGGCTCACCATAGCCCGTGCTACATGAACACTTCGTGGTCCAGGACAACGGACACGTCGTCGCTCCATCATCTTGAGTCGTGAGGTTTGGTTATGACATCTTCAGCCACGTTATTGTGACTCATCGTCTGTACGAGGCATCACACGGCCTTATATATTCACGAGAGTACACCTGAGTAACCTTCCTGCTTCTTCTGACTCACCTTATGATGAGGTGGGAGTAGTGGAGCACCTTGAAGGGTGAACAAGGACGGGGTGGGAGTAGTGGAGCACCTTGAAGGGTGAACAAGGACTGGGTGGGAGTAGTGGAGCACCTTGAAGGGTGAACAAGGACTGGGGTGGGAGTAGTGGAGCACCTTAAAGGGTGAACAAGGACTGGGGTGGGAGTAGTGGAGCACCTTAAAGGGTGAACAAGGACTGGGGTGGGAGTAGTAGAGCACCTTAAAGGGTGAACAAGGACTGGGGTGGGAGTAGTAGAGCACCTTAAAGGGTGAACAAGGACTGGGGTGGGAGTAGTAGAGCACCTTAAAGGGTGAACAAGGACTGGGGTGGGAGTGGAAGACAGAATACTCATGCACAATTGATGCATGAACATCATTTGTGCATGTTGGCTTGAGAACCATTCAAGCTTGACGCACAATTGATGTTCATGCGGTCCTAGCAAGCTGAAGTGATGTGATGACATCTCTATGCCCAAAACCGTCACGAGCGCTATTGGGTAGTGGGGTTAAAAGTCAGATGACTTCCCAGTACTTGAGTACAGTCTGTGGCTGAGTGGTTATAGGACTTGACATGCCAAAGGGCATGAAGGCCTTACATGGACCGCTAAACATATTAAAATCCGGCGTTCGATCCCCAATAGTACGGATGGTAAAGCCTTGTTCCTTCACTCATACTGGCTTAACGCTCGTGCTCATAATTACCACCGACACTTACAACTGTGTCCAGCTTGGCCCTGACCAGCTCCAGCAGCGCTGGGGCGTCAGTCTTGGTCCCCCCCCCCTTGGCCTCACAGCGTCAGTCTTGGTCCCCTCCCCCCTTGGCCTCACAGCGTCAGTCTTGGTCCCCCCCCCCTTGGCCTTACAGCGTCAGTCTTGGTCCCCCCCCCTGGCCTCACAGCGTCAGTCTTGGTCCCCTCCCCCCTTGGCCTTACAGCGTCAGTCTTGGTCCCCCCTCCCCCCTTGGCCTTACAGCGTCAGTCTTGGTCCCCCCCTCCCCCCTTGGCCTCACAGCGTCAGTCTTGGTCACCCTTCCCCTGGCCTCACAGCGTCAGTCTTGGTCCCCCCCCCTTGGCCTTACAGCGTCAGTCTTGGTCCCCCCCTCCCCCCTTGGCCTTACAGCGTCAGTCTTGGTCCCCCCTCCCCCCTTGGCCTTACAGCGTCAGTCTTGGTCCCCCCCTCCCCCCTTGGCCTTACAGCGTCAGTCTTGGTCCCCCCCTCCCCCCTTGGCCTTGCAGCGTCAGTCTTGGTCCCCCCTCCCCCCTTGGCCTCACAGCGTCAGTCTTGGTCACCCTTCCCCTGGCCTCACAGCGTCAGTCTTGGTCACCCCCCCCCCCTGGCCTCACAGCGTCAGTCTTGGTCCCCCCCCTCCCCCTTGTTGGCCTTACAGCGTCAGTCTTGGTCCCCCCTCCCCCCTTGGCCTTGCAGCGTCAGTCTTGGTCCCCCTCCCCCCTTGGCCTCACAGCGTCAGTCTTGGTCACCCCCCCCTGGCCTCACAGCGTCAGTCTTGGTCCCCCCCCCCCTGGCCTCACAGCGTCAGTCTTGGTCCCCCCCTCCCCCCCTGGCCTCACAGCGTCAGTCTTGGTCCCCCCTCCCCCCTTGGCCTTACAGCGTCAGTCTTGGTCCCCCCCCTCTTGGCCTTACAGCGTCAGACTTGGTCCCCACCATCTTGGCCTTACAGCGTCAGTCTTGGTCCCCCCCTCCCCCCTTGGCCTCACAGCGTCAGTCTTGGTCACCCCCCCCTGGCCTCACAGCGTCAGTCTTGGTCCCCCCCTCCCCCCCTGGCCTCACAGCGTCAGTCTTGGTCCCCCCCTCCCCCCTTGGCCTTACAGCGTCAGTCTTGGTCCCCCCCTCTTGGCCTTACAGCGTCAGTCTTGGTCCCCCCCCCTCTTGGCCTTACAGCGTCAGTCTTGGTCCCCCCCTCCCCCTTGGCCTCACAGCGTCAGTCTTGGTCACCCCCCCCCCCTGGCCTCACAGCGTCAGTCTTGGTCACCCCCCCCCCCTGGCCTCACAGCGTCAGTCTTGGTCCCCCCCTCCCCCCCTGGCCTCACAGCGTCAGTCTTGGTCCCCCCCTCCCCCCTTGGCCTCACAGCGTCAGTCTTGGTCACCCCCCCCCTGGCCTCACAGCGTCAGTCTTGGTCCCCCCCTCCCCCCTTGGCCTCACAGCGTCAGTCTTGGTCCCCCCTCCCCCCTTGGCCTCACAGCGTCAGTCTTGGTCCCCCCCTTTGGCCTTACAGCGTCAGTCTTGGTCCCCCCCTCCCCCTGGCCTTACAGCGTCAGTCTTGGTCCCCCCTCCCCCCTTGGCCTTACAGCGTCAGTCTTGGTCCCCCCCTCCCCCCTTGGCCTCACAGCGTCAGTCTTGGTCCCCCCCCTCCCCCCTTGGCCTCACAGCGTCAGTCTTGGTCCCCCCCCCTTTGGCCTTACAGCGTCAGTCTTGGTCCCCCCCTTCCCCCCCTGGCCTTACAGCGTCAGTCTTGGTCCCCCCCCTCCCCCCTGGCCTTACAGCGTCAGTCTTGGTCCCCCCTCCTCCCTTGGCCTTACAGCGTCAGTCTTGGTCCCCCCCTCCCCCCTTGGCCTCACAGCGTCAGTCTTGGTCCCCCCCTCCCCCCTTCGCCTCACAGCGTCAGTCTTGGTCCCCCCCCGTTTGGCCTTACAGCGTCAGTCTTGGTCCCCCCCTCCCCCCCTGGCCTTACAGCGTCAGTCTTGGTCCCCCCCTCCCCCCCTGGCCTTACAGCGTCAGTCTTGGTCCCCCCTCCCCCCCCTGGCCTTACAGCGTCAGTCTTGGTCCCCCCCTCCCCCCTTTGCCTTACAGCGTCAGTCTTGGTCCCCCCCCCTTTGGCCTTACAGCGTCAGTCTTGGTTCCCTCTCCCCCCCCTGGCCTTACTGCGTCAGTCTTGGTCCCCCCCCCTGGCCTCACAGCGTCAGTCTTGGTCCCCCCCCTCTTGGCCTTATATACAGCGTCAGTCTTGGTCCCCCCCCTTCCCCCTTGGCCTTACAGCGTCAGTCTTGGTCCCCCTCCCCCCTTGGCCTTACAGCGTCAGTCTTGGTCCCCCCCTCCCCCCTTGGCCTTACAGCGTCAGTCTTGGTCCCCCCCTCCCCCCTTGGCCTCACAGCGTCAGTCTTGGTCACCCCCCCCCCTGGCCTCACAGCGTCAGTCTTGGCCCCCCCCTTGGCGTTACAGCGTCAGTATTGGTCCCCCCCTCCCCCCTTGGCCTTACAGCGTCAGTCTTGGTCCCCCCTCCCCCCTTGGCCTTACAGCGTCAGTCTTGGTCCCCCCTCCCCCCTTGGCCTTACAGCGTCAGTCTTGGTCCCCCCCTTGGCCTTGCAGCGTCAGTCTTGGTCCCCCCTCCCCCCTTGGCCTCACAGCGTCAGTCTTGGTCACCCCCCCCCTGGCCTCACAGCGTCAGTCTTGGTCCCCCCCTACCCCCTTGTTGGCCTTACAGCGTTAGTCTTGGTCCCCCCTCCCCCCTTGGCCTTGCAGCGTCAGTCTTGGTCCCCCCTCCCCCCTTGGCCTCACAGCGTCAGTCTTGGTCACCCCCCCCCTGGCCTCACAGCGTCAGTCTTGGTCCCCCCTCCCCCCTTGGCCTTACAGCGTCAGTCTTGGTCCCCCCTCTTGGCCTTACAGCGTCAGTCTTGGTCCCCCCCCTCTTGGCCTTACAGCGTCAGTCTTGGTCCCCCCCTCCCCCCTTGGCCTCACAGCGTCAGTCTTGGTCACCCCCCCCCTGGCCTCACAGCGTCAGTCTTGGTCCCCCCTCCCCCCTTGGCCTCACAGCGTCAGTCTTGGTCCCCCCCCCTCCCCCCTTGGCCTCACAGCGTCAGTCTTGGTCCCCCCCTTTGGCCTTACAGCGTCAGTCTTGGTCCCCCCTCCCCCTGGCCTTACAGCGTCAGTCTTGGTCCCCCCCTCCCACCTTGGCCTTACAGCATCAGTCTTGGTCCCCCCCTCCCCCCTTGGCCTTACAGCGTCAGTCTTGGTCCCCCCCCTTTGGCCTTACAGCGTCAGTCTTGGTTCCCCCTCCCCCCCTGGCCTTACAGCGTCAGTCTTGGTCCCCCCCCTGGCCTCACAGCGTCAGTCTTGGTCCCCCCCCTTGACCTTACAGCGTCAGTCTTGGTCCCCCCCTCCCCCCCTGGCCTTACAGCGTCAGTCTTGGTCCCCCCCTCCCCCCCTGGCCTTACTGCGTCAGTCTTGGTCCCCCCTCCCCCCTTGGCCTTACAGCGTCAGTCTTGGTCCCCCCCTTTGGCCTTACAGCGTCAGTCTTGGTTCCCCCTCCCCCCCTGGCCTTACAGCGTCAGTCTTGGTCCCCCCCCCTGGCCTCACAGCGTCAGTCTTGGTCCCCCCCCCTTGGCCTTACAGCGTCAGTCTTGGTCCCCCCCCTCCCCCCTTGGCCTTACAGCGTCAGTCTTGGTCCCCCCTCCCCCCTTGGCCTTACAGCGTCAGTCTTGGTCCCCCCCTCCCCCCTTGGCCTTACAGCGTCAGTCGTGGTCCCCCCTCCCCCCTTGGCCTCACAGCGTCAGTCTTGGTCACCCCCCCCTGGCCTCACAGCGTCAGTCTTGGTCCCCCCCCCTTCTCCTTACAGCGTCAGTCTTGGTCCCCCCCCCCTTGGCCTTACAGCGTCAGTCTTGGTCCCCCCCCTCCCCCCTTGGCCTTACAGCGTCAGTCTTGGTCCCCCCTCCCCCCTTGGCCTTACAGCGTCAGTCTTGGTCCCGCCCTCCCCCCTTGGCCTTACAGCGTCAGTCTTGGTCCCCCCTCCCCCCTTGGCCTTGCAGCGTCAGTCTTGGTCCCCCCTCCCCCATTGGCCTCACAGTGTCAGTCTTGGTCACCCCCCCTGGCCTCACAGCGTCAGTCTTGGTCCCCCCCTCCCCCCTTGTTGGCCTTACAGCGTCAGTCTTGGTCCCCCCTCCCCCCTTGGCCTTGCAGCGTCAGTCTTGGTCCCCCCTCCCCCCTTGGCCTCATAGCGTCCGTCTTGGTCACCCCCCCCCCTGGCCTCACAGCGTCAGTCTTGGTCCCCCCCTCCCCCCTTGGCCTTACAGCGTCAATCTTGGTCCCCCCCCTCTTGGCCTTACAGCGTCAGTCTTGGTCCCCCCCTCCCCCCTTGGTCTCACAGCAGTAGTAGGGTTGACACGCCACAGGCCCTTTTTTTTTCTGGGGAAAAAAAGGGCCTGTGGCGTGTCATGGTTTTCAGGTCCAAAGGGGAAAAAAAAAAGGGCCTGTGGCGTGTCAGGGTTTTCAGGTCCAAAGGGGAAAAAAGGGCCTGTAGCGTGTCGGGGTTTTCAGGTAATTTTTTTTTCAGTCACAGATTTTTAAAGTAAGGATTTCTTATGAGAAAAATAATGTCATACGAGTTTTGTTAAAGTTCTTATGAGAAAAATAATTTCCGAGACATAGAAGTTTGTTAAGGCCTTATGGGAGAAATTCAAATAACGTGTGTAGCACTTTAGGGCTTCCAGGAGAACTCTACGGACATATTTTACATGTTTTCAACTTACAAAATCGTCTATGCAAGCCTTAGTTATTCATATAAATTTAGAAAATCACCTGT
Organism: Procambarus clarkii; assembly: GCF_040958095.1. Taxonomy (NCBI): domain Eukaryota; kingdom Metazoa; phylum Arthropoda; class Malacostraca; order Decapoda; family Cambaridae; genus Procambarus; species Procambarus clarkii. The sequence continues at coordinate 31,501,851 of NC_091209.1, forward strand.
GTAAGTCATTGTTTTCAGGGTTTCGTACATCACACCCCCCTCCCTCCCCCCCTTACCTCGCAATCTGTCGCCTCACCTGTGTTTACTTTACGCCCGGTCAGCCAGACCTCTTATCTTATGTTATCTTCTCATAATATCTGGACCGTCCCTCCTCTCTCTCTCTCTCTCCTTTCATTCAGTTCAACTATTTTCCAACATCGTATGTTTGCTCCTTTTCATTAAGCAAGTCAGTATGTTTGCTCCTTTTCATTAAGCAAGTCAGTTTTACACAAATAAATCATGTTAGTAAGCAAGTTCTAGCTCACGTTCCCCACCTTAGTCCCCTGTCGTATAATGAATACTATCATTCCAATCCCTCTAAAATTTAAAAATAATCATATTTCAAATGTAGTTCAATACAGTAATTTAGTTACCAAGCTCCAGCTCTTGTCCTCCGCCTTAGCTCTCTCTCGTATCTTCGTTAGTATCAGTCCAATTTCCCTGAAATTTTTACCCTCTGTATTTCAGACATAGTTTAGTAAATGCAAACAATTATCAAACTCTAGCTCTTGTCCCCAGCTTAGTTCATTTGTACAAAATCATTAGTAACAGTCCAAATTCCCTGAGATTTTTAGCCTCTGTATTTCAGACACCATAAATAAGATCAAAACAGTTACCAAGCTCCAGCTCTTGTCCTCCGCCTTAGTTCTCTTTCATATCTTTGTAAATAAACCACCAATTTCCCTGAAATTTCTACCCTCTGTATTTCAGACACCGTAAATAAAATCAAGTCAGTTATCGAGCTCCAGCTCTCGTCCCCGCCTTAATTCTCTTTCGTATCTTTGTAAATAACCCATCAATTTCCCTAAAATTAAAAGCAGACATACTTCAAAGTTAGTAAATAAGATCAAGTCAGTTACTGAGCTCCAGCTCTCGTCCCCCGCCCTCTTCCACCCTCAAGTCTTTAACCCATCAATTTCCCCGAAATTTTTACCCTCTGTATTTCAGACATAGTAAATATGATGAAAACAATTATAAAACTCTAGCTCTTGTCCTCTGTCCAAGTTCACTCCTGTAAATTCATTCATTACTATCAATCCAAATCCCCCTGAGATTTAAACACCCAACTACATTTTCAGACATAGTAAATAAAAACCAGTTCAGTTATCAAGTTTCAACTCTTGTGCCCCAGCTTAGTTCATTTGTGCAAGTTCTTTATTTCCAACTAAATCATCCTAAGATTTAAGATCACCTTATTTTCTAACGTAGTAAAATTAATCAGGGCATTAACCAAGTTCCATTCCCTCAGCCTTAGATCATCAGACATAAATATTTTCGATCAAGTCCGTCTCCAGCTTAACTCTTACCCTTTCCCTCCCTTACCTTCTCATCCCCCAACGTATCAAAACCTTCAATAATCATACTGTATTTGCATATTTTCTCTATATTCACTGTGTTCTTCGTATTCTCATCCGTGTTCACTCCATGTTCTTCAAATGTTCACAGTCCCATTCAGTTCATATTTTCACAAGTATCTCCATTTTTTATGTAATCTTTCTCTTAGTCTCATTATGTTCTCTACAAATTCTAGTCATATTTTCTATGTTTTCATATTCATCACATGTTCTCTTTACAACTTTTATACTCAATATTCATGCTAACTTCCATATTTTGTGTTCTTTGTCAATATTCATGTTCCTCTACAAGTTCATGTTCCTCACAAGATCACTTCGTTTTTCACCTTCACTTACATGTTTTCTACATTCTTTTGTCATATTCTCCATGTTCTTCACAAGTCCACTGTTCATTCTTTGTAATCCCTATTCTCCTTATCATGTTTTCATGTTCTCTGTATGTTCATATTCCCAGCATGTTCACTGTATTCATCAACTTTTCTTACATATGTTCTTTGCCATGTTCCCCATATGTTCTCTAGGTTTTTCCCCTTACATGTTATCTAACGTTCCTTAACTAAAAAATCTTTCACCAATCAACTAAAAACATAGTCACTTTCGTCATTTCTCAACTAAACTTATTATCCAGTCAACTAAAAATAGTCAGAAATAGCCTCGTTCAACACCGTTCTTAACTAAAACATCCTTTCTCTTAGCTAAAAATTGTCAAAGGAAACTTTTTTCAGCACTTTCTTAACAGGCGCTATGTTTCATCAAGAAAAAAAATTGTCAAAGGAAACTTTCCAAAACCGTTCATATCTAGCTTTTATCCATCGTCAATCAACTAAAAATAATAACTTTCATCATTTCTTAACTAAACATATTCCCCATTCATCAGAAAATAACCGTGTTCATCATGTTTCATTGTCATTTCATAACTAAAATTATCTGCCAATCATCAGAAAAAGTCATGTTCATCATGTTTTGTCTTTTTCCTTAACTAAAGTATTCATCAGTCAACTAAAAATAGTTACTTCATCATGTTTCCTTGTCATTTCTTAACTAAAATATCACTTCTCTCATCTGAAAATAGTCATGTGTAGTCTCTTTCCAACACTGTTCTTAACTAAAACAGCCTTTCGCTTAGCTAAAAATTGTCAAAGGAATCTTTTCAGCACTGTTCATAACTAACTTTATCCATCGTCAAGTCAGAAAATATAGTCAAAGATATCTATCATCGTCGTTCTTAACTGACATTTATACTTTGTAGAGCACTAAAATAGTCAAATGTAACTTTTTCAGCACTTTCGTAAAAATTATATGTCGTCAAGTACGAAAAAAATAGTCAAAGGTGCTCTCCGTTACACCAAAGTTACTCTTCGATAAATCAAAGACGCTCTTCAATACATCAAGGACTTACTCAAAGACACCAAAGTTACACTCTAAGACATCCTTCGAGACATCAAAGACTTCCTTAAGACTTCAATGGGACTCTTCCATTCATCAAAGACATTCTCTAAGCCCTCAAAGTTATTCTCAGCACAATCAAAAGTTATTCCAAGACAACAAAAGTTATTCTCAGAACAATCAAAAGTTATTCCAAGACAACAAAAGTCATTCTCAGAGCTATCAAAATTATTCTCGGAGTCATCAAAAGGTATTCTCTAACTCACTTTTTGTCATTAAAGTTAATTTCTATGTTATAAAAGTTTGTCTCAGAGACATCTAAAGTTAATCTTAGAGTTATCAAATGTAATCTCTAACTCTCTTTTGTTCATCAAAGTTGATCTCAGAGTTAACAAAGGTAATCTCTAACTCACTCTCGTTCATCAAAGTTGTTTCAAAGACATCAAAGTTATTCAAAGAGCTAACAAAAGTTATTCTCAGAGTCACCTTCGTTCTTCAGAGAAACTTTCCAAAACATCTTTATTCATCAAAGTTATTCTCAGAGGCATAAAAGTCATTCTCAGAGCTATCAAACTTGTTCTCAAAGTCATCAAACTTATTCACAGAGTCATCAAAGTTAATCTAAGACATCATTTTTCATCAAAGATATTCTCTCTAAACCATCAAGGTTCTTCTCTAAGACATAAAAGTTATTCTCAGAGTCACCTTCGTTCGTCAGAGAAACTTTCAAAACATCTTTGTTCATCAAACTTGTTTTCAAAGTCATCAAAAGTTAATCTAAGACATCTTCTTTCATCAAAGTTATTTTCAGAGACATCTAAAGTTATTCTCAGAGCTATCAAACTTGTTCTCAGAGTCATCAAATGTTATTCTCGAAGTCATCAAAGTTATTTTCAGAGACATCTAAAGTTAATTTCTATGTTATAAAGTTATTCTCAGAGACATCTAAAGTTAATCTTGGTCATCAAAGTTGTTCTCTAAACATCAATGTTGTTCTCCAAGACATCAAAGATGTTCTCAAAATCATAAAAGTTATTCCCAGAGCTATCAAAGTTAATCTCAGAGTTATCCAAAGATATTCTCATGTCCACAAAAGTTATTCCAAGAGACGTCAAAGTTGTTTCAAAGACATCAAAGTTAATCTCAGAGTTATCCAAAGACATTCTCAGAGACATCTAAAGTTATTCTCTAAGACATCAAAGTTGTTCTAAGAGTTATCAAAAGTTATTCTCAGTCATGATATGTTATTCTCTAACTCACTTCCATTCATCAAAGACATTCTTTAAGTCCTGAAAGTTATTCTCTAAGACAACAAAGTCTTTCTCAGAGCTACCAAAGATGTTCTCTAAATCATAAAAGTTAATCTTAACTCACCTTCGTTCATTAGAGAAACTTTCCAATCCATATTCGTTGACCGGAGTTATTCTCAGAGTCATCAAAGCGATCTCTAATTCATCTTCGTTCTCCAAAGTTGTTCTCTAAGACACCTTCATTCATCAAAGAAACTCTCCTTCTTCCATCATGTTATTCTTTAAGACATCTTCAGTCATAAAATTTTCTCTCCAAAATGTAACTAGTTCAGCTTTTCATACCAAACCTGCATTTCTGTTAAAACATATTTTCTTAGTTGCTTTACCCTAAAACTGTTCTCTGAACTACACTGTTCAAACCTACGTAACCTATCCTCTCCACCCAATGTTACTTAGTTAACGTAACGTTCCTAAACCTAGCTTTACCTATCCTAACATACCTTACCTTACCTTCCCTATCTTACCTAACTTTACCTATCCTAACATAACTTACCTTACCTTCCCTAACTTAACCTAACTTTACCTATCCTAACTTAACTTGCCTTTCATAACCTAACTTTACCTATCCTAACATAACTTACCTTACCTTCCCTATCTTACCTAACTTTACCTATCCTAACATAACTTACCTTACCTTCCCTAACTTAACCTAACTTTACCTATCCTAACTTAACTTACCTTTCATAACCTAACTTTACCTAACATAACTTACCTTACCTTCCCTAACTTAACCTAACTTTACCTATCCTAACTTAACTTACCTAACTTATTCTGCTTAACATAACTTACCTTACCTTCCCTATCTTACCTAACTTTACCTATCCTATCCTAACCTAACTTGTCTTACCTAACTTAATCTTACTTTCCCAAACTGATGTATCCTAACTTATCTAGTCCAACCAGACATGATCTAACTTAAGTATTCCTTCTTGTCTTTGTGTTTCGTCAATCATTGTCTCATATTCATTTACTCATTTCATTAGTTAATTTCTCAAATGGTCACTTATGCATTTCAAGTGCTATTTGTTAGAGATTGGATATTTAAGCATTTCAAAGAATTTTTGTTATATATGGGAACTCACTCGTTTCAAGGGATAATTTCTCAAATGGACGTTTTTGCATTTCAAGTGTTATTTGTTTAAGATTGGGTATTTAACCATTTCAAAGGATTTTTGTTATATATGGGAACTCACTCGTTTCAAGGGCTAATTTCTCAAATGGTCATTTTTTGCAGATCAAGGGTTATTTGTTAAAGTTCATCAAGTTGCCCATAAGTTGTATTTATTATGTTTGTTACCATATGTTCATATTCCCCAACCCCTTAACCTAACCTCTTGTAATCTTAGTGTATTAGTAGGTTCTATCATATGTTCTTATTCCCCAACCCCTTAACCTAACCTTTCAGATGTAGTTTGTTGAATATATTATCCTTTTCCTAACCTTTCAGATGTAGTTTGTTGAATATATTATCCTTTTCCTAACCTTTCAGATGTAGTTTGTTGAATATATTATCCTTTTCCTATCCTTTCAGATGTAGTTTTGTTTCTCCTTTTTGTATATTTTTACCCAAACCCACCATCCCACTTAACCTTCTTTCCTTCTTTACTTTGTTTTCACATATAAGTTCATTCTTTATCATAGTAATAATAAAAATTACAATAGTAAAGAATCAGATCTACTAAGACTTGAAATTGAGAAACAAGAGCTCAAGGGATTGAGAGCATGAAAGAAGAGCAAGGAGTAAGAGAGAGGGGGCGGAAGAAAATGGGACCAAAGAAGAGAGAATGAGAGAGAGTGTGGGCATGGGAGCACTAAGACTTGAATTGAGAAAAAGAAAAACTAAGTGAATGAGAATGAGGGTGTGAGAATGGGAGCAATAAGACTTGAATTGAGAAAAAGAAAAACTAAGTGAATGAGAATGAGGGTGTGAGAATGGGAGCAATAAGACTTGAATTTGAGAAACAAGAGAGCATTTGAGCAAATGAGGGAGAGAGAGGGGAGGAAGAGAGAGAATAAGGGAGAGAGATAGAAAAGGAGGGTTAGAAGGAGTAGGAGAATCAAAGTAAAGAAGGAAAGATGGTTTGGGTAAAAATATACAAAAGGAGAAACAAAACTACATCTGAAAGGTTAGGAAAAAGATAATATATTCAACAAACTACATCTGAAAGGATAGGTTAAAGGGTTGGGGAATAAGAACATAAGATAGAACCTACTAAATACACTAAGATTACAAGAGGTTAGGTTAAGGGGTTGGGGAATAAGAACATAAGATAGAACCTACTAATACAACTTATGGGCAACTTGATGAACTTTAACAAATAACCCTTGATCTGCAAAAATGACCATTTGAGAAATTAGCCCTTGAAACGAGTAAGTTCCCATATATAACAAAATCCTTTGAAATGGTTAAATACCCAATCTTAAACAAATAACACTTGAAATGCAAAAACGTCCATTTGAGAAATTATCCCTTGAAATGAGTAAATGCCCATATATAACAAAAATTCTTTGAAATGCTTAAATATTCAATCTCTAGCAAATAGCACTTGAAATGCAAAAACGTCCATTTGAGAAATTATAATTCTTTGAAATGCTTAAATATCCAATCTCTAACAAATAGCACTTGAAATGCATAAGTGACCATTTGAGAAATTAACCCTTGAAATGAGTAAATGAATATGAGACAATGATTGACGAAACACAAAGACAAGAAGGAATACTTAAGTTAGATCATGTCTGGTTGGACTAGATAAGTTAGGATACATCAGTTTGGGAAAGTAAGATTAAGTTATGTAAGACAAGTTAGGTTAGGATAGGATAGGTAAAGTTAGGTAAGATATGAAGGTAAGTTATGTTAAGCAGAATAAGTTAGGTAAGTTAAGTTAGGATAGGTAAAGTTAGGTTAAGTTAGAGAAGGTAAGGTAAGTTATGTTAGGATAGGTAAAGTTAGGTAAGATAGGGAAGGTAAGGTAAGTTATGTTAGGATAGGTAAAGTTAGGTAAGATAGGGAAGGTAAGGTAAGGTATGTTAGGATAGGTAAAGCTAGGTTTAGGAACGTTACGTTAACTAAGTAACATTGGGTGGAGAGGATAGGTTACGTAGGTTTGAACAGTGTAGTTCAGAGAACAGTTTTAGGGTAAAGCAACTAAGAAAATATGTTTTAACAGAAATGCAGGTTTGGTATGAAAAGCTGAACTAGTTACATTTTGGAGAGAAAATTTTATGACTGAAGATGTCTTAAAGAATAACATGATGGAAGAAGGAGAGTTTCTTTGATGAATGAAGGTGTCTTAGAGAACAACTTTGGAGAACGAAGATGAATTAGAGATCGCTTTGATGACTCTGAGAATAACTCTGGTCAACGAATATGGATTGGAAAGTTTCTCTAATGAACGAAGGTGAGTTAAGATTAACTTTTATGATTTAGAGAACATCTTTGGTAGCTCTGAGAAAGACTTTGTTGTCTTAGAGAATAACTTTCAGGACTTAGAGAATGTCTTTGATGAATGGAAGTGAGTTAGAGAATAACATATCATGACTGAGAATAACTTTTGATAACTCTTAGAACAACTTTGATGTCTTAGAGAATAACTTTAGATGTCTCTGAGAATGTCTTTGGATAACTCTGAGATTAACTTTGAAGTCTTTGAAACAACTTTGACGTCTCTTGGAATAACTTTTGTGGACATGAGAATATCTTTGGATAACTCTGAGATTAACTTTGATAGCTCTGGGAATAACTTTTATGATTTTGAGAACATCTTTGATGTCTTGGAGAACAACATTGATGTTTAGAGAACAACTTTGATGACCAAGATTAACTTTAGATGTCTCTGAGAATAACTTTATAACATAGAAATTAACTTTAGATGTCTCTGAAAATAACTTTGATGACTTCGAGAATAACATTTGATGACTCTGAGAACAAGTTTGATAGCTCTGAGAATAACTTTAGATGTCTCTGAAAATAACTTTGATGAAAGAAGATGTCTTAGATTAACTTTTGATGACTTTGAAAACAAGTTTGATGAACAAAGATGTTTTGAAAGTTTCTCTGACGAACGAAGGTGAGTCTGAGAATAACTTTTATGTCTTAGAGAAGAACATTGATGGTTTAGAGAGAATATCTTTGATGAAAAATGATGTCTTAGATTAACTTTGATGACTCTGTGAATAAGTTTGATGACTTTGAGAACAAGTTTGATAGCTCTGAGAATGACTTTTATGCCTCTGAGAATAACTTTGATGAATAAAGATGTTTTGGAAAGTATCTCTGAAGAACGAAGGTGACTCTGAGAATAACTTTTGTTAGCTCTTTGAATAACTTTGATGAACGAGAGTGAGTTAGAGATTACCTTTGTTAACTCTGAGATCAACTTTGATGAACAAAAGAGAGTTAGAGATTACATTTGATAACTCTAAGATTAACTTTAGATGTCTCTGAGACAAACTTTTATAACATAGAACTTAACTTTAATGACCAAAAGTGAGTTAGAGAATACCTTTTGATGACTCCGAGAATAATTTTGATAGCTCTGAGAATGACTTTTGTTGTCTTGGAATAACTTTTGATTGTGCTGAGAATAACTTTGAGGGCTTAGAGAATGTCTTTGATGAATGGAAGAGTCCCATTGAAGTCTTTGATGTCTCGAAGGATGTCTTAGAGTGTAACTTTGGTGTCTTTGAGTAAGTCCTTGATGTATTGAAGAGAGTCTTTGATTTCTCGAAGAGTAACTTTGGTGTAAAGAAGAGCACCTTTGACTATTTTTCTTACTTAGCGACATATAATTTTAGTTACGAAAGTGTTGAAAAAGTTACATTTGACTATTTTAGTGCTCCACAAAGTATAAATGTCAGTTAAGAACGACGATGATAGATATCTTTGACTATATTTTCTTACTTGACGATGGATAAAAGCTAGTTATGAACAGTTTTGGAAAGTTTCCTTTGACAATTTTTTCTTGATGAAACATAGCGGCTGTTAAGAAAGTGCTGAAAGAAGTTTCCTTTGACAATTTTCAGCTAAGAGAAAGGGTGTTTTAGTTAAGAACAGTGTTGAACGAGGTTATTTCTGACTATTTTTAGTTGACTGGATAATAAGTTTAGTTGAGAAATGACGAAAGTGACTATGTTTTTAGTTGATTGGCGAAAGATTTTTAGTTAAGAAGTTACAAGAAAGGTTTGTCTTTGTAAATTTGGAACTGAATAAATTGTAGATTTGTTTAAGAATATGGCTGGTAGAACTATTAAGTTGACTACGAGAATTACTTTGACATAGTTTTTTGCAAATAAAAACTTGGTGACTAAAATTGTTGAGGAAACTGTATTGCTGATGCTAATATTTGACAAAGAACTAGTTAGTGAATGGAAGAAACAAAGAACATAAAAAAATTGAGGTTAAGTAAGGGAATGAACACAGTGAACATACGGTGAACACAGAAAACATGTAAGAAAAAGTTGATGAATACAGTGAACATGCTGGGAATATGAACTTACAGAGAACATGAAAACATGATAAGGAGAATAGGGAATACAAAGAATGAACAATGGACTTGTGAAGAACATGGAGAATATGACAAAGAATGTAGAAAACATGTAAGTGAAGGTGAAAAACGAAGTGATCTTGTGAGGAACATGAACTTGTAGAGGAACATGAATATTGACAAAGAACACAAAAAATATGGAAGTTAGCATGAATATTGAGTATAAAAGTTGTAAAGAGAACATGTGATGAACGTGAAAACATAGAAAATATGACTAGAATTTGTAGAGAAAGTAATGAGACTAAGAGAAAGATTACAGAAAAAATGGAGATACTTGTGAAAATATGAACTGAATGGGACTGTGAACATTTGAAGAACATGGAGTGAACATAGAAAACATGGACAAAATGTGAAGAACACAGCTGAATATAGAAAAAATATGCAAATACAGTATGATTATTGAAGGTTTTGATACGTTGGGGATTGATACGTTGGGGATGAGAAGGGTAAAGTAAATACTCTGATAAACAGATAGGCTGGAGAGGGACTTGATCGAATATATTTATGTCTGATGATCTAAGGCTGAGGAAATGGAGCTTGGTTAATGCCCCGATTAATTTTACTACGTTAGAAATACGGTGATCTTAAATCTCAGGGTGATTTAGTTGGAAAATAAAGAACTTGTACAAATGAACTAAGCTGGGGCACAAGAGTTGAAACTTGATAACTGAACTGGTTTTTATTTACTATGTCTGAAAATGTAGTTGGGTGATTTGGACTGAGAGTAATGATTTTACAAAAGTGAGCTTGGACAGAGGACAAGAGCTAGTTTTATAATTGTTTACTTCATATTTACTATGTCTGAAATACAGAGGGTAAAAAATTTCAGGGAAATTGATGGTTTATTTACAAAGACTTGAGGGTGGAAGAGGGTGGGGGACGAGAGCTGGAGCTCGATAACTGACTTGATTTTATTTACTAACTTTGAAGTATGTCTGCTTTTAATTTTAGGGAAATTGATGGGTTATTTACAAAGATACGAAGGAGAACTAAGGCGGGGACGAGAGCTGGAGCTCGATAACTGACTTGATTTTATTTACGGTGTCTGAAATACAGAGGGTAGAAATTTCAGGGAAATTGGTGGTTTATTTACAAAGATATGAAAGAGAACTAAGGCGGAGGACAAGAGCTGGAGCTTGGTAACTGTTTTGATCTTATTTATGGTGTCTGAAATACAGAGGCTAAAAATCTCAGGGAATTTGGACTGTTACTAATGATTTTGTACAAATGAACTAAGCTGGGGACAAGAGCTAGAGTTTGATAATTGTTTGCATTTACTAAACTATGTCTGAAATACAGAGGGTAGAAATTTCAGGGAAATTGGACTGATACTAACGAAGATACGAGAGAGAGCTAAGGCGGAGGACAAGAGCTGGAGCTTGGTAACTAAATTACTGTATTGAACTACATTTGAAATATGATTATTTTTAAATTTTAGAGGGATTGGAATGATAGTATTCATTATACGACAGGGGACTAAGGTGGGGAACGTGAGCTAGAACTTGCTTACTAACATGATTTATTTGTGTAAAACTGACTTGCTTAATGAAAAGGAGCAAACATACTGACTTGCTTAATGAAAAGGAGCAAACATACTGACTTGCTTAATGAAAAGGAGCAAACATACGATGTTGGAAAATAGTTGAACTGAATGAAAGGAGAGAGAGAGAGAGAGGAGGGACGGTCCAGATATTATGAGAAGATAACATAAGATAAGAGGTCTGGCTGACCGGGCGTAAAGTAAACACAGGTGAGGCGACAGATTGCGAGGTAAGGGGGGGGAGGGAGGGGGGTGTGATGTACGAAACCCTGAAAACAATGACTTACACAGGTGATTTTCTAAATTTATATGAATAACTAAGGCTTACATAGACGATTTTGTAAGTTGAAAACATGTAAAATATGTCCGTAGAGTTCTCCTGGAAGCCCTAAAGTGCTACACACGTTATTTGAATTTCTCCCATAAGGCCTTAACAAACTTCTAAGTCTCGGAAATTATTTTTCTCATAAGAAATCCTTACTTCTAAAATCTGTGACTCCCCAAATTCACCTGAAAACCCTGACACGCTACAGGCCCTTTTTCCCCTTTGGACCTGAAAACCATGACACGCCACAGGCCCTTTTTTTTTTCCCCTTTGGACCTGAAAACCATGACACGCCACAGGCCCTTTTTTTCCCCAGAAAAAAAAAAGGGCCTGTGGCGTGTCAACCCTACTACTCACAGCGTCAGTCCTGGTCACCCCCCCCTGGCCTCACAGCGTCAGTCTTGGTCCCCCCTCCCCCCTTGGCCTCACGGCGTCAGTCTTGGTCCCCCCCTCCCCCCTTGGCCTCACAGCGTCAGTCTTGGTCCCCCCCCTTTGGCCTTACAGCGTCAGTCTTGGTCCCCCCTCCTCCCTTGGCCTCACGGCGTCAGTCTTGGTCCCCCCCTCCCCCCTTGGCCTCACAGCGTCAGTCTTGGTCCCCCCCCCCTTTGGCCTTACAGCGTCAGTCTTGGTCCATCCCTCCCCCTGGCCTTACAGCGTCAGTCTTGGTCCCCCCCTCCCCCCTTGGTCTTACAGCGTCAGTCTTGGTCCCCCCCTCCCCCCTTGGCCTCACAGCGTCAGTCTTGGTCCCCCCCCTCCCCCCTTGGCCTCACAGCGTCAGTCTTGGTCCCCCCCCCCTTTGGCCTTACAGCGTCAGTCTTGGTCCCCCCCCCCTCCCCCCTGGCCTTACAGCGCCAGTCTTGGTCCCCCCCCCTCCCCCCTGGCCTTACAGCGTCAGTCTTGGTCCCCCCTCCCCCCTTGGCCTTACAGCGTCAGTCTTGGTCCCCCCCCTCCCCCCTGGCCTCACAGCGTCAGTCTTGGTTCCCCCCCCTTTGGCCTTACAGCGTCAGTCTTGGTCCCCCCCTCCCCCCCTGGCCTTACAGCGTCAGTCTTGGTCCCCCCCCCCCTCCCCCCTGGCCTTACAGCGTCAGTCTTGGTCCCCCCTCCCCCCCTGGCCTTACAGCGTCAGTCTTGGTCCCCCCCTCCCCCCCTGGCCTTACAGCGTCAGTCTTGGTCCCCCCCTCCCCCCTCGGCCTTACAGCGTCAGTCTTGGTCCCCCCCCTGGCCTTACAGCGTCAGTCTTGGTTCCCCCTCCCCCCCTGGCCTTACAGCGTCAGTCTTGGTCCCCCCTCCCCCCTTGGCCTTACAGCGTCAGTCTTGGTCCCCCCCTCCCCCCCTGGCCTTACAGCGTCAGTCTTGGTCCCCCCTCCCCCCTTGGCCTTACAGCGTCAGTCTTGGTCCCCCCCCCTCCCCCCATGGCCTTACAGCGTCAGTCTTGGTCCCCCCTCCCCCCCTGGCCTTACAGCGTCAGTCTTGGTCCCCCCCTCCCCCCCTGGCTTTACAGCGTCAGTCTTGGTCCCCCCCTCCCCCCTCGGCCTTACAGCGTCAGTCTTGGTCCCCCCCCCCCCTTTGGCCTTACAGCGTCAGTCTTGGTCCCCCCTCCCCCCCTGGCCTTACAGCGTCAGTCTTGGTCCCCCCCTGGCCTTACAGCGTCAGTCTTGGTCCCCCCCTCCCCCCCTAGCCTTACAGCGTCAGTCTTGGTCCCCCCTCCCCCCTTGGCCTTACAGCGTCAGTCTTGGTCCCCCCCCCTCCCCCCATGGCCTTACAGCGTCAGTCTTGGTTCCCCCTCCCCCCCTGGCCTTACAGCGTCAGTCTTGGTCCCCCCCCTGGCCTTACAGCGTCAGTCTTGGTCCCCCCCTCCCCCCCTGGCCTTACAGCGTCAGTCTTGGTCCCCCCTCCCCCCTTGGCCTTACAGCGTCAGTCTTGGTCCCCCCCCCCTCCCCCCATGGCCTTACAGCGTCAGTCTTGGTCCCCCCCTCCCCCCTTGGCCTTACAGCTTCAGTCTTGGTCCCCCCCCCTCCTTCCTTGGCCTTACAGCGTCAGTCTTGGTGTTGGAAATTTCCACCAGTAATTCTCATTCTTAATACAATAAGATAGGCTGTATTAGGCTTCATTATTATTTAATACTTATATACTAATCCTTAGTACAATGGGATATATTTCCTGAGCCAACACTACTAACTCGTAGTTTAGTGTCATAGAATTCATTGCATTAAGATGTGGAACATTATGTAATTTCTCCTAGAATTGTGCAGTGTTGCGTCAGCCTCCCACGGAGATTAAATTTCCACATATCTGTAGATCTAATAGAAGTCCAACCATTTACTTTCCTTTATTAGGGATAAATATTTAGTAATAGGTTTACTTTATTTAGTATACAAAAGTTTACTGGAATTTCTTTACCCAGCTTGATCGCTGTTGTAGTAAATAATATCATAATCTAAAATCATTTCCACCTACAAAGGATTCTCGTTTTATTTGTTCCGTCTACATTAACTGACCTGCACTGTGAGAATCAAACATCACCATATAAAGTATTTAATCAAAATATAAAGAGTATTCATAAACACGTCCTTCCCTATTTAGCTTTAATAAATAAATATAATTTATGCTCGGGGCCCCCTACTGGGAGCTATGCGCATGCGCGACTTTCGGGAAGGACGGAGGACTCTCGCCATTTTCGATCAACTAGCAGTACAGAGACTGGCTGTTTGGCAGCCGTGCGGAGCGGTTCTGTTTACATTCGCTCCTCAGTCTTGCCTGGACGTTTGGCGTGCACACAGCTGGTGGCGTTTTTTGTGGGCCTCTGGCCTGGCGGGCCGGCGGGATGGCGTTGCCCATGCCGCCTATAAGGCGTGTGGATACGGTTGAGCTGGCCTTCTCTGGTCAGGTGAACTACTCGTTGTTGGAGGTTGCTCTCCTGGATGTGCTGGGTGTCAACCCTGCAGATGTGTGTGGTGTGCAGCTGGCTGGGGAACATCGGGCCTTGGTTAAGCTGACTGACGCTGTGGTGTACCGGGATGTGGTCGACAAGTATGATGGGCGTACTGTACCTTTGCCTGGCGCGGCGGGTACGGTTACTGTAACGGACTTGTGTGTTCCAGTGACTTTTGTGGTGGTGCGGGGGCTGCCGTTTGAGTTCCCAGAGAGCCTGCTCCGCCGGTTCTTAGGAGGATATGGGAGTGTTCTCGCCTGTCGGGCAAATGTGCTGAAGTCTGGCCGTCTTCGTGGCGTCCTGATGGGTATCCGCACGGTTACCATGAAGCTGAGGAAGGCGATCCCGTCGTCGATGGTGCTGCTGGGGTTCAAGGTGCAGTGCTTTTATGCGGGACAAGAGCGCACATGTTTTCGGTGCGGTATGGCTGGACACCTGGCTGCTGGTTGCCGTAATGGCACCGTCCGGTTGGTCAGTGTCTTCCGAGAAGAGGATTTTCCACCTCTACATGGCCTTGTGGACCTGGGGGATGCTCCTGCCGGGTTGAACCCTCCTCCTGCACCTACCGGTGATGGCGTTGTGGGTGCGGTGTGCCCCACTGGTGCTGACGTGTCG